>NC_090437.1:1348452953-1348793243 GCF_031143425.1 Pleurodeles waltl | reverse complement strand
AAGTAACGATGCTCACAACATAACACAAAGCCACCCCATGGCTGTTGTAAATCTCAACTGGGGGGGGGTAACTGGTCCAAAGAAAGTTGTGGTAGCTTCAGATTTACCTGTAGACTGTCTATTAGGGAATGATTTGGGAGACATCAGCTTGGTCAGATGTGGAGTTGGAGGCCCATGCAGCAATGCTGGGCATCCCAGGGCATATTTTTGCTTTGAACAAGGGCTCAGGCCAAAAAGCAAAAAGGACAGGGAAGCTTGGATCCTGGAACAATGACCAAGTGCTCCCTAAAGCTAGGCCTAGTAGAAGCCAACCACTTCCTACTATCCCTCCCTCTACAGTGGATTCTAATTCTGAGGAAGAAGAATTCCCTCCCTGTGCAGAAACCTACACCAGAGGAGCTGGAAGCAGACACTGCTGAGCTTTTGGGTGAAGGGGGGCCTGCCAGAGAGGAGCTGAGTGTGGCACAGCAAACCTGTCCCACATTAGAGGGGTCTCAGACAGCAAGCTGTCAAACAGGCTAATGGGGATGTCAGTGACTCTCACAGAGTTTAACTGGGAGGACAACCTCTTGTACACTGAGCATAGGGATCCTAAACCTGGAGCTGCCAGGAGATTAGTGATTCCTCAGGAGTACAGAAAGTTCCTCCTAACACTGGCACATGACATTCCCTTAGCTGGGCATCTAGGACAAATGAAAACTTGGGACAGGCTTGTTCCCCTGTTTCATTGGCCTAGGATGTCTGAGGACCACAAAAGAATTTTGCAAGTCCTGTGAAACCTGTCAAGCCAGTGGCAAGACAGGTGGCACCCCAAAGGCACCCCTTATCCCACTGCCTGTGGTTGGGGTTCCCTTTGAAAGGGTAGGGGTTGACATAGTTGGCCCCCTTGACCCCTCCTACTGCTTCAGGCAATAGGTTTATCTTGGTGGTAGTGGACCATGCCACAAGATATCCTGAAGCTATTCCTTTAAGGACCACTACAGCTCCTGCAGTGGCAAAGGCCCCTCCTGGAATATTTTCCAGGGTGGGCTTCCCAAAGGAAGTAGTATCAGACAGAGGAAGCAATTCATGTCTGCATACTTAAAGGCCATGTGGAAGGAGTGTGTGGTGTAACTTACAAGTTCACAACACCCTATCATCCACAAACAAATGGACTGGTGGAGAGATTTAATAAAACTCTCAAAGGCATGATTATAGGACTCCCTGAAAAACTCCGCAGGAGATGGGATATCCTTCTACCATGCCTCCTTTTTGCCTACAGGGAGGTACCCCAGAAAGGAGTGGGCTTCAGCCCCTTTGAACTTCTTTTTGGACACCCTGTTAGGGGTCCACTCACACTTGTAAAGGAGGGTTGGGAACAACCTTTAAAAGCTCCTAAGCAGGATATTGTGGATTATGTACTTGGCCTCAGATCAAGGATGGCTGAGTACATGAAAAAGGCCAGTAAAAACCTTCAGGCCAGCCAAGAGCTCCAGAAGCAATGGCATGATCAGAAGGCTGTTTTGGTTCAGTACCAACCAGGGCAGAAAGTGTGGGTCTTGGAGCCTGTGGCCCCAAGAGCACTCCAAGATAAATGGAGTGGACCCCACACAATTGTTGAAAAGAAGGGTGAAGTCACCTACTTGGTTGACTTAGGCACTGCCAGGAGTCCCCTTAGGGTGCTCCATGTCAACCGCCTGAAACCCTACTATGACAGGGCTGATCTCACCCTGCTCATGGCAACAGATGAGGGACAGGAAGAAGACAGTGATCCTCTACCTGATCTCTTCTCTTCCACAGAACAAGATGCTCTTGTGGAAGGTGTAGTTTTGGCTGATTGTCTTACTGCTGAGCAGAAAGATAATTGCATAAATCTCCTAGGACAATTTTCAGAACTCTTCTCTACTGTGCCAGGCACCACTTCTTGGTGTGAGCACACTATAGATACTGGAGACAGTTTACCTGTCAAAAGTAAGATCTATAGGCAGCCTGACCATGTCAGGGACTGCATAAAGCAAGAAGTTCAGAAAATGTTGGAACTAGGAGTGGTTGAGCACTCTGACATTCCATGGGCTTCTCCTGTGGTACTGGTACTAAAACCCAATTCTAAAGATGGAAAGAAGGAAATGAGGTTTTGTGTAGACTATAGAGGTCTCAACTTGGTAACCAACAACTGATGCTCACCCTATACCCAGGGCAGATGAGCTTATAGATACACTGGCATCTGCCAAGTATCTAAGCACTTTTGATTTGACTGCAGGGTATTGGCAGATCAAATTGTCAGAAGATGCTAAACCTAAGACTGCATTTTCTACCATTGGAGGACATTACCAGTTTACTGTAATGCCTTTTGGTTTGAAAAATGCACCTGCCACTTTTCAGAGGTTGGTGAACACAGTCCTGCAAGGGCTGGAAGCTTTCAGTGCAGCATATTTGGACGATATAGCTGTCTTTAGCTCCAGCTGGGATGATCACCTGGTCCACCTTTGGAAAGTTTTGGAGGCCCTGCAAAAGGCAGGCCTCACTATCAAGGCTTCAAAGTGCCAGATAGGGCAGGGTAAGGTGGTTTATCTGGGACACCTTGTTGGTGGGGAACAGATTGCACCACTTCAGGGGAAAATCCAAACTATTATTGATTGGGTTCCCCCTACCACTCAGACTCAGGTGAGAGCCTTCCTAGGCCTCACTGGGTATTACAGGAGGTTCATTAAGAACTATGGCTCCATTGCAGCCCCTCTTAATGACCTCACATCCAAGAAAATGCCTAAAAAGGTATTATGGACAGCAAGCTGTCAGAAAGCTTTTGAGGAGCTGAAGCAGCTGTCCTGAAAAGCCCTTGTTACTCTAAAAAATTCTATGTCCAAACTGATGCATCTGAATTAGGAGTAGGGGCAGTCCTATCACAACTTAATTCTGAGGGCCAGGATCAACCTGTTGCTTTGATTAGTAGAAGGTTGACCCCTAGAGAAAAGCGTTGGTCTGCCATTGAGAGGGAGGCCTTTGCTGTGGTCTGGGCTCTGAAGAAGTTGAGGCCATACCTGTTTGGCACTCACTTCATTGTTCAGACAGACCACAAACCTCTACTTTGGCTAAAACAAATGAAAGGTGAAAATCCTAAATTGTTGAGGTGGTCCATATCCCTACAGGGAATGGACTATACAGTGGAACATAGACCTGGGAGTAGCCACTCCAATGCAGATGGACTCTCCAGATATTTCCACTTAGACAATGAAGACTCATCAGGTAATGGCTAGTCTTATTGTCCTTCGTTTGGGGGGGGGTTGTGTAGGAAAGTACCATCTTGCCTGGCATGTTACCCCCATTTTTCACTGTATATATGTTGTTTTAGTTGTATGTGTCACTGGGACCCTGGTAACCCAGGGCCCCAGTGCTCATAAGTGTGCCTGAATGTGTTACCTGTGTAGTGACTAACTGTCTCACTGAGGCTCTGCTAATCAGAACCTCAGTGGTTATGCTCTCTCATTTCTTTCCAAATTGTCACTGACAGGCTAGTGACCATTTTTACCAATTTACATTGGCTTACTGGAACACCCTTATAATTCCCTAGTATATGGTACTGAGGTACCCAGGGTTTTGGGGTTCCAGGAGATCCCTATGGGCTGCAGCATTTCTTTTGCCACCCATAGGGAGCTCTGACAATTCTTACACAGGCCTGCCACTGCAGCCTGAATGAAATAACGTCCACGTTATTTCACAGCCATTTTTCACTGCACTTAAGTAACTTATAAGTCACCTATATGTCTAACCTTTACCTGGTAAAGGTTAGGTGCAAAGTTACTTAGTGTGAGGGCACCCTGGCACTAGCCAAGGTGCCCCCACATTGTTCAGAACCAATTCACTGAACTTTGTGAGTGCGGGGACACCATTACACGCGTGCACTACATATAGGTCACTACCTATATGTAGCTTCACCATGGTAACTCCGAATATGGCCATGTAACATGTCTATGATCATGGAATTGCCCCCTCTATGCCATCCTGGCATTGTTGGTACAATTCCATGATCCCAGTGGTCTGTAGCACAGACCCTGGTACTGCCAGACTGCCCTTCCTGGGGTTTCACTGCAGCTGCTGCTGCTGCCAACCCCTCAGACAGGCAGCTGCCCTCCTGGGGTCCAGCCAGGCCTGGCCCAGGATGGCAGAACAAAGAACTTCCTCTGAGAGAGGGTGTGACACCCTCTCCCTTTGGAAAATGGTGTGAAGGCAGGGGAGGAGTAGCCTCCCCCAGCCTCTGGAAATGCTTTGTTGGGCACAGATGTGCCCAATTCTGCATAAGCCAGTCTACACCGGTTCAGGGACCCCTTAGCCCCTGCTCTGGCGCGAAACTGGACAAAGGAAAGGGGAGTGACCACTCCCCTGACCTGCACCTCCCCTGGGAGGTGTCCAGAGCTCCTCCACTGTGCTCCAGACCTCTGCCATCTTGGAAACAGAGGTGCTGCTGGCACACTGGACTGCTCTGAGTGGCCAGTGCCACCAGGTGACGTCAGAGACTCCTGCTGATAGGCTCCTTCAGGTGTTAGTAGCCTATCCTCTCTCCTAGGTAGCCAAACCCTCTTTTCTGGCTATTTAGGGTCTCTGTCTCTGGGGAAACTTTAGATAACGAATGCAAGAGCTCATCCGAGTTCCTCTGCATCTCCCTCTTCACCTTCTGATAAGGAAACGACCGCTGACCGCGCTGGAAGCCTGCAAACCTGCAACATAGTAGCAAAGACGACTACTGCAACTCTGTAACGCTGATCCTGCCGCCTTCTCGACTGTTTTCCTGCTTGTGCATGCTGTGGGGGTAGCCTGCCTCCTCTCTGCACCAGAAGCTCCGAAGAAATCTCCCGTGGGTCGACGGAATCTTCCCCCTGCAACCGCAGGCACCAAAAAGCTGCATCACCGGTCCCTTGGGTCTCCTCTCAGCACGACGAGCGAGGTCCCTCGAATCCAGCGACTCTGTCCAAGTGACCCCCACAGTCCAGTGACTCTTCAGCCCAAGTTTGGTGGAGGTAAGTCCTTGCCTCACCTCGCTGGGCTGCATTGCTGGGAACCGCGACTTTGCAGCTACTCCGGCCCCTGTGCACTTCCGGCGGAAATCCTTTGTGCACAGCCAAGCCTGGGTCCACGGCACTCTAACCTGCATTGCACGACTTTCTAAGTTGGTCTCCGGCGACTCCTTTGTGCAACTTCTGCGAGCACCGTTTCACGCATCCTCGTAGTGCTTGTTTCTGGCACTTCTCCGGGTACTACCTGCTTCAGTGAGGGATCTTTGTCTTGCTCGATGTCCCCTCTCTCTGCAGGTCTAATTTGCGACCTCCTGGTCCCTCCTGGGCCCCAGCAGCGTCCAAAAACGCCAAACGCACGATTTGCGTGTAGCAAGGCTTGTTGGCGTCCTTCCGTCGGGAAAACACTTCTGCACGACTCTCCAAGGCGAGTGGGATCCGTCCACCAAAGGGGAAGTCTCTAGCCCTTTTCGTTCCTGCAGAAACCTCAGCTTCTTCTGTCCAGTCGAAGCTTCTTTGCACCCGCAGCTGGCATTTCCTGGGCATCTGCCCATCTCCGACTTGCTTGTGACTTTTGGACTTGGTCCCCTTGTTCCACAGGTACCCTAGATTGGAAATCCACAGTTGTTGCATTGCTGGTTTGTGTCTTTCCTGCATTATTCCTCTAACACAACTCTTTTGTCCTTAGGGGAACTTTAGTGCACTTTGCACTCACTTTTCAGGGTCTTGGGGAGGGTTATTTTGCTAACTCTCACTATTGTCTAATAGTCCCAGCGACCCTCTACAAGGTCACATAGGTTTGGGGTCCATTCGTGGTTCGCATTCCACTTTTGGAGTATATGGTTTGTGTTGCCCCTATCCCTATGTTTCCCCATTGCATCCTATTGTAACTATACATTGTTTGCACTGTTTTCTAAGACTATACTGCATATTTTTGCTATTGTGTATATATATCTTGTGTATATTTCCTATCCTCTCACTGAGGGTACACTCTAAGATACTTTGGCATATTGTCATAAAAATAAAGTACCTTTATTTTTAGTATAACTGTGTATTGTGTTTTCTTATGATATTGTGCATATGACACTAAGTGGTACTGTAGTAGCTTCACACGTCTCCTAGTTCAGCCTAAGCTGCTCTGCTAAGCTACCATTATCTATCAGCCTAAGCTGCTAGACACCCTATACACTAATAAGGGATAACTGGGCCTGGTGCAAGGTGCAAGTACTCCTTGGTACTCACTACAAGCCAGTCCAGCCTCCTACAGGCAGGCACAGCCCTTTCAGGTGCGAGTTACCACTCCTCTCCTCCCTCCTAGCATAGATGACTCATCAGGTTATGCAGGCTACACCCCAGCCCCCTTTGTGTCACTGTCTGGAGAGAGGTGCAAACAGCCGATCTGTCAAACTAACCCAGACAGGGAATCCACAAACAAGCAGTCACAAAAATGGTTTAAGCAAGAAAATGACCACTTTCTAAAAGTGGTATTTTTAAAAACACAATCTCAAAACCAACTTTACTAAAAGATGTATTTTTAAATTGTGAGTTCAGAGGTCCCAAACTCCAGATGTCTATCTGCTCCCAAAGGGAATCTACCCTTTAATTATGTTTAAAAGCAGCCTCCAGGTTAACCTATGAGAGAGATAGGCCTTGCAACAGTGAAAAACGAATTTGGCAGTATTTCACTGTCAGGACATATAAAACACAAGAGTATGGGGGTGATTCTCACCCTGGCGGGCGGCGGAGGCCGCCCGCCAGAGTTCCACCCTCCAAAATACCGCTCCGCGGTCGAAAGACCGCTGAGGGTATTTTGGGATTTGCACTGGGCTGGCGGGCGACCCCCAAAAGGCCGCCCGCCAGCCCAGTGCAAATCATCCTTCCCACGAGGACGCCGGCTCAGAATTGAGCCGGCGGAGTGGGAAGGTGCGACGGGTGCAGTGGCACCCGTCGCGTATTTCAGTGTCTGCAAAGCAGACACTGAAATACAAAGTGGGGCCCTCTTACGGGGGCCCTTGCAGTGCCCATGCCATTGGCATGGGCACTGCAGGGGCCCCACGACAACCCATACCGCCATCCTGTTCCTGGCGGGCGAACCGCCAGGAACAGGATGGCGGTATGGGCTGTCAGAATCCCCATGGCGGCGCAGCGAGCTGCGCCGCCATGGAGGATTCTTAAGGGCAGCGGAAAACCGGCGGGAGACCGCCGGTTTTCCACTTCTGACCGCGGCAAAACCGCTGCGGTCAGAATGCCCTGCGGGGCACCTCCAGCCTGTTGGCGGTGCTCCCGCCAACCCTGGCCGCCGGGGTCAGAATGACCCCCTATATGTCCTACCTCAACCATACACTGCACCCTGCCCAGGGGGATACCGAGGGCCTACCTTAGGGGTGTTTTATATGTAGGAAAAGGGAAATGTTAGGCCTGGCAAGTGGGTACACTTGCCAAGTTGAATTTACAGTTTAAAACTGTACACACAGGCACATGCTGTGGCAGGTCTGAGACATGATTACAGGGCTACTTATGTGGGTGGTACAACCAGTGCTGCAGGTCCACTAGTAGCATTTGATTTACAGGCCAGGGCACCTCTAGTGCACTTTACTAGGGACTTACCAGTAAAATAAATATGCCAAGCATGGATAAACCAATCAACAGTACAATTTACACAGAGCGCATATGCACTTTAGCACTGGTTAGCAGTGGTAAAGTGCTCAGAGTTCTGAAGCCAACAAAAACAGTTCAGGAAAAATAGGAGGAAGGAGGCAAAAAGTTTGGAGATGACCCTGCAAAAAGGGCCAGGTCCAACATGACCCCCCACCAGCCTAAAGCCAGGGGAGAACAATCAATACCCTGATGTACTTCCCTGATTGAGGCGATAGAACAAGGACCCAGGCCCACAACAGCAGCGGCATGTTCCGGTTCTACACCTTTCTGACTCCAGTTGGATCCCTCTGTCCATACTCTCAGGGTCCACCAAGCTAACCCATGGGGAACCTTCCTCCTCACCTGCAGAAACCATCTGTGCAGCACCTAACCTTACTTTGCTCACAGATGTAGCTCAGGGGCCGGATAGTACCACCAGGGCCAACACAGTGGTGTTGCCCACTCTACCCCCGGGATGTGACTCTTGTCCCCCCCAGGGGCAAATCTGTCCACCAGGACAGCAAGCCACAGTGGCCACTGACAGCTGTCAGGAATGACAGCCATGCCCCAGGCCTCTCAAGGCTCTCTAACCACTATGACTGTGGAGAGTGCGGGGCGGTAGCCCCAGGTGCCTGGCACCCTTTGACCACTCTCCCTTCCACCAGGTCAAGGATGACAGCCTGACCCTGGTCCTCCCCTCTGGGGCTCTGTACCTTCCCTCCTGGAGCAGCTCCCCCAGAGTCCAAAATGTCAGGGTGGTGTCTGTACCTTCAGGTTGGACTAGGGCCAGGGGTGAGGCTTCCCTCCCCCTGCCCACCCTTCTGGGGTCCTGCACTCCCCAACTAGGAGTGCCCCCCCAGAAGACAACATGGTAGGGGCACTGTTAGCAGTAGCTCCTTCCTCCAGGTCAGGGGGGACACCCTGAACTTGGCTTTTCAATCCAGGGTTCTGCACCCCCCCTTGGGGAAGAGTACCCCTATAAATCACACTAGGGGGGGGAGATTAGGCAAACCGCTCCCCCCCCCTTTCAAGTCAGGGTTTACCCCCTGCACCTGATCCTCCAGTCCAGGGTCTGTACCCTCGGACAGGACCGCTGCCTGGCAACCCAGGACTTCCTGGGGGGCTCACCTACCCCCCACCAGGTCAGAGTTTACCCTCTGAACCTGGTCCTTCAACCCAGAGTCACCACCCTGCAGTTGAACCATTGCCTGGCACACCAGGACTTCCTGGTGGCATACCTAACCCCCACCAGGTCAGAGTTTAACCCCTGAATCTGGTCATCCAACCCAGAGTCACCACCATGAGGTTGAACCATTGCCTGGCACACCAGGACTTCCTAGGGGGCACACTTACCCCCCAAAAGGGACACACCGTCCCCAAGGGCCACACAAGAGCACTCCAGACCACAATCTGTGATGCAGGATCCATGCAGCTCTAGAGGAGAGCAGATCCACGCACCCGAATGTCTTTGCTGTAGGTGCCTGCTGATGCAGGGGAGTGACTCCTTCACTCCAAGGGAGATTCCGTCTTGCTTCTTGGTGCCACTGAAGTCTTGCTGAACCCAGAGGATGCACAGCAGGGGGAATGTTACAGTTGCTGGAAGGATCTGGAGAAACATTATGCATGGCGAGGTCGTCTGGGGAGTTGCAGTCTTGTCGGTTCATGAGGTGTCCATTTGTGTTTCCAGTGGCCAGGAGCAGAAGTAAATGATGCAGAGGAGTACTGGTGGAGTCTTGCACATCGTATCTGGGGACCCACCCACAAGGGAGTCTCTAACTCGCCCTAAAAGGGGGTTTGGTCATCTTGAATGGTGACCACCTATCAGGAGGGGGGTTTCTGATGTCGCCCGCCTGACCTGACCACTCAGACGCTCCCAAGGGGCCTCTGCACATCTTGATTTCAAGATGGCAGAATTGAGTGGCCACTTGGAGGAGCTCTGGGCACCACCCCTGGGGTGGTGATGGACAGGGGAGTGGTCACTCCCCTTTCCTTCGTCCAGTTTCACGCCAGAGCAGGGACTGGGGTTCCCTGAACTGGTGTGCTAGGGCATCTTCTGCATCTCCTGTCCCCATCCTGTGGGACTCCTGTGGGTGCTGCCGGAGCTTCTTTTGGCTCTCTGTGTTGCTGAGGGCCCCCTCCTGGGTAGAGTACCGCAGGTCCTTCCTGGCCCCCGGGAGCTCCACTTACCACTAACCGTGAGTTGTGCATGTGCCAAGGCTTGTTGGTGGAACACGAAAACGCAAACCAAACTTCAATCCTCCTTCCGGTGTGTGACATCACCTGCATCCTACAGAAACCCGACTTCATCTTCTTGGGTGCAGTGCTGAGTCTTCTTTACCGGTGGTTCACTTCTTGCACCTTCATCCTGATGGGTAGAGGCTCCTGACCTTCCTGGGCTCTGCAGTGCTTTTTGGACTTGGTACCCTTCTGCCACAGGTCCTCTTGTCCAGGAATCCACTGTTGGTGTCTTGCAGTCTCTTCTGGGTTTTGCATTATTCTTCTTTACTTCTCTGTGTGTGTTCTGGGAAACTTACTGTGATTTACTCCTGTTTTTCTGGTTGCTCGGATGGGTTGTTGTACTTACCTTTGGGCTTTCCTAGTACTCCCAGCTACCCTCTACCCACTCCACTTACCTAGGAGCGACTTTGGCATTCCAATTTTTAGTATATGGTTTGTGCTCCCCCTAGGGCCATTTCTCTCGATTGTGATTTTCACTATTTGCACTGTTTTCTAACTGTTTTTATGCCTATTTCTGAGTACTAGTGTATATAATTTGTGTATTACTCACCTCCTAAGGGAGTATAGCCTCTATGGTATTTTTGGTATCTGTGTCACCAAAATAAAGTACCTTTATTTTTGTAACACAGAGGTTTTTTTTTCATGTGTGTAAGTACAAAGGGGGTCATTACGACCTCGGCGGTCTTTTCAAAAGACCACCGAGGCCACGGGAGACAGAATACCGCCATTGCCGGCGGTATATCTGTCTCCCTATTATGACATTTCCGCTGGGCCAGCGGACGGTAACAGTGTTACCATCCGCTGGCCCAGCGGAAATGTCACATCAACATTGCAGCCGGCTCGTAATAGAGCAGGCGGCAATGCTGATGTGCAGCGGGTGCAGTAGCACCCGTCGTGCATTTCACTGCCCGGAAATGCGTGACAGGGCTCTGCCTGGGGGCCCCTGCACTGCCCATGCCAAGTGCATGGGCAGTGCAGGGGCCCCCAGGGGCACCCCAAGTCCCCTTACCGCCGGCCTTTCCATGGCGGTGTGTACCGCCATGGACAAGCCGGCGGTCGGGGACTCATAATCCCCAGGGCAGCGGTGCAGGCATCGCTGCCCTGGGGATTATGACCGCCAGGCGGAATCCTGGCGGGAAAGTGAGGGGCCGGCGGTATGGCCGTGGCAATTCCGCCACGGTCATAATTGCTGGCGGAACACCGCCAGCCTGTTGGCGGTGTTACCGCCAACATACCGCCAGCCGCCAGGGTCGTAATGACCCCCAAAGTGTGTCTAAAGTGGTATTGCATGAGCTTTGCATGTCTCCTAGATAAGCCTTGGCTGCTCATCCACAGCTACCTCTAGAGAGCCTGGCTTCCTAGACACTGTCTTCATTCACTAATAGGAGTTGCCTGGATCTGGTATAAGGTGCCAACACCATAGGTGTCCATTACACACCAGGCCAGCTGCCTGCACTCACCCTCTGTCTATTTCTGCCTGTGGGAAACAGCTCATCCTCTCTGTAATTTTCCTGTGTGAAGGATCTCATCCTCTCTGTATTTTTCCTGTGTGAAACAGCTAATCCTTTCTGTATTTTTCCTGTGTGAAACAGCACATCCTCTATGTAGTTTTCCTGTACGAAACAGCTAATCCTCTCTAGATTTTTCCTTTGTGAAACAGCTCATCCACCCTGTAGTTTTCATCCGCCCTGTAGTTTTCCTACGTGAAACAGCTAATCGTCTCTGTATTTTTCCGGTGTGAAACAGCTTATTCTCCCTGTAGTTTTCCTTTGCGAAACAGCTCAACTGATCTGTATTTTTCCTGTGTGAAGTAGCCTGTTCTCTCTGTAGTTTGCATGTGTCAAATAGCTCATCCTCTCTGTATTTTGTCTGTGTGAAACAGCTCATCCTCTTTGTATTTTTCCTGTGTGAAACAGCTCATCCTCCCGGTAGTTTTCCTGTGTAAAACAGCTCATCTTCTTTGTAGTTTTCTTGTGTGAAACAGCTCATCCTCTCTGTACTTTTCCTGTGTGAAACAGCTCACCCCGTAGTTTTCCTATATAACAGCTTATCCTCTCTGTATTTTTCCTGTGTGAAACAGTTCATCCGTCCTGTAGTTTTCCTGTGTGAAACAGCTCATTTCCCTGTGGTTTTACTGTGTGAAACAGCTCACCCTCTTTGTATTTTTCCTGTGTGAAGCAGCTCATCCTCTCTGTAGCTTTCTTGTGTCAAACAGCTCATCCTCTCTGTATTTTGTCTGTGTCAAACAGCTCATCCTCTCTGTATTTTTCCTGTGTGAAACAGCTCACCCTCTCTGTAGTTTTCCTGTGTGAAGCAGCTTATCCTATTATTGTTTTGTGAGTGTGTTTATGAGCTCTTCTCTAAGTGTGTACTATATGTATGAAATCGCTGGTCTCTCTGTGGGACCTTTCCTGTGTGCATTAACTGCCCTGCTTAGTGTAGTCTGTGCCTGTGATTTTTCTCTGTACACTGTGACTGTACAGTATATAACCAGATGCAGCTCGGCTTGTAAGATTTTATCATTTTCTCTCCTTCGATAGTCTGAGCAAGAACAGACTGGGGGATGCAGGGGCCCTGCAGCTTGCAGAGGGACTGAGGAGCCCAGAGTGTAAACTCAGAAAACTGGGGTAAGTTGTGACTTTTGGCTAGGGCCTGTAGCTGTCACAGTGGTAAGGTTTATCAGAAAATTGTTTTTATTGGGGTTATTGATAAACATGTTTTACTGTTGTGTACAGATAGTAGTCATAATGCATAATCCCAGCACCTCCAAACGTGTCTATTCTATGCAACATGCATGCTACAGTGTGCTATCAGGCCCACTGTTCATCAATGTATCCCGTATACCAAAACACGTTGCAAAAAGACAAAAACCAACTGTACAGCAATTGTCTAACAAAAGCAGGGCAGAAGGTCCTGCACACCTCTTTCTTCCAGCTGTCTTAATTAGTCCGTGTCGCATAGGAACCTCCATCAATGTGTATCGGGTCAAGGAAGGCATCTGTGCAGGGGGCTCCTGCGTAGCCATGCGATCCACAGATACCTCCAATTAAAATCCACAAACTATCTCTGCCAGCTGTATCATGCAGAATAGGCCTTACATGTAACACAAACCAACTCAGAACTGTCAAACTTCTGTCTCAAGGGTGGTATGGTACAAATCTTCCGACTCTACCCATGTGAGGGCGGGACCGCCAGGAAGGGCACCACAGAAGGCTGGTGTGGAGGCACCCACCCAGTAAGCGGGAACATCCAGTCTGGCCCTGGTGGGGGACAAGACCAAGGCACCACCCCACAGGCCTCCTCTCTTTGTAGGACTCTTTCTTCTGGTCGGGGCCACAAGGTGACTCCCTGACCCACTCTAGGCCCCTCCCTGGACTTCCAGGCCACAGCTATGTATCTGTTTGTCAGAGTTAAAGCCAAGTCCAAGAACCTATGCCCGACCTTCTAAGGTTTGGTTCTGGGAAAGATGCCCAACAAACACACCCCTTGAGCGCCCGATTCAGGGTTGCATTTAGTCTATCCAGGATAGACCCCCAGTATGTTTGTAGCTGAGCACACGCCCACGTCATGTGGCAAAAGTCTTCAACTAGAAGTTCACGATCTCCATGGTTCTCCTCCGAAAATTACCTTGATTTTGTGTGTGGTTAAGTATGTCATGTGTGTGTAATTAAACTGTATGTATGTTCGGCAAGTATTGCGGGACACTAAGCCCGGGTGCCCTGACTTTACACCAATGCATTCACAAAAAATCACAGTAACAACCCACAATCCCCCCGGAAGAATGAATAGACAATGCGAAAATCGGTCAAACATTATAATGTGCCAATATACATGTCATACAAAAATATACAGATATATATTTCAAAATCACTCATAATTATATATACGAGAAGTAGTGCAGATATGTACACAACAATGTCCGTGCACCAACAGTCCAAAAATGCATGGGCGAGGCCCACAAAAGATACCTGACCACTATCGGAGAGAACACTGCCGGGGCATCAGATCGAAATACTACAGGCACCTCAGGGGGAAGGGAAGGGGGGGCACCTCAGCCAGATGAATTCAAAGCCAGATCCACGACGGGGCTCCATGCCCATTGATGTATCCTGGGGAGTGCAAAGCCACAGTCTCACAAGTCTCTACAGTGGGTGGGTTGCCCACTGTGCCATCCTGGGGAGTGTAAAGCCACAGTCTCTCAAGTAGATGCAGTTCTCTACTGGTACTGGGTGTGACTGGTGCCCAGACTGGATGAGTCTCCCCGTGAAAGTTCATGTCCTGTCACTGTCCCAGCTGCACATGGGATAAGGATGCCTGATGTGGTGGCCTTTTCATTCCTACACAGTGCTTGCCCTGTTCTTCACCATGGCAGTCTTTGCCCTGTTCAGCGGTCTTCACCATGGCGGTCTTTGCCCTGTTCAGCGGTCTTCACCATGGCGGTCTTTGCCCTGTTCAGCGGTGCTCTGCCATGGCGGTTCAGGACTGTTCAGCGGTCTTCACCATGGCGGTCTTTGCCCTGTTCAGTGGTGCTTTGCCATGCCGGTCTTTGCCCTGTTCAGCGGTCTTCACCATGGCGGTCTTTGCCCTGTTCAGTGGTGCTTTGCCATGGCGGTCTTTGCCCTGTTCAGCGGTCTTCACCATGGCGGTCTTTGCCCTGTTCAGCGGTGCTTTGCCATTGCGGTTCGGACATTGGTGTGTGGCATGACGATCTCTACACTGGGCATTGGTGTGTGGCACGACGTTCTCTACACTGGGCATTGGTGTGTGGCATGACGTTCTCTACACTGGGCATTGGTGTGTGGCATGATGTTCCATCATTGCCCAGCGGGGCTGTGGCAGCCGGGGCCCTCCTTGGCTGTGACTCTGGCGGTGGTCTCTGGACCAGTGACGATACTTGTGCCCTCCTGGGCTGTGACTCTGGCGGTGGTCTCTGGACCAGTGACGATACTTGTGCCCTCCTGGGCTGTGACTCTGGCGGTGGTCTCTGGACCAGTGACAATACTTGTGCCCTCCTGGGCTGTGACTCTGGCGGTGGTCTCTGGACCAGAGACGATACTTGGGCCCTCCTGGGCTGTGACTCCGGCGGTGGTCTCCTGACCAGTGACGATACTTGTGCCCTCCTGGGCTGTGACTCCGCCGGTGGTCTCCTGACCAGTGACGATACTTGTGCCCTCATGGGCAGTGACTCTGGCGGTGGTCTCCTGACCAGTGACGATACCTGTGCCCTCCTGGGCTGTGACTCCGCCGGTGGTCTCCTGACCAGTGACGATACTTGTGCCCTCCTGGGCTGTGACTCTGGCGGTGGTCTCCTGACTAGTGACGATACTTGTCCCCTCCTGGGCTGTGACCCCGCCGGTGGTCTCCTGACCAGTGACGATACTTGTGCCCTCCTGGGCTGTGACTCCGCCGGTGGTATCCTGACCAGTGACGATACTTGTGCCCTCCTGGGCTGTGACTCTGGCGGTGGTCTCCTGACCAGTGACGACGGTGCTGGCGGTTGTGTCTGGACCGCCGGAAATGATGGCGCACTTCTCCGCCGTGACACTCACAAGAGGCTGGGCAGACTTCCTCTGGACCTTCCCCACCTTTGTTGGAGTCACAGCTGACTCACCAATCCCCTTCGAACCCATGTCATTTGTTGTCCCACCAGGAGTCTTAACGCTGTCCCGTTGTCCACTCTCCAATTTTAGAGCCTTTACAGGGGGTGGGCTGCCAGTGCCTTGGCTCCAGGTCCTACTGCCTGCCCTAGTGGCCGGTGCACTCCACAAGCCTTGAACATGCACCACTGGTATTGGAGGCTTTTTGGCTGAGGCGCTATGACAGGACTGATGAATTGGAAGGAGGGGGCAAAAAGGTCAATTTTACAGAGGGACAGTTTCTGACGAACACTGGGATGGGTAGCTGGAGGGGGTCTGGGAGTGGAGGAAGAGGAGGTGGTTGTCGGAGGTGTCACTTTAGCTGTTTTGGGTGCAGGTGCAGGTACTGGAGGCTGTCGTGAGGTGAATGGATGTTGGGTGAGTGATTGCCGACGTTTGTGTACTTTGGGAGGGGGCGTCACAGACACACTGGGAGAAGACACAGGAGACGTGTAAATGGCAGTGGAGGTGGTGAGTGCAGGTGAGCGGCATGGGGTGCTGGGTCTCCTTGTGCGACTCATGGTGCCTGTAGATGTGGTGCATGCAGGTGTGTGTGTAGACGAGACTGGGAGGGAGGAGGGCGAAGAGGAGGAGGGGGACACAGTGGAGACAGTGGATGTTGCTGTGTCTGTATGGGTGTGATGCTTGTGTGAGTGCCTGTGGGATGTGTGGTGCCTATGTTTGCTTGAGCTACTTTTGTGTGTTGACTTGTGTGCATGCTGGTCTGTAGGTTTGCTTGGGATGGGCTGGGGTACAGGGGATTGGGTCTGGGTGGAGGAAGTTGGAGGGGGGAGGCTAGACACAGGGACAATGGCTGCCATCAGTGCTGAGGCCAGAGATTGCAGGGTTCGCTGAAGGACAGCCTGACCAGAATGAATGCCCTCCAGGAATGCATTACCGTGTTGCAACTCTCGTTCTACACCCTGGATGGCATTCACAATGGTAGACTGCCCAACAGTGAGTGACCTGAGAAGGTCAATGGCCACCTCACTGAGGGCAGCAGGGGTGACTGGGGCAGGGCCTGAGGTGCCTGGGGCGAAGGTGATGCCCACCCTCCTGGGTGAGCAGGCACGGGGCGAACGCTGAGGGGCTGCTGGGAGGGCGGTGCTGGTAGGGGAGGTGGCGGCTGTACCTGTTGAAGTGGGGGGCACAGATGGTGCCGCCACCACAGGGGAGCTCCCATCGGCGGACAAGTCCGTGTCGCTGGTTAGTGATCCGGTGGCCGACGTGAAGCTCCCCTCGCCCTCCGTCCCACTGGTGCATTCAGAGTCCGTGGTGTGGCCCTCCATGGCCATGTGGGATGCAGCTCCCTCGTGCTCCGGTGCCACTGTACTTCCGCCTGTTGATGCTGATGTACAGAAGGACAGGGAGAGCAGGAAAAGGGGGGAAGACAGAAGAAAGAGAGTTTTAGTGCATGGCATTCCGCTACCGTTGGCGGACAAGACAGACGCAGCAGCCCCCTGCATAACACCGTGCTCCTGCACTCTGCACATGCACTTTCTGGGTTATGGCCTACATGGCAATGGTGGACATCTGCGCACATGGATGCCACAGGGGCAACTATACCTCGACTTGGCACTCTGCTGAGGTGGGGTTGAGTGCCACATGGCCTACATTACGGAGGGGCCTTGCCTACCTAACTCGCCCTGGCCTAGGGACACCCACAGCCCACCTCCCCCACCCAGATACCTCCACTGCACCCAAAGTCCGCAGAATGAGGTTGTACTCACCCCCTTGTGTCTGCTGTGATGTCCTCAAGCGCCCATCCAACTCCGGGTAGGCCACCGCCAGGATCTGGAACATCAGGGGGGTCATGGTGCGACGGGCACCCCTCCCACGTTGGGAGGACATCCCCAGCTGAGCCTCCGCCGTCTTCTTGCTGCAGCGGCGAATGCCCTCCCATCTCTTCCGGCAGTGGGTGCCCCGTCTCTGGTGGGCCCCCACGGTCCGGACCTCCTTGGCGATGGCACGCCAAATGTCCCTCTTCTGGTGGGCGCTGACCTACATGACATGCACAAGGGAAGAGGAACAGTCATTACCAACTGCACCGTCTATGTGAGTGGCCCCCTCCCTACTCTGGCCATGTGGCCCATTCATTCCCATGCATTAATGTTCTATGAACTGTGCCCCCTTCCCTCTCCCACCCAGCCCTCTCCACCCAGGCCTAGCCCATACAACGTGCTCCCTGTATACTAACCTGTTGGTCTGGAGGACCGTAGAGTAGCGTGTACTGGGGGAGGACCCCATCCACAAGTTTCTCCAACACCTGTGCAGTGAAGGCAGGGGCCCTTTCCCCAGACGCAGCAGCCATCGTCGCTTCCAGACCGAGGTCACAGCAGCACTAGCAGTGTAGGTCCTCTCCTGTCGAAGGTCAGGTATCTAGTGATTGAACAGATAGAAAATGGCGGTGACGTCTGCGGAGGTGCGCATCATCACCGCCGGCGCACCTGTTCATTGGCTCCTGGGACCCATAGGGTCCAATATTAACCAATGCAGCATTGCGCCGCGGTCTACGACCGCCTACCGCGACGGTGTGCAACGCCAGCGCAGTTACCCCACAATCCCATTGTCCCAGTTTAGAGGTCAGGCAGCCGCCATTTCAGGGGCCCACATGGCTTCATTTACGACTGTGTCACACATAGCTAGGCCTACACTCAACACACATACAGGAAGGGTTTTGTGTCTGGTGTAGTCTTGTGTGTAACTGTGGGTACATACCTGGAGGAATAGTGACTAGTTCTTCGCTGTTGTCCTTCGTAGGCACCGTCAGCTGGGACATATGAGAACATGGCGGAATCCTCCGGTGTACCGACCGCTGGTGGACCTGTTGACAATGGAAGAAAGACATGTCATCGTCACCTACCGGTTTGACCGTGCCACTATCCAGGAACTATGTACCCAGTTGGAGCCAGACCTGATGTCGCCAATCCGCCATCCGACTGGAATCCCCCCTGACGTGCAGGTGCTGTCAGTGCTCCATTTCCTTGCAAGTGGGTCATTTCAGACTACTGTGGCCATGGTATCAGGGATGTCCCAGCCTATGTTTTCCAACGTCTTGTCCAGAGTGTTGTCTGCCCTGCTGAAACATGTAAGGAGATACATCATTTTCCCTCAGGTGGAGGATTTGCCTACAGTGAAAGGTGACTTCTATGCCCTTGGACATATCCCCAACGTCATAGGTGTAAATTGATGGGACCCATGTAACTCTGGTCCCCCCCCACAGGAGTGAACAGGTGTACAGGAACAGGAAGAGTTATCATTCCATGAATGTCCAGATGGTCTATTTGGCAGACCAGTACATCTCGCAGGTAAATGCTATGTTCCCTGGCTCTGTGCATGATGCCTACACACTGTGGAATAGCAGCATCCCTGATATGATGGGTCAACTCCAGAGGCACCGTGTATGGCTATTGGGGGACGCTGGTTACCCCAACCTTTCCTGGCTATTGACCCCAGTGAGGAATCCCAGGACCAGGGCAGAGGAACGCTACAATGAGACCCATGGGCGGACTAGGAGGGTGATCGAACGCACCTTCGGCCTCCTGAAGGCCAGGTTCAGGTGCCTCCATATGACAGGTGGATCCCTATTCTACTCACCGAAGAAGGTGTGCGACATCATCATCGCCTGCTCCATGCTCCATAATTTGGATTTGCGACGCCAGGTGCCTTTTCTGCAGGAGGATGATCCAGATGACGGTGTGGTAGCAGCTGTGGAGCCTGTGGACAGTGATGAGGATGAAGCTGAGGAAGAAGAAAACGAGAATAGGGAGTCAGTCATACAGCAATATTTCCAGTGACACACAGGTGAGAACATTTTCTGGTTTAACATTACATTCACTTTCACACGTCTACCTCTATCCTGTTCCTCCATTTCAATCACTATTTGTTAACTGAGTTGTACCCTTCCATTTCAGTTTCACAGGTATGGTAACCAACGTGTCAACTGTTTGCATCCTTCATGGGCTTGTGATGTGTGACATAGGTATGTTAGCCTTACAATGGTACAGCCATTATGACACTGTCATTGATAATACAAAGTACCAAATCATAGACTGACTCCAGATTGTTTTGTGTTTCAAGGGTGTTTATTTAAGTGCTCAAAAAATGAAGGGGGGTTGTAAAATGGTGATGGGGGATGGTGGAGGAATGTCCATGGCAGAGTCCAGTCTATTAGTTTCACAGGTGCACTGCCCATCTGGGCATGGGAAGTGGAGCTGGGGCAGTTCGAATATGGACAGGGTAACAAAGTGGGACAGTGGGAGGACAATCAGGGTGGTCTTATTTCCTGGCGGGGTCTTGCCATCTTGCTCTGTCCTGTTCCTGGATCTCAGGGACCGCTTGCGTGGTGGTTGTCCGTCTGCAGGGGATGGGGTGCTGGTGTGGTGGTCCTGTGGCGGGGCGTCCTGTCCACTAGCGCCGGCGGAGGTGGTGGGCAGTTCATCGTCGTGGCTAGTGTCAGAGGCCCCTTGGAGTGCCACGGTGTCCCTCAAGGTCTACTGTATGTCCTTCAGCACCCCTACGATGGTGCCCAGGGTGGAGCCGATGGTCCTGAGCTCCTCCCTGAACCCCAAATACTGCTCCTCCTGCAGGCGCAGGGTCTCCTGAAACTTGTCCAGGACCGTCGCCATCGTCTCCTGGGAGTGGTGGTATGCTCCCATGATGGAGGAGAGGGCCTTGTGGAGAGTTGGTTCCCTTGGCCTGTCCTCCCTCTGTCGCACAGCAGCCCTCCCAGTTCCCCTATGTTCCTGTGCCTCCGTCCCCTGGACCTTGTGCCCACTACCACTGCCCCCAGGTCCCTGTTGTTGTTAGGGTGGTGGGTTACCCTGGGTGCCCTGTAGTGGTGGACACACCACTGATTGACCTGTCCTGGGTAGGGAGGTTTGGGCCCGCTGGGTGGGTGCTGTGCTGGTGTTACCAGAGGGTGGAAAGTCGGTGTTGGGCTGTGCCTGTGCAAGGGGAACCGACTGTCCTGAGGCCCACGATGGTCCGGGCTGGTCATCAAGATCCAGTAGGGCAGAGCTGCTCTCGTCACTGTGGGCCTCTTCTTTGGGTGGAGTGGTGTTGTCTGGACCCTCTGGTGTGGTAATGGTCCTTCGGGTTCCTGCAGGGGCATAAGAGCATGATTATTGCATGTGTGTGTGTAATGGTGTGCAATGGGTGGGTGTGCGTGAACCCCAGTGCAAGCATTCCTGTGTGGGGGCTTGTGTGATGATGGTTGGGGGGGTGTTCTGGGTATGTGCAGTGAGCATGCTTTAGTGAGGGGTGACCATGCTTAGTTGTGTCATGCAGGGCTTGGTGTTGGGATGGGTGGTTTGTGTTATGGGTACATTAGTGAGGAGTTGTAGTGATAGGGGAGGGTGTGAGGGTGGGGGTGTGTGATAGCATGCAGGTAGGGTGGGGGATATGATAGTTAAGATTTGACTTACCAGTGTCCCATCCACCACTGACTCCTCCGAGGCCCTCAGGATGCAAGATGTTCAAGACTTGCTCCACCCATGTTGTTAGTTGTGGGGGAGGAGGTGGGGGTCAGCTGCCAGTCCGCTGCACCGCAATGTTGTGCCTGGAGACCGTGGAACGCACCTTCTCCCGTAGGTCATTCCACCTCTTCCTGATGTCCTCCCTATTTCTTGGGTGCTGTCCCACGGCGTTGACCCTGTCCACTATTCTGCGCCATAACTCCATCTTCCTGGCTATTGATGTGTGCTGTACCTGTGAGCCAAATAGCTGTGGCTCTACCCGGACGATTTCCTCCACCATGACCCTGAGCTCCTCCTCGGAGAAGCAGGGGTGTCTTCGGCGTGCCATGGGGTGGTGTGGGTGAGGTGTGGGGTGGTGTATGTGGTGATGAGTGTGGTGAGTGTAGTGGTGTGTGGTGTTTTGTGGGTGGATGTTGTGTGGGTGATGGTGTTGTGTGCCTCTGTGTGATGGGGTTGTCAATTGCTGTGCTGTCTCACTGGCCTTCTTTCAGAATTTCTCGTCGTAGGGGTTTGTGGGTGATGTGGGTGTGTATTTTATATTGTATTGGGTGTGTGGGAGTGGTGTTTGTATGTGTATCAGGTGTGTGTATTTGGAATTGTCCAATGTCGCGGTGTTTTGTAGATGTGTGTGTATTTTGTGCGCGGCGGTGTGTACCGCCAATGGAATACCGCGGTTGAAAGACAGCTGCGTGGATTCGTGGGTCGTAATAGCATGGGCGTGTTTCTGTTGGCGTGGAGGTGGAGGATTTGTTTCCGCCAGTTTATCACTGAACTTTGGTGTGGCGGTGTTGTGTGGGTGTCTGAATTTCGGCGGATTCCGAGATGTGTGTCATAATAGCTGTGGCGGTCTACCGCGGCCGCGGTGGTGTATTGGCGGTCTTCTGCACGGCGGTAAGCGCCTTTTACCGCCAATGTTGTAATGGCCCCCTATATGTGAGGGCATAGCTGCATGAGCAATATGCCCCCACTGTGTCCTTGCCGAACCTGGGACATAGTGAGTGAACAGAGCAGCCATTTTCATATATTTGCTGGACACTGGTAAATACGAGTTTGCCAGCTCCATAATGGCTACTCTGAACCCCGGGTTGTTTGGTATCAAACATCTCGGAATGATAAATCCAAACAGGTATCAGTACTGGATTTATTATAAAATGTACCCAGGGGTCACCTTAGAGGTGCCCCCTGCAAACACTAACTATCCTGACATGGTTGCTGACTGGTTCTATCCAGCCTGCCACATCCAGACAGCCAATAAACAAATCTGGGGGAGAGCCCTGTCTCTCTGGGTTGGAAATAAAATACCCTTCCTGGGTGGAGGAGCTAACTCCCCCTTCCTCAGGAATGTGCACTGCCCTGGCAGTGAGCTTCAAAGGGCTACCGCCCTTGAATCTCGACCCCCAGGCCTGCTGCTAGCAGCAGATGGCCTCCCCCTTTGCAAACCCCCACTTTTGGAGGGAGCAAAGGCGGGAAACCACACAAAAGGTAGGAGGAGTGGCCACACTGAGCATGCACCACCCTAGGGGGCTTGCAGGCAAAGTGGACACTCCATTTCATTTTCCTCCATGTTAGAATAGCCAATAGGTTTAGGGAACTGACCCTTCCCACAGGAAGTGGTCACATTAGTGGGTGTGGCCACCCATGGGTAAGTGTCTATAGGAGGCTGGCCTGGCTTATAGTGGGTACCTGATGGTACTTACACCTTGTGCCAGGTCCAGTTATCCCTTATTAGTAGATTTGTAGTGTTCTAGCAGCTTAGGCTGATAGAGGTAGCTACAGCAGAGCAGCTTAGGCTGAACTAGGAGACATGCAAAGCTCCTACTATACCACTTATATCATATAGCACTATATCATAAGAATCACAATATTTAGAGTTACTAAAAATAAAGGTACTTTATTTTAGTGACAATGTGCCAAAAATATCTCAGAGGATATACTCCCTTAGGAGGTAAGAAAAATACACAAAATATATACACTAACCAAAATCGGGTAAGTAAACAGTTAGAAAAGTAGTGCAAAAACAGTAGAACACAATAGGATGCAATAGGCCTAGGGGCAACGCAAACCATATACTAAGAAAGTGGAATGCAAACCACTTAGGGACCTCAGGCCTATTGTAGTGTGTAGAAGGTCGCTTAGAGTGTAATAAAACACTAAGGGTGTCCAAGTTACCCCACCCTAAGACTCTGAAAAGCAGGAGTAAAGTGACCCTACTTCCCCAGAAACACACTAAAGTTGTGATAGGAAATTCTGCAAAGACCACAACGGATTGCAAAGCCATGAAGATGGATTCCTGGACCTGAGGACCTGCAAACGAAGGGGACCAAGTCCAAGAGTCACGAAAGTGTCTGGGGGTGGCAGAAGCCCACTAAACCCCAGATGAAGGTGCAAAATGGCTGCCTCTGGGTGGAACAAGCTGAAGATTCTGCAATAACGGAAGGTGCCAGGAACTTCTCCTTTGCACACAAGATGTCCCACGGCGTGCTGGAGGATGCAGAGTTCTGCTAGCAGCAAAGGTCATGATTGACCTTCCTGGGTGCAGCCCGGGCCCAGGAAGGACCAGGAGGTCACCCCTTGAAGGAGGAGACAGAGGGGGCGCTCAGCAACACAGAGAGCCCACGCAGAAGCAGGAACACCCGCAGAAGTACTTGAACACAGGTTCAAGAAAACTGAGAATGGCGGTCATCTCAACACTACAAAGGAGGGTCCCACGAAGCCGGTGATAACCTCAGCGAGTTAAGCAATGCAGGACAGAGTGCTGGGGGCCTGGGCTGTGCTGTGCACAAAGGATTCCTTGCAAAAGTGTACAGAAGCCCTGGCAGCTGCAGTTCACACAGTACACAGGATTACGGTCTGGCGTGGGGAGGCAAGGACTTACCTCCACCAAATTTGGATAGATGGACCACTGGACTGTCGGGGTCACTTGGATCCAGCTCCTGTGTTCCAGGGACCACACTCGTCAAGATGAGAGGGGACCCAGAGGACTGGTGAAGCAGAAATGTGGTTCCTGCGTTAGCAGGGGGAAGATTCTGTAGATCCACTGGAGATTTCTTCTTGGCTTCCAGTGCAGCATTAAGGCAGACAGCCCCCAGAGCATTCACCACCAGGAAACAGTTGAGGAAGCCAGCAGGATTAGGCGCTACGCTGTCGCTGGCAGTTTTCTTGCTACTTTGTTGCGGTTTTGCAGGCGTCTTGGATGAGTCAGCGGTCGATCCTTGGCAGAAGTCAAAGAGGGAGATGCAGAGGAACTCTGGTGAGCTCTTGCATTCGTTATCTGACGAGAAACCCACAGGAGAGACCCTAAATAGCCCTCCGAGGAGGATTGGCCACCTAGTCAGGTAAGCACCTATCAGGAGGGGTCTCTGACGTCACCTGATGGCACTGGCCACTCAGAGGCCTCTACTGTGCCTTCACACATCTGCATTCAAAATGGTAGATGTCTGGGACACACTGGAGGAACTCTGGGCACCACCCCAGGGGTGGTGATGGACAGGTGAGTGGCCACTCCCCTTTCCTTTGTCCAGTTTCGCACCAGAGCTGGGGCTGGGGGATCCCTGAACCGGTGTAGACTGGCTTATGCAAGGAGAGCACCATCTGTGCCCTTCAAAGCATTTCCAGAGGCTGGGGAGGCTACTCCTCCCCAGCCCTTCACACCTATTTCCAAAGGGAGAGGGTGTAACACCCTCTCTCAGAGGAAATCCTTTGTTCTGCCTTCCTGGGACTGGGCTGCCCAGACCCCAGGAGGGCAGAGCCTGTCTGTGGGTTGGCAACAGCATTAGCTGCAGTGAAAACCCCAGAGAGCTAGTTTGGCAGTACCCGGGGTCCATGTTGGAGACCTGGTTATGCATGGGATTGGCACCCCAATACCAGATTTGGCATGGGAGGACAATTCCATGATCTTAAGAAATGTTACATGGCCATATTCGGAGTTAACATTGTGAAGCTACATATAGGTATTGACCTATATGTAGTGCACACGTGTAATGGTGTCCCCGCACTCACAAAGTCTGGGGAAATTGCCCTGAACTATGTAGGGGTACCTTGGCTAGTGCCAGGGTGCCCTCAGACTTAGTAGCTTTGCACCTAACCTTCACTAAGTGAGGGTTAAACATATAGGTGACTTATAGGTTACTTAAGTGCAGTGTAAAATGGCTGTGAAATAACGTGGATGTTATTTCACTCAGGATGCGGTGGCAGTCCTGCGTAAAAATTGTCTGAACTCCCTATTGGTGGCAAAATAAAAGCTGCAGCCCATAGGGATCTCCTGAAAACCCAATACCCTTGGGTACCCAGGTACCATATACTAGGGAATTATAAGGGTGTTCCAGTGCGCCAATCAGAATTAGTAAAATGGTAACTTGCCTGCAGTGACAATTTTAAAAGCAGAGAGAGCATAAGCACTGAGGTTCTGATTAGCAGAGCCTCAGTGACAAAGTTATGCACCACACAGGGAACACATTCAGGCCACAAACTATAACCACTGGGGTCCTGGCTAGCAGGGTCCCAGTGAGACAGGCAAAAACAAACTGACTCACAAGTGAAAATGGGGGTAACATGCCAGGCAAGATGGTACTTTCCAACAGTGTCCCATTGGACACTACGCCCCCTAAATTCAGTATTTAGTGAGCTCCCCTAGACCAAGAAATTGGATTTGAAAAAGATTTGAAAGGACAAGGAAGACTCTAGGAAAGTACCCTCTTTCTATCTTGGATACCCTCACTTGTGGCCTATTTGTCGGTGTGTTTGACTGTGTCCACTGGGATCCAGCTACCCAAGACCCCGGTAATTCTCTCCCTTAAATTTGGTTCAGATACTGTTAACACCGTATTTCACCCACAATTGGCATACTGGTGCCCCCTTATAAGTCCCTAGTATATGGTACCTAGATACCCAGGGCATTGGAGTACCAGGGAATCCATATAGATTGCAGCTTATATTTTGCCACCCATAGGGAGTCCATGCAAAGGCTTCTGCCGGACTGCCATTGCAGCCTGCGTGAAAAGGTGCAAGCACCCTTTCACTGCCATTTACACTGCACAGGTCACTTATAAGTCACCCCTATAGCAGGCCTTCCAGCCCTGAGGGCAGGATGCAGAGTAACTGTGTGTGATGGCACCCCTGCACTAGCAGAGATAGCCTCACAACCTCCAGGACCATTTTCCTGGACATCGTGAGTGCGGGGACGCCATTTTACATGTGTACTGGATGTAGGTCACTACCTATGTCCAGCTACGTTATGGCAACTCCGACCATAGGCACGTTTGGCATCAAAAATGTAGGAATCATACCCCCATGCTTTTCCAAGCATTGGTTGTATGATTCCATGCACTCTGGGGGCTCCTTAGAGGACCCGCAGTATTGGCGTTACAGCCTTCTGAGGGTTTCCAGGCAGCCCCAGCTGCTGCCACCTCTCGGACAGGTTTCTGCCCTCCTGTTGCTTGAGAAGCTCAGGCTCAGAAAGGAAGAAAAAGGATTTCCTTTGGGAGAGGGATGTTAAACCCTCTCCTTTT
This sequence comes from Pleurodeles waltl, assembly GCF_031143425.1. Taxonomy (NCBI): domain Eukaryota; kingdom Metazoa; phylum Chordata; class Amphibia; order Caudata; family Salamandridae; genus Pleurodeles; species Pleurodeles waltl. The sequence continues at coordinate 1,348,766,763 of NC_090437.1, read as the reverse complement.
GGAAATATGTGTTACAGGCTTGGAAGGGGTAGCCTCCCCAAGCCAATTGAAATGCTTTGAGGGGCACATTTGGGGCCCTCCTTGCATAAACCAATGTACTGCGGTTCAGGGACCCCGAGTCCCTGCTCAGGCGTGGAACTGGACAAAGAAAAGGGGAGTGACCACTCCCCTGTCCATCACCACCCCAGGGGTGGTGCTCAGAGCTCCTCCAGACAAGAGGATCCCTGGGTTTTGCCATCTTGGATTCAAGGTCGTCAGGGATCTTTGGGAGCATCTGCGTGGCCAGTGCCAGCATGTGACGTCAGAGCCCTCCTGATAGGTGCTTACCTGATTAGGTGACCAATTCCCCTTTCAGGGCTATTTAGGGTCTCTCCTTTGGGTGGTTCTTCAGATTCGGATTGCAAGACTCCAGCAGGAATCCTCTGCATCCTACGCTTCAAATTGTCAACGAAGAAACTGCATCTGGACCCTCCAGGAACTCCACAAACTGCAACAAAGAAGCAGGACGCCTTCTGCAACATTGCGTCTTCAGCTCCAGCCAGCAACTGCAACTGTTTCCCGGTCGTGCATCCTCTGAGGACAGTCCGTCTTCAGCCTGCACCAGATGAGCGAAGGAATCTCCCTTGGGTTGAAGGAGTCACTCCCCTGCTTCAGCAGGCACCTACTGCAATGATGACTGGCTGCGTGGATCCCCTCTCCTGTTGAGCGGCCTGGATCCTGCATCACAGGTGGTGGACTGAAGTGGTCCTGACGGTCCTAATGTCCCCTGTCTAACATTGGTGGATGTAAGAGCTTGCTTCCCTACGTAAGACAGTACCCCGTGCACCGTTTGTTTTGCAGTTGCCAAGGCGTGTTAGCATCCTTCCACAAAGCTCTTAATGCATCTTGTAGCTCTGGCCCCAGCACTCTATCCTGTGATGCACGTCTTCTTGAGTGGCTCTCCGGTGGCGTAGGAGTCTTTGTCGTAGTGCTACTTGGGCCTCTTATTGCACCTTCCTTGTCCCTGTTCTGTGGGACTCCTGTGTGTGCTGCCTGGCCTTCTGTGGGCTCCCTGAGTTGCTGAGAGCCCCCTCTGACTCCCCCTCCTAGGTAGAATCCACCTGGTGCTTCCTGGTCCCGGGCACCACTATTTTCTGCTAACCATGAGCTTTGCGTGTGCCAAGGCTTGTTGGCGGACTCTAGCGACGCAAACCAGACTGAAATCCTCCATCCGGCGTGGGACATCATCTGCACTAACCACGAACCCTAATCCGTCTTCTTGGTTGCAATACTGACTGTTCTTCTTCACCGGTGGTTCTTCTTTTGCACTTTCAACTGGGGCTCCTGTTCTTCCTGGACTCTTCGGTGCTTCTTGAATTTGGTCCCCTTCTTCCACAGGTCTTCAGGTCCAGGAATCCACTGTTGGTGTCTTGCAGTCTCTTGTGGTTCTTGCATAATCCTTCTTTTTGTTTCTGTGTGTGTTCTGGGAAAGTTACTGTGTTTTACTCCTGTTTTCCTGGGCTCTGGGGTAGCTTCCATTACTTACCTTTGGTGTTTTCTTACTCTCACAGCACCCCTCTGCACCCTAAACTTGCCTAGATGGGAAAACAACATTCGCATTCCACTTTCTTAGTATATGGTTTGTGCTCCCCCAGGCCCATTTATAACTATTGTGATTTTCACTAATTGCACTGTTTTCTAACTGTTTTAACAGCTATTTCTGAATACTATTGTATACAATTTGTGCATTACTTACCTCCTAAGGGAGTATAGAATCTACTGTATTTTTGGCATTTGTGCCACCAAAATAAAGTACCTTTATTGTTGTAACACTGAGGCCCATATTTATACTTTTTTGACGCAAAAGCGGCGCAATCTTACAAAACAGAAGTGTATTTTAAAAGTTTGCGCCGCTTTTGCATTAAAAAGCGGCACAAATGCGGCGCTAAAAAAGTATACATATGGGCCTGAGTGTTTTCTTTAATGTGTGTAAGGGCTGTGTGGCTACAGTGGTATTGCATGAGCTTTGCATGTCTCTTAGATAAGCCTTGGCTGCTCATCCACAGCTAACTCTAGGGAGCCTGGCTTCTAGACACTGACTACATTTCACTAATAAGGGATAACTGTACCTGGTATAAGGTGTAAGTACCATAGGTACTGTCTTATCCAGGTGACTGGTTGACACCTGTTCGGTATAAGTCAGTAAGGACGCTCAATGAAGGACCACACGCCAATTATGATTACAATTTAACTTTACTAGAATTTCAGGTGAATATATGTATTTAGCACATCAACAATAGTAGAATAAGAATAGCAATGAAAAGCATCTATTTATATATGAGTACACTACAAAGAGCATCTATGCATATATATATATATATATATATATATATATCTATATACGCAAAGAGTTATTTGACAGATATAAGCTTTGATTAACTGTATACCAAGACGCGTCACACTACGATGTTCAGGAAGCAAAATATAAACGAGTTGAATACTTCAGTTAAGCTTTGATTTACTGCATACCAAAATGCATGTTTCAATTACTGCAGCAGGCACACACTACAATGTTCAAAAAGCAAAATATAAACGAGCTGAATACTTCAGATTATAAACACAGTGCAAGCAAATCATAATAATAGAGCAGAGAAACAAAGGCCTTTCATCCCTGAGTGGAACTTAACTTAGTCCACGAAATGCTGGGAAGCCCTCTACCGCCTGCTCGGACCTCTCTCCCCCTCAAGCATCACGGTCTCTGAACAGCAAACAGGGAGGCAGCGCTGGGCCATGGCAGCTTTCACAACCCCATCCGCGAGCTTCAAATCCCTCACCCGCACTTCAGTGCTTACATAACTCGAAGCTTGGATTCTATCTCTTTCTGGCATTTTCTAGCTATCTTATCAGCACTTGGCTGCTTTGCCCTTCCCCAGCCTTTGTTTTCATTCCATCTTCTCCCTGTACTCTCGTTCTCAAGGTTCAGACGGAGTCTTCTACACAAACAAGCTTGAAAATAATATCATGAACTTTTCCACGTTGTTCGGAGGTTTCAGCAGGCATCACGCTCATCTACACTGCTCAAGCTAATTAACCCTTCATGTCACAATGTCTTCCGCACCTTTCCCTATACTGATCGGGTACCCACTACAAACCAGGCCAGCCTCCTACAAAGACCAGGACCAAAGAAGATCCAAAGCAAGAGAACTGTGAACCTGCTGCACAAGAAAAGACGCAAAACCCTGCCTGCTGCACCCAGGACCCTAAAATCACTGCCGCAGAGGAGCTGGACACTGGACTGATCCCCAATAAACCCAGGGGACCTGCAGGCTTCAAGAATCACCCCAGATCTCCCTTCTGAGTGGAGACATCACTCAAAAACCAAGCAAGAACCAACAAATTGGTGAGGGTCACTTCACCTAATGGCCGATATATCTGCAATCGGAAGACGCAGCCGGGCCTGAAGACACACTGATGACCGCCCGGACGTGACCTACAAGTGTGCCAAGTTTGGTGGCACTGCGTCCTCCCGTGGAAGAGTTACGCCATTTCCCTGGATACTGGTCAGCTGACATTGGACAACCAGAAAACCAACTCCCCCAGAGCTGAAAAAGGATCAGGAGGAAGCCCCGGTCAAGGGACTTTAGGAACACTCTAGACCTCCAACCAGAGTGTGCCGGTTGTCCTGTAAGCAGCCCTCAAAGAGACTCACCTCCAGCTCCAAAGGACTCCGTTGCCCACCACTCCTGGATCTTCAACTCGCCCTGCACCTGGCTGCCCCAAGCCTTGCATCGCAGGATCTTCTGTGTGCCCCGGGTCCCCAACCCCTTTGGACCTCAACAGCCCAAGAGGACCCCAAGGCACCATCTTTAAATCTGCAAACCAGCTCCTTTTGCAAGTGGCCCCTCCTGGTGGCCTTATGCCTATGCCAAGAGACTCTCCAACGCTGCTCCCACCAGAACCAGGAGCCGCCCGAGGCTCTCCAGCTGGCATAATGTGCCCACCGACTGCTGCGACCATCCTGCAAAAGAAGAGACTGATAACTCAATTGTACGATTTTTAATGCATTTTTAAAGTGCATTGATTCCAAAGGTGCATAATGATGTACGGAAAGACTAACTTTGCCAAAACTTTTAAAAATCATAACTCAAAAAGTAATTAACGTATTCTAAAGATCTTGGTCTTAATATGTACATAAAAGTCTGGAGTACTTTTATAAATTCTGGTCTTGAGTTATTCATTGGGTGTGTGTGGTGCATGATTGGATTTGTGAGTACAGCAAATACTTAGCACATCTCCTGGATTAGCCTAACTGCTCAACCAGCTACCTCAAAAATTGGATCATTAGGTGGTCTGATTTTTAGTTCTGGAAACCAACATGTGGTTGCCGAGACCCTCTGCATAGTGTGCTCAGTTTTGCACACTACATAGAGGGCCAGCCTCCTACACAGCCACCTTAACCAGGCAGTACCAGGGTGTCCCTTGGTTAGCAGCATCTTGCAGGGTATTGCTATGTGGGATATCTGTGAGGGCAGTCGGGTGAAGTCGACACATTAGGATTGCTGGGATCCTGGGTGCCCATCTTCTGGTTGGAAGGTCAACAATGTGTTAGTTACATACAGCAGATATAGCGGGCCAGGTTTTGGACCCTTGTTATACTAGAGCAATATGAGTAATCTCTTTCTGACCCATGCTGCATACGCCAAATGTCTTCTAACTTCCAGTGAGACATTCAGTCTCTCCGGCCCTCTGCAGCCTTATGAGCAGGTGTCCATGGCCTCGAAGGGGTACATGGGTCCAGTGTGGTGTCCACTACACAACTGAAGTCACCTCCCAGAAGCAGGGCCCCTGCAGCTAGATGACATAGCTGGGCAGAGAACAATCTGAGAAAGGGGATGTGGTCCTGGTTGGGTGCATACACACTACCCTGCACTACTTGCTTGCCATATAACCGGCCCTCACCACCAGGACATAGGGCCTCATTATGACCCTGGCGGTAGAGAACCGCCAGGGCCAACGGGGGCGGGAGCACCGCCGACAGGCCGGCGGTGCTCCCATGGGCATTCTGACCGCGGCGCTTTGGCCGCGGTCAGAAAGGGAAAACCGCCGGTCTCCCGCCGGTTTTCCACTGCCCCTAAGAATCCTCCAAGGCGGCGCAGCCGAGGGGATTCTGACAATCCTTACCGCCATCCGCTCGCCCGCCAGGAACAGGATGGCGGTAAGGATTGTCGTGGGGCCCCTGGGGGCCCCTGCAGTGCCCATGCCAATGGCATGGGCACTGCAGGGGCCCCCGTAAGAGGGCCCGCTAGTATTTCACTGTCTGCGTAGCAGACAGTGAAATACGCGACGGGTGCAGTAGCACCCGTCGCACCTTCCCACTCCGCCGGCTCGATTACGAGCCGGCATCCTCGTGGGAAGGGAGTTTTTCCCTGGGCTGGCGGGCGGTCTTTTGGAGACCGCCCGCCAGCCCAGGGAAAAACTCATAATACCCTCCGCGGTCTTCTGACCGCGGAGCGGTATTATGGAGGGCGGCCTCCGCCGCCCGCCAGGGTCGTAATGAGGCCCATAGTGTCCCTTCTTATCTATATTGGTGGTTGATACCTTGAAGGGGACTCCCAGCCGTCACCCATATTAGTGCCCTAGGGCATATGCTGAATATGTCGTGGGGTGAACCTGCCCTCGCCACGGCGCTGCATGCGTTCTGCCTTAACTTGTCTGAGGTGCATCTCTTGGAGAATGGCAATATGCACTCCCTGCCTTTTAAGGTTTATATGTGCCTTTTGGTCGCTATCCCCAGCCCACGGATATTCCATGTCATAAGTTATAATGTGTGCTACCCATGGAAGGAGTTATAGTTGGAAACAGCCAATTCCACCCGAGCCACCTCAAACCACAAGACAGTGAACGATAAAACAAGTGTCCCAGAGCCCGATCCCAGTTTGCTGGCCTTGCAAACTTCAACATTTGAAAGTACAAGTGGCACACTGCTCGCTATTCCTCTTCCTAAGGAAAAGCGGTGTGTGGTAGACCCAGAATGTGAATCACTCTTACAGCCCCCTTTCTGCACCTGACCTAATATATCACGTCACCAAAATAAAACAGCAATCCTACTCCATGGAGTATGACAGTCCAGGGGATGAATGGTGGTGTCTATAGCAGTGGACCCACAGTTACACATTATCAGGTAGCACCATAGTCAGGTAGCTCAGCAACAGGTGGTGAATAATGCAGAACTGTGGTAACCCTGCCAGCAGCTCAGCTTGCTGGTGTCCCCCAGGATCCCCACACGGCAATCGCCTGCGCCCACGGCCTGTATCAACCATGGAGGGAGTTCACTCTATAAGAGATCCACAGCAGTCTGGGGAGTTATCTTTGGAAGTCGACCACTGTCAAGGGCCAGATCATCAGATTCAGTGTCCATAGAGTGGTTCCCTGAAGCAGTGGCGTCCTCCGAATCAGACAGCTTGATTATTGTAATCTCTGCCGTTGCCAGCATTGCTGCCACCATCTCTCTGTCAGCTTGAGTTCTGGTTGGTTTCTGAAGTGTTCCTCATCGGGTGGGCCTCCAGGAATGCCTTCTGGGCCTTTGCCGCAGTGCAGGTTCTGCAGTCAGTGGCTCCAGCTGTACGCCTCCAGTGCGACACGTTTTCCAACCACTTCCAAGTCTTGTTGGGGTACACATAGAAGTGTAAGTTACCATCCATCATAATCTTCAGTTTTGCAGGAAACATGAGTGAGTACCGGAGCCCCTCTCCCGTAATGCCCTTTTGACCTCGAAAAAGGAGGCCCTTTTGACTTGCACAGTTGCTGTGATGTCAGGGAACAGGTACATCTGGCCATTGCCGACCCTAAATGGGCCCCATCTCTCTTGAAATGCAGCAGAACATATCTGTCTTTATAGTGCAGTAGCTTAGCCAACACTGGCCTGGGTGGGTGTCCAGGAGCCCCCGGCCCAGCCAGGACCCTACGCGCCCATTCAAGCACAAAGAAGGGCATGAGTTGGCTCAGGGCCACCTCTGTGGGCATCCAATTTTCGAAGTAGCCCAATATGTCACCTCCTTCCATGCCCTCTGGAAGGCCCACGTTGCGCACATTGTTGCGCCAAAGGTGCCCCTCTGCATCCTCTGCACGAAGTTCTAGTTTGTGCACCCGCTCTCTTAGTTTGAACATCTGTGCCTTCAGTACCTCCTGTGATGGGCAGAGTTCAGCTATAGCTACTTCTGTTCCCTCCACCCTGTCAGCTAGCTTATGGTAATCAGTGAGGAGCAGGCCAAGTTCAATGGACACCAAACCAATCTCTCATTAGAGGGTGGTCTTGGAGTTTTCAATAATTTCTGAGATCTTGTCCAGTGTACATTATAGCAACTCTGCCGTCACTAGGCCCTGCTGTAAGTCCTGCCAACTAGGTCACAGTCCTAGGTCTTTGTCTTGCCTATCCCCACACTTGGGTGCCAAGAAGAAACATTCACAAAAGGATCCCAGATTCCTTCCAGAGTGGGAGACAGCTCCTCCAAGACCCCAGCGTGGAGAGGCCTCTTTTTGCATGGTTAGCCCCCCAGTTTTTGACTGGAAAATTATGTGGTTTCAAAATTGTAAGTGCCCTAGGCCCCTGGCTGAACAGGTTCCCAGGGCCAGATGTCTTTACCCAAAACCTTTCTCTGCAATGGCACTTCAGCCACCCTTGTAAGTTCCTAGTAAATGGTACCCCTAGTGCCCGGGGCATGGGTGCTAAAGAGGGGCCCCTGGAGCTGCAGCACCTATTGTGCCACTCTGAGAGGCCCCACACCAGCCTCATGCAAACTTCCATACAAGTGTATGACAAGGTATTCCCAAAAGTTACAAACTCGACATGGGACTCACCAAGAGTGCCCTTTCCGCTAACACTGCATGCACTATAAGCAAGTCACCGCTCTGGCAGGCCTTACACCCCTAAGGCAGGGTGCACTATAATGCATGTGAGGGCATATGTTTGCATGAGCAAATATTCCCCTACTGTGTCTTTACCAGACCTAAAGGCATAGTAAGTGGACAGGGAAGCCAATGCATGTGCTGGACACTGGTCTTTACGAGTTCCCCAGCTACATGATGGACTCTCTGAACCCTGGGTTATTCTCTATCAAACAACTCAGAATAATAAATCGTCACTGGTACCAGTGCTGGATTTATTATACCATGTACCCAGGGTCCATCTTAGAGGTGCCCCTGCAAAACCTACACCACCATGGCACGGTTGCTGGCTAGTCCAAGGTAGCCTGCTACCAACAGACACAATTCTGGATCCCTGGGGTGAGGGCCCCTGCCCTCTGGGATCAGAAGACAAAGCCTTTCCTAGGTGGAGGTCTCACTCCTCCTCCCCCAGGAACGTGCCCTGCTCTGGCAGGAAGCTTTAAAGGCCATGCCACCTTTGAAGCACTACTCCAGCCATTCGATGCTAGCAGCCTGTGGCCTCCCCCCATCCCAAACCCCACTTTTGGCAGGAGGAATGGCAGGAAAATACACAAAGGATAGGGGGGGTGACCACCCTCAGCCTGCACCACCCCTCTTGTGTGGCAGATGAGGTGGTCACTCCATTTCATTTTCCTCCATCTTGGATGTCAGGAAAAAAGCAAACCAGGGTTAGGGATGTGACCCCTTCCCACAGGAAGGGGTCACATAGTGGGTGTAGCCACCCCAAGGTACGTGGCCCATTGGTCACTACCAGGACCTCCCCCTAACACCCACTAAATACAGTATTTGGCGGGCATCCCTAGACCTGCAGATCAGATTCAATGGACACAAGAAAGCCAGGGACAAAGAAGACCCCAGGCATGGGAACAGAAGTACTGCTGCAAGAAGAAAAAGGAGCCAAACCCTGCCTGCTGCACCAAGGACTCAACAATCACCACTGAGGGGTCGACTGGACATTGGACGGACTCTAAGAAACCCCAGAGGACCTCCAACCTTCTACAAATTACCAAGAACCTCCCTCTGAGTGAAGGTATCACTTCCTGCACTCCACTGGCAAGAAACCGATGAAGTCCAGTTCACTGACCGGCTGCTGACCAACAAACTGGACGTTGCAGATTGACCAACTTCCACACAACAGACAGAAGGACAAACCCTGCATGTGTGCCAAGTTTGGTGACACTGCATCCTCCAGTGGTGGGATGTGCTGTAGCCCAGGATACTGGACCCCCAACATCGGACACCCAGAAGAAAAGTGCACTCCAGACTCTCCAAGGACCAGAAGCAAGCATCAATCGAGGGACTTCAGGACACCAAACACCCACCCCCCAGAGTGGCCCTGCTGACCTGCAATCCACCCTCAAATCTCCCTGCACCTGGCTTTAAAGGCTTCTTGACACATGACCCTCGGCTGACCTATCTGCTCTGCACCCCGCCTCCCTGGCCCCTGCATCAGAGAACCAGCTGTGCTCTAGAGGTCGCTAACCCCCTGCTACTTCGACTCCCCCAACGAGACCCATTGGACTTACTTCAAAGTCCCCCTGTGGAGTATCTTTCTAAGTGGTCCCCTTCGGTGTTGAGCACCAGCTCCAAGACTTTCAGCCGCTTCTCCAACCAGAACCAGGGGCCACCCTAACTTCTCCGGCTGGTCCACAGGACCTCTCAACAACCTCGATTTCGATCTCGAAAAGGAGACACTTGTGAGAGCATTGTCTGATTTTATATGCAAATTTAATGTTTTCTCTCATTGATTCCTTTGGTTTGTAAAACTTTGAAAAATCCTAATATAAAAAGTATTTTCCCAATTTTGTTCTTAGAAATGTTTTAATTTTTAAAAAAAATCTGAAGTATTTTTTGTGAATTGGTCTACAGTTATTCTTCTGAGTGTGTGTCCACATTTATTGATACTGTGAGGATAACAAATGTTAGCAGATCTCCTGGATTAGTGTAACTGTTCGACCCCACTACCACAGACATAGAGCATTAGGTGGTCTAGTTTTGCCTCTGGATACCAAGGTGTGGTTGCTCGGACTCTCTGCACAGTGCACATCATTTTGTACACTATATAGAGAGCCACCTCCTGCACCCAGTGTTAGGCTACTCCACACGCAGAGGTCTCCTCTCCATGAATGTTGATTAATCTACATAATATCCTGAATCCCAACATGGGGCCCCTGGTCTGTATCCATAAGCAGGTTTTATACTTTATACTATTAAAGACACTATGATCAAAACAAGTGGGAGGTGTATGCCTTGGCTTCCACGGCAAAGTAAACAATAAGAATAAGGGAACCACATATATTTATTCTGGTATCCTTAAAGGTTGTTCTATATCACATTTTATTTGTTAAGTCATTAATTTAATTACTTCATCAATTTCTTATCATTATAAGTGAGTCATAGGTGCTTCCAAGTGTAAAGGACCCAGTGAAAGTGAGTATTGTGATAAGCAAACAAAGTGCCGGTGTTTTGTGCAATATATACAAAAGTGAACTATTGAAAGTGAACTTCCAATAGGCTCCTTCAATCCAGGAGTCCTGAAGTCACTGAATTATGAAACATCAAGGCACACATAATAAATGTCGACGTTTCGACCCTGGACATAGGTATCATTCAGCAATGGGTCATCATCAGGACTGAAAATCTCTTAAAAATTATGGCACATAAGAGACAATACTAAGACCATTAGTCGTCATCAGTCATTAATGGCGTCAAACCACCCATTGTCTTGTGGTCATCTTATGGTGGAAGAATCTAGCTCCTACGTTGTTAATTCCCCGTCAACTCCGCGCTTTCTTTTGGAATTATAGCCTGTAAGCGGAAGTGGTGATAAGCCTGCGTTATTTCATCTTGAAGGTCTAAGGGTTATTGGGTTGCCTCATTTTTCTAAATCCCTTATATTTTATACAGCAGGGACGTTCTGTTTTGACGCGCTCTCTGCGTGCGTTTCAAACGCTTTGCCTTTAGCGCGCACCCTTCATGCTCCGTCAAGGGCTTCAGTGGTCGCTCCCTGTTACCTCTGGTAACTCTGCCAGACCGCTAAAGCAGCCGTTCCTGTTTGCTCCAGAGACGCTTTCTCCCTTCAGTACACCACAGCAATGGTAAGCGGCATCCCCTGTAGTCCCAAGAATACTCTGGCAATCCGGAGGCCCCAATAATGCCACACAGCTGTCCTCTGCTCTGCGGAGGGGGTGCTCGTCTGCCAGGTGGGTGCCAACTCTTTTAAGGCGTCACCTTTTACGGGACCCCTAGTTCTCATGCCCCCTGCTTCCGTCTGATCACATTTAGGCAGGCCATACTCCTCAAGTGGCTCAGTTGTCAGCAGCCGGCATGCACTGTGTCTCTCTGTGGATCTTGGGTGTTTCTAGGGGCAGGCGCTGCCACAAAATGAGCTCTGCTGTACCCTGATAGAGCGGTCCGTACTAATAATTTTACCTGTGTTCGGACGCTCTTTAGGCCGATGAATCTTTTGACTAAGTGGGAATCTGGGGTTAAACCAATCAGTTTTGAACAATCTTATCATGGCATCTCTCCCTAGGTGAGCCTGCCCATGATAGAACCGCGCAAGCTGTAATAAGAGACTGTTTGGCAAAACAAATTTTCCCTCATTTGAAACCCATAACTCGTCTGGTCTCTTTATACATTGTGATTTAATCCAGGAATCTCTTTCATCCTCCCTGACATTATTTTGTAATGCTTTTAATTCATCTATTGTGTCTACGACCTTCAAGGCAAATGCTTCAGCTGGTTCGAGTTCTGGCTCACTTATCGAATTCCAATCATCCCTGAGTAATATACAGTTCAAGGCACAAAATCTTGCAACTTGATCCGCATATGCATTTCCCAGAGAAACATAGTCCTGTCCTTTCATGTGAGCACTGCACTTTACCACTGCAACTTCGGCTGGCACTTGAATGGCGTGTAACAATTCCCTTATCCTCTCCCCGTTCTTCACTGGGGATCCTGAAGAAGTCAGGAAACCTCTCTGGGACCATAGTTGTCCAAAGTCATGCTCAATCCCAAACCCGTATTGACTATCAGTGTAAATGGTGACTTTCATCAATGCAGACAGTTGACATGCTCTGGTAAGGGCTACGAGTTCTGCTACTTGTGCAGAATAGACTCCTTGAAGCCATCCCGCTTCCAAGACCCCTGTTACAGTACATACAGCATATCCTGCTTTCAAAATCCCCATCCCGTCTCTTAGACATGAACAATCAACAAAAGAATTTGGTCATTTTCATCAAGCTTAGTATCCTTAATGTCCGGTCGAGGTTTTGTGCAAAATTCAGTCACCTGAAGGCAGTCATGCTCGACGTCTTCAGCGTTCTCAATTTCAGCATTTTCTCCAGGGAGCAAGGTTGCTGGATTCAACGCAGTGCACCTTTTCAGCTGCACATTCGGTGAGCCCAGAATTATCGTTTCATATCTTGTAAGTCTCGCTCCGGTCATGTGTTGCGTTCGGGAGCGGGTCAAAAGTATCTCAACTGAGTGAGGGACCATGACTGTTACTGGGTGTCCCATCACTATTCCCTCACTCTGAGTGAGGCTGATACCAACTGCTGCTACGGCGCGCAAACACCCTGGGAGTGCTGCTGCGACCGGATCCAAAGTAGCTGAAAAATACGCTACTGGTCTGTTTACGCCACCATGGGCTTGAGTCAAGACAGACAAAGAACATGCATCACGTTCATGACAAAACAATGTGAAAGGCTTTGTGTAGTCAGGCATACCTAAAGCTGGAGCCCTACACATGCATTCTTTCAATTCAACAAAAGCATCCATCTCATCTCCTTTCAGCTCAATTTGATCCAAGGCATCCTTCTGGGTCAGTTTCAGTAAAGGCTTTGCTAGAGTCGAGAAGTTGGGAATCCACTGGCGACAATAACCCACCATTCCCAAAAACTTCCTCACCTCCCTCCTTGTCTTTGGTGGACTCATTTGAAGTATACTCGTTATTCTTTCCTTCATTATTCTCCATGACCCTTTCTCTATCTGGTGACCCAAGTATTTCACTTTCTTCTGACAGAACTGTAATTTGGAAGGAGACACTTTATGTCCATTCCTTCCCAAATGATTCAACAGAGCAATGGTATCGGCTGTGCAGCCACTTTCTGTCTTTGATGCAACCAATAAGTCATCAATGTACTGTACTAGGGTTGACTCGAATGGCAATTCTACTGCTTCCAAGTCTTTCTTTAGAATCTGATTGAATATTGACGGTGACTCAGAAAACCCTTGAGGAATTCGACACCAACTGTAGACTCTGTCTAGGAATTTGAAACAAAATAGAAATTGGCTGTCCTCATGAAGAGGCACTGAGAAGAATGCTTGTGACAAATCGATGACTGAGAACCACTCAGCATCACAAGGGACCTGGAACATTATCACAGCTGGATTCGGTACTACTGGGCAGCATTTGACTACGATGTCATTTATTTTCCTCAAGTCCTGCACGAGTCGGACCTTTCCACTCGGCTTTATTAGTCCCATTATTGGTGAATTACATGGACTGCTTAACACTTCTTTCAGTACTCCCTGTTTTACAAATTCGTCAATTAGTTGGGCAACTTTCATGAGGGTGTCTTGTGCCATGTGGTATTGTGGGGTCTGGGGAAAGATTGCATTGGGCTTTACAGTCACTTTCACTGGTTCCACTCCTTTCATCAATCCCACCTCTTTCCCTGTCATGTCCCACACTTCCTTTCCGACTGTCTCCCGTAATTCGGCTGGGATATCTTCTTCAGTCATCATCGGGAAAAGACAAATCAGAGGATACTCTTCATCTACAGTTTCCATCTCATCCCCCTCTACACTGTCCTCTTCTTCCCCATCACTGCTCGTCTGTATTGTTATTCCTTCGTTCGAACACATGATCGAACAACCCAATTTGCACAATAGGTCTCTCCCTAATAGTGCTATCGGGCTTGAGTCACATACCACAAACTGATGTACCCCTTGATAGTTACCAATGCTGACTGGTACCGGATCTGTTATTGGGTTCGTCAGATGTCTGTTTGCTACTCCCACCACTTGAACTGTCCTCCCTGAGAGTGGCAAATTTGGTACTTCACTGCTCTTAACAGTTGAACGTGTGGCTCCCGTGTCAACCAAGAACGAGACACGATGACCCATTACTCTTCCCTCTACGTACGGACCCTTTTGATCAACTTCCAAGGATGCTGCAAGCACACAATCTCCTTCTTCTTCTGAGCTTTCACTCTCCCATACATTGTTTATTCCACTCTCACTGTGTAGTGGGAACTGTTGCACGGTGCCATTTGTACTCATTACCTGACCCGAGACCTGTGGAGGAACCATCACTTGCTGCTGACTCATTAGTGCCAAGGGTATTTGCATTTGCTGATTAGGTACCATGGGTAACTGCTGTTGCATTGGCTGCATTTGCGTCATCTGCATACGGGGCATCTGCATCTGCTGCGGCTGCATAGGTTGTAATCCCTGCAATTGATTTATGGTCTGAAAATTTGGGTTTGGACCTCTCATTTTCGGTCCCCTCATTGCCTGAAATGCATTGACATCATTGTTTTGCTGACCAACACCTGCACCTTCCTGCACCACCATCGGGCACTCGCGTTTCCAATGACCGACAATTCCGCACACGTGACACGGCATCACCTTCTTCATTGCCTGCACACCCGTCACAACAGTGTTCAAATCCGGACCATTATTCACAAAACCTCCTCTGCCTCTGCCTCTGGCTTGTGGCTGAAACGCCACGTTTCCCTGCAACTGCGGCTGCGGTTGCGGTACCTGCTGTTGGAACCCTTGCATCCCTTGCAAACCTTGCAAACCTGTCTGAGCTGCCTTAAGCTGCATCATCATCACCTTCTCTTTCAACTTTTTCTGTTTCACTTCAATTTCATCGCTACAGTATTTCGCATAATTCAAGACTTCGTCAATCGGTTTAGACTGCCAGCAAATCAAATGCGACTTTATCATCTGACTTATCTCTGGCCTCAGCCCTTCCACAAATCTGAACACAAAATGAAGCATGTCCTTCGCCTCTATTGTTTCCGTGCCACTGTAATTCTTGAACGCCTTCAACAACCTCTCATAGTAACTGTGAATCGATTCTTTAGCCTCTTGGGCAGTTCGATCAATCTTCTGCCAATCCACATTTTTCGCGGGTACCTTCGTCTTCAAATGCTCAATCACCTTATAGTACAAGCTCATCACCATAGGTGATGGTGCACCCGTCTCCCTGTCTCTCTCTGGTTCACTTGTCGGCCAACCTACCGCTCTTTTGCAATCCTCCCACAAATCTGCCGGAACCACAATCTCAAAGAGAGTATTCAGGTCTTCCCAGAGACATTTTGCAAGCTTCACAAACCTGTCAGTCTGCTGATACCATTCAATCGGTTTCTCTCTCAGTTTGGGAAAATCGTCCGTAAAAGACTGAATGTCACTTCTGTGCCATAGTACATGTATTAATTTTCCCCCTGCTGTCTCCCTCATTGGTAACATGGTTACTGTCTCGCTGCTTTGTGGTCTTTTCTCATTGTGCTCTGTAGCGCTGTCCCTCCTCTTTTCCTTTCTCTTTACCCACCTGCTTTCCCACTTGTCTAAGCACCTCCACACTTGTGCACTCTGCAGCAATTCTCTAAGGTGCGCCTTCATGCCTGCTGACCTCATGTGTTCAAAATCTGTGGCCCCAAAATCCAACCTGTAGCTTCTGCTCAAGTGTTTTGTCTTGTCTATGTCAACCCCGTTTTTGTCAGCTATTTCCTGCAAGCTTTTATGTACCTTGTTCACTTCCTTCGTAATCTTTGGACATAGATACCTCAGTTCTTCTTCCGAGTAGGACTCTAACCTATTCACACCCATAGTCCCTTCCACCAATTCTTGTGCTTCCATGTTCAGCCTCATCCTGTTCATATAATCTTCTCCCTTCCCACTGGCTGAGCTTTGTGTGGAATTCAGACTGTTGAACCACTGCGTCAGCTGTTGCGCATTCAACCCCATAAGTGTAGCGTTCACATCGACTGCCATTGATGGTTGCGGCAACTTTTCAGTGTTCGATGTTAGAGGTATTATCAGTGGGGGACTCGACCTCACCAGTGTTGACTGAGCACATATGTGACTAAACTCCATCAAGGACCCAGATCCATTTGGCTGAGCCGCTATCGGAGTTATCCCTGGAGTGTTTTCTATGCACCTCCTTTCGGTCCCATTCTGCAGCATTGATCCCTGACCGCTCATACCTAAGTTAGGCTGACTATACAAAGGTACCGGTGGACCTACAGTAATGGGTAGTGATATCGCATCTGGGTTTTGTCCATTTCCCATGTTCTGAGGCATGTTCATTCCCACACCATGAGTCATCATTGCCGGCATGCCCATCTGGCTCCCCGTCATCTGAGCATGTGCTGTTCCCCCCTGCATCTGCTTTTGGGGCATCAAAAACTGAGTCGATTCAGCTTGTGTCCATGTTGGGTTGTGACCATTCTGTCCTCCCCTTACTGTTGGATCTAGAATCATTCCTGCACTGTTGTCACTGCTGTAGTACCCTGGCATCTGCGGCTGATAAATTTCTGCTGGTTTCAACATGGGCACATCTGGATATATTCTCCTAACCTGCGGTATCTGCGGGGTGAACGATAAACTCTGGTCCTTAGATCCCGATGACGCTCCTGAACTCTGGGTTTCACTGTTCTGTACCGGTGCCGGAGGGGCAGAACTGGTACTTGGACCTTGTCCATTCTCCGCATAAGGTGGTGGACGGTCGTTCAGTAATTGCATTATTAACTCCTCATCCTCTAACTCCTCTTCTCTTCTCAACTTTTCCTCGTCCTCTCTATCCTTGGAACACTTCCTGTCTGTCTTACAGGTAGCTTTCTTACCTGCCTCCCCTTCTTCCTTAGTAATTGCGGGAAACAATTTTATCCCCTGCAATACATCTGACCTCCACACCTTCTGTGCATTATCCCACCTAGCATCCGCTAGTGTCTTTTCTACCTTTCTCATCCTGGTCTCAAACTTCTTCTGCTGTTGCTGTCTGGCCATTAGTTCCCAAATTGCTAGAGCCTCAAACTGTGCTGGCCTTGGAGGCACCTTCATGTCGTACATCGTGAATCTCAAATTCTCTAGGATCCTTATATTGAATGTCCCATGTATCGGGAACGCTACACTCCCATGTTTCTCTGTCAGTTTGTGCCATTGCTTTAGCCAAAGACACGGAGCTACCCCCTTCTCTTCCATTACAATGTAAGCTGGTGTACCCTCGGGCGGCGTTTCCTCTCCTACGCTCGCTTTGATGTAAGACTCCCCCTTCATCGCGCTCCTGAATGCTTTAAAGAATTTCATTTTCTCGTCTTTTATTTCACAAAGTTTGTAATCAATAGGTGACTTTAATTCCCGGAATACTCTTCGCTTGCCTTTCCCCTTCCAATCGAGTCCCACGGACTGCGTCCAATCCGTGCGCGACCCTTCTCTGCAACCAACCTATCCCAGCGCGGCTCCTAGTGACGTCACACTCACACACACTGCGGCTGACAAAGCCTCGCGGCTAGTCTTCCTTCACTCAGCTCCTCTCGTAACAACTTCTTGCGTATATCGCGAGCTACCAAAAACGAAAACAGATCTGTCGGTTTACTACAGGAAGGGTAACACAATCGCTTCAGGACCTTAGGGACTTTTCACTAGCCTCGGCAGTTATTCCGTCTTTCTCGGTCCCCACGTTCGCAAGCAAATCTGACCCGCAGACCTACTCTCAACTTGTCAATGATCTGTTCTAGTGCACTTAGAATCTTGTCAAAGCCCGAAGTCGAAGTTTCTTTCACTCCCTAACACACGTACCGACTCGTTGACCACGCCCGATCAACCTACTAAACCGCCCAGACCACAACATAGATCAACATACTCCGGAGTCTCTTGACCTCGCAGGGCCCGTCTCAACAACAACAACCACGTGGACCTTTTTATGCACAAAGCGCCACACGCACATGAAGTTCGACGACTTCCCTGCTCTCACACTCGGAGTCGCACCTCCGCTATCTCTATGAAGTTCGACGACTTCACTACTTCTACACTCGGAGTCGCACCTCCGCTATCCTCTAAAAAAGAAAAAAAAAATCCTCGCAACCTTCTCACACAATCTGCGGCAATAAGCTGTGCAAGCGCAAAACCCTAACTCCACTCATACCATCACTAGTACCGCCAATGCCGATTCCACACCTCCATTCTCTCCATTCGCAAGCTCCGAGATCCCGGGAAAGTCGCGGTGGACCTAGCCCATCATCATTCTGTCAATCTGTTTTACCCAAGAAAAATCGAATTCAACTTCTCGAGTGGGGTCTCAAAATGCGTGCTCGTTAATTCAACACCATGTACTTTAAGAGTACAGGGTCCCAAAAGACTAAACCGTCCTCTGCTACCATCTACTGATAGAGCGGTCCGTACTAATAATTTTACCTGTGTTCGGACGCTCTTTAGGCCGATGAATCTTTTGACTAAGTGGGACTCTCCGTACTCTTAATCGATCAATTTCATCAAATCAATAATCAATAACGAACATAGGCAATACCTTGATCAACATAACACTTAACAATTAATCCAGAATACATTCCGGCGAACCCTGACCTTTCAGTCAGGAATAACCACACCAGTTTATTCAAAGTTAGTGAATTTTATTTCCCTATATTAACAAAGCTAGCACAATGTAGATGTGTCTCAACACTAAATGATAAACATATATGAACATTAATAGCTGTCCATAACGGCGGAACAAGTGCAATCTATGTAGCATTTGAATCACAAGGCATTCGATAATGGCAATGCAAATCACTAATACGACAATCTGTAATGAACTTATTGCATACATTGGTCAGCATAGCAAGGTCTCAAATTGCATCGTGCGACAAAAGGAATCCTCGTCTAACCTCAAATTAGCATCAGCATGGGGGACTTCATGCAAAAACAATTTAGCAACATTAATTTAGAAAACTCCTAGCTAGGGCTCTTATCAAAATCAGCAGTTGGTTACCTAAAAGAAACACAATGCAATTTTACAATTTCCTTTCATATTTACCAATTACGATCAGCATACAAGGAAGTCTTTGTCTCACAGGTACCGTTCTTCGGTCAGCATGGGTACCGTTTCGATCAGCATAGGACGGGGCAAAGGGGCAAGGGGTGGACGGGGCAATTGCCTCACGGCGGCAGGGTAAAGCTACTACTTCATGCAAGGGATCAAAGTTAAAGTCTCTAGGGCCAGAATCATTAAAGTCTCTTTCTCTCGATTAGAGAAAGCATCAAAGTCTCTTTCAAAATGGCGTCGCAGCAAAGTGGGCCATAATAGCTGCAATGTGCGAATGTTCGTAATCGCGGGCAAATGGCTGTAATGGCAATAATGGCTACCTTCTTCTCGTGCACCTGGTTTAAATAGACAACAGTTCAAATCCAGTAGGGTCTTCCATTGGAGGGTTCATAGGTTAGCTTCAAATTGTCCAATCAAAAACGACAGTTCTCAAGCTTTTACTTAAGCATACATTATCCTTGAAGATGGGTACGCAAATTGCAACATTTTATACCAATTAACTCACTTTCAGAGCTTCCATTGTCCGCACCTGCAAATCGACCTTGGAGTAAAGAGAAAATATGCCAGGCTGGCACGAAACCTTAAGATAAGCATGTGAACGATCTCAGTGGAAAAGTACAGCTTCAAGCAAAGATACACGTTTTTTAGCACATTGGAAAAATACGAGCATCTAAACCGTGAGACCAGGCAACTAGGCCGAAGCCTGCACTAAAGTTATGCTAAGCTAAAACATTTCAAGCAAGCAAATCATAGCACACGTTTACGATTATGTCGGATTAGTGCAATTCTAATACACCACGTTATATAAAGCACGCTTATAAATGTTGGCAAACTACTCTGAGGGCACATTTTGTCCCCGTACAATCTTTATTAGTTCGGTTAAAGTCACACATGATTATTTCACACTACGTTTACGCGTTAATAAATGTAAAACCTTCATTTTCTGCTTCATCAACCCCCAGGCCTCCAGCATCAAGGCAGAACCCACTCCAGGCACCGAGGGAGCCAACGGCAGGTCGGGCAGCCCAGTCCTCCTCCATGCACTTGTTTCCTCCCAGCGGGAGCTGCAGACCCCGCTCTGGTGACTCCTGCCTCCACCGCAGGCCCCAAGCTCCCACGTACAGGCGAGTGCTACCACGTGATCTGACAAACCGCGGTGAGTCCTCCCATCAGCTACCCCATCTCGTGTCTGCTCTCCTAGCAGATCTACTCCATCTGAGCCCCGCCGAAATCAGGCCAGCTCTCCAATTTTTGCCCGAGGGTGTCAAATCACCAGCCAAGGCCCCCTAGTATGGGATGGCCATGGTGGATGTCTGCTGCTTACAGGATAAGTGTGGGCCGATGGGGAGCTTTGGGATTATGCATCCGTCATCTTGCCTAGGTCAGCCCCTTCACAGTGGTGAGGTTTGACACTAAAAATGATTTTAGTTATACACGGATGTCATATTTGTGATTCCATGGCAATAATGGAAGAATTTTGCTGAGAAGGTTCTCAACATCTTGTCAAGGTGGCAGCGGCTGATGTACCCTGGCCTAAGAGACATCTCATCACCATCTGTACTACGCAGATCTCACCAAGAGGGCCGGATCCTGGGTGCAAGGGTTGGCGTATAGCAAGGAGGGAGATTGTTTTTGTCCAGCTGACCATGGTAAGAGTCCAATTATTAATTTAGACGCAACAGAGAGTGTGAGAAAGTAGCCTCTTTCTATTCTAGCCTTGTTACCCCCACTTTTGGCCTGTTTGTGAGTGTATGTCAGGGTGTTTTCACTGTCTCACTGGGATCCTGCTAGCCAGGGCCCAGTTCTCATAGTGAAGACCCTATGTTTTCAGTAGGTTTGTTATGTGTCACTGGGACCCTGCTAGCCAGGACCCCAGTGCTCATAGGTTTGTGACAATTATGTATGTGTTCCCTGTGTGATGCCTAACTGTCTCACTGAGGCTCTGCTAACCAGAACCTCAGTGGTTATGCTCTCTCTTTACAAATTGTCACTAACAGGCTAGTGACCAATTTCACCAATTCACATTGGCATACTGGAACACCCTTATAATTCCCTAGTATATGGTACTGAGGTACCCAGGGTATTGGGGTTCCAGGAGATCCCTATGGGCTGCAGCATTTCTTATGCCACCCATAGGGAGATCTGACAATTCTTACACAGGCCTGCCAGTGCAGCCTGAGTGAAATAACGTCCACGTTATTTCACAGCCATTTACCACTGCACTTAAGTAACTTATAAGTCACCTATATGTCTAACCTTTACCTGGTAAAGGTTGGGTGCTAGGTTACTTAGTGTGTGGGCACCCTGGCACTAGCCAAGGTGCTCCCACATTGTTCAGGGCAAATTCCCCGGACTTTGTGAGTGCAGGGACACCATTACACGCGTACACTATACATATGTCATGACATATGTATAGCGTCACAATGGTAACTCCGAACATGGCCATGTAACATGTCTAAGATCATGGAATTGTCACCCCAATGCCATTCTGGCATTGGGGAGACAATTCCATGATCCCCTGAGTCTCTAGCTCAGACCCGGGTACTGCCAAACTACCTTTCCCGGGGTCTCACTGCAGCTGCTGCTCCTGCTGCTGCCAACCCCTCAGACAGGTTTCTGCCCTCCTGGGGTCCAGCCAGGCTTGGCCCAGGAAGGCAGAGCAAAGAACTTCCTCAGAGTGAGGGTGTTACACCCTCTCCCTTTGGAAAAAGGTTTCAGGGCTGGGGAAGAGTAGCCTCCCCCAGCCTCTGGAAATGCTTTGATGGGCACAGATGGTGCCCATCTCTGCATAAGCCAGTCTATACCGGTTCAGGGATCCCCCAGCCCTGCTCTGGTGCGAAACTGGACAAAGGAAAGGGGAGTGACCACTCCCCTGACCTGCACCTCCCCTGGGACGTGCCCAGAGCTCCTCCAGTGTGCTCCAGACCTCTGCCATCTTGGAAACAGAGGTGCTGCTGGCACACTGGACTGCTCTGAGTGGCCAGTGCCAGCAGGTGACGTCAGAGACTCCTTCTGATAGGCTCCTTCAGGTGTTGCTAGCCTATCCTCTCTCCTAGGTAGCCAAACCTCCTTTTCTGGCTATTTAGGGTCTCTGCTTTGGGGAATTCCTTAGATAACGAATGCAAGGGCTCATCAGAGTTCCTCTGCATCTCTCTCTTCACCTTCTGCCAAGGAATCGACTGCTGACCGCGCTTGAAGCCTCAAAACTGCAACAAAGTAGCAAAGACGACTACTGCGACCTTGTAACGCTGATCCTGCCACCTTCTCGACTGTTTTCCTGGTGGTGCATGCTGTGGGGGTAGTGTGCCTCCTCTCTGCACTAGAAGCTCTGAAGAAATCTCCCGTGGGTCGACGGAATCTTCCCCCTGCAACCGCAGGCACCAAAGAACTGCACCACCGGTCCTCTGGGTCTCCTCTCAGCACGACGAGCGAGGTCCCTGGAACTCAGCAACTCTGTCCAATTGACTCCTACAGTCCAGTGACTCTTCAGTCCAAGTTTGGTGGAGGTAAGTCCTTGCCTCCCCACGCTAGACTGCATTGCTGGGAACCGCGTGTTTTGGAGCTGCTCTGGCTCCTGTGCACTCTTCCAGGATTTCCTTTGTGCACAGCCAAGCCTGGGTCCCCGGCACTCTAACCTGCAGTGCACAACCTCCTGAGTTGTCCTCCGGCGTCGTGGGACTCTCATTTGTGACTTCAGGTGAGCTCCGGTTCACTCCACTTTGTAGTGCCTGTTCCACACTTCTGCGGGTGCTGCTTGCTTCTGAGTGGGCTCTTTGTCTTGCTGGACGCCCCCTCTGTCTCCTCACACAATTGGCGACATCCTGGTCCCTCCTGGGCCACAGCAGCATACAAAAAACTTAACTGCGACCTTTGCAGTTAGCAAGGCTTGTTGGCGGTCTTTCTGCATGAAAACACCTCTGCACGACTCTTCACAACGTGGGACATCCATCCTCCAAAGGGGAAGTTTCTAGCCCTTGTCGTTCTTGCAGAATCCACAGCTTCTACCATCCGGTGGCAGCTTCTTTGCACCCACAGCTGGCATTTCCTGGGCATCTGCCCACTCCCGACTTGATCGTGACTTTTGTACTTGGTCCCCTTGTTCCACAAGTACTCTCGTCTGGAAATCCATCGTTGTTGCATTGCTGGTGTTGGTCTTTCCTGCAGAATTCCCCTATCACGACTTCTGTGCTCTTTAGGGAACTTAGGTGCACTTTGCACCCACTTTTCAGGGTTTTGGGGTGGGCTATTTTTCTAACCCTCACTGTTTCCTTACAGTCCCAGCGACCCTCTACAAGCTCACATAGGTTTGGGGTCCATTCATGGTTCGCATTCCACTTCTAGAGTGTATGGTTTGTGTTGCCCCCATCCCTATGTGCCCCCATTGCATTCTATTGTGACCATACATTGTTTGCACTGTTTTCTATTGCTATTACTGCATATTTTGGTATTGTGTTCATATATCTTGTGTATATTTACTATCCTCATACTGAGGGTACTCACTGAGATACTTTAGCATATTGTCATAAAAATAAAGTACCGTTATTTTTAGTATATCTGTGTATTGTGTTTTCTTATGATATTGTGCATATGACACTAGTGGTACTGTAGGAGCTTCACTCGTCTCCTAGTTCAGCCCAAGCTGCTCTGCTAAGCTACCTTTTCTATCAGCCTAAGCTGCTAGACACCCCTCTACACTAATAAGGAAAACCTGGGCCTGGTGCAAGGTGTAAGTACCCCGTGGTACTCACTTCAAGCCAGTCCAGCCTCCTACAGTTACCCCCACTTTTGGCCTGTTAGTGAGTGTATGTCAGGGTGTTTTCACTGTCTCACTGGGATCCTGCAAGCCAGGGCCCGGTTCTCATAGTGAAAACCCTATGTTTTCAGTATGTTTGTTATGTGTCACTGGGACCCTGCTAGTCAGGACCCCAGTGCTCATAAGTTTGTGACCTATATGTATGTGTTCCCTGTGTGATGACTAACTGTCTCACTGAGGCTCTGCTAACCAGAACCTCAGTGGTTATGCTCTCTCTGTACAAATTGTCACTAACAGGCTAGTGACCAATTTCACCAATTCACATTGGCATACTGGAACACCCTTTTAATTCCCTAGTATATGGTACTGAGGTACCTAGGGTATTGGGGGTTCCAGGAGATCCCTATTGTCTGCAGCATTTATTTTGCCACCCATAGGGAGCTCGGACAATTCTTACACAGGCCTGCCACTGCAGTCTGAGTGAAATAACGTCCACGTTATTTCACAGCCATTTACCACTGCACTTAAGTAACTTATAAGTCACCTATATGTCTAACCTTTACCTGGTAAAGGTTGGGTGCTAAGTTACTTAGTGTGTGGGCACCCTGGCACTAGCCAAGGTGCCCCCACATCGTTCAGGGCAAATTCCCCGGACTTTGTGAGTGCGGGGACACCATTACACGCGTGCCCTGTACATAGGTCACTACCTATGTATAGCTTCACAATGGTAACTCCGAACATGGCCATGTAACATGTCTAAGATCATGGAATTGTCTGCCCAATGCCAGCAATTCCATGATCCCCCGGGTCTCTAGCACAGAACCCAGGTACTGCCAAACTGCCTTTCCGGGGTCACCACTGCAGCTGCTGCCAACCCCTCAGACAGGTTTCTGCCCTCCTGGGGTCCAGCCAGGCTTGGCCCAGGAAGGCAGAACAAAGGACTTCCTCAGAGAGAGGGTGTTACACCCTTTCCCTTTGGAAAAAGGTGTCAGGGCTGGGGAGGAGTAGCCTCCCCCAGCCTCTGGAAATGCTTTCATGGGCACAGATGGTGCCCATCTCTGCATAAGCCAGTCTACACTGGTTCAGGGATCCCCCAGCCCTGCTCTGGCGCGAAACTGGACAAAGGAAAGGTAGTGACCACTCCCCTGACCTGCACCTCCCCTGGGAGGTGCCCAGAGCTCCTCCAGTGTGCTCCGGACCTCTGCCATCTTGGAAACAGAGGTGCTGCTGGCACACTGGACTGCTCTGAGTGGCCAGTGCCAGCAGGTGAGGTCAGAGACTCCTTCTGATAGGCTCTTACCTGTGTTGCTAGCCTATCCTCCTTCCTAAGTAGCCAAACCTCCTTTTCTGGCTATTTAGGGTCTCTGCTTTGGGGAATTCTTTAGATAACGAATGCAAGAGCTCATCAGAGTTCCTCTGCATCTCTCTCTTCACCTTCTGCCAAGGAATCGACCGCTGACTGCTCTGGACGCCTGCAAAACCGCAACAAAGTAGCAAAGACGACTACTGCAACCTTGTATCGCTGATCCAGCCGCCTTCTCGACTGCTTTCCTGGTGGTGCATGCTGTGGGGGTAGTCTGCCTCCTCTCTGCACTAGAAGCTCTGAAGAAATCTCCCGTGGGACGACGGAATCCTCCCCCTGCAACCACAGGCACCAAAAGACTGCATGACCGGTCCTCTGGGTCCCCTCTCAGCACAACGAGCGTGGTCCCTGGAACTCAGCAACTCTGTCCAAGTGACTCCCACAGTCCAGTGACTCTTCAGTCCAAGTTTGGTGGAGGTAAGTCCTTGCCTCCCCACGCTAGACTGCATTGCTGGGTACCCCGTGATTTGCAGCTGCTCCGGCTCCTGTGCACTCTTCCAGGATTTCCTTTGTGCACAGCCAAGCCTGGGTCCCCGACACTCTAACCTGCAGTGCACAACCTCCTGAGTTGTCCTCCGGCGTCGTGGGACCTTCTTTTGTGACTTCAGGTGTGCTCCGGTTCACTCTCCTTCATAGTGCCTGTTCTGGCACTTCTGTGGGTGCTGCTTGCTTCTGAGTGGGCTCTTCGTCTTGCTGGATGCCCCCTCTGTCTCCTCACGCAATTGGCGACATCCTGGTCCCTCCTGGGCCACAGCAGCATCCAAAATCCATAACCGCGACCCTTGCAGCTAGCAAGGCTTGTTTGCGGTCTTTCTGCACAGAATCACCTCTGCAAGCTTCTTCACGACATGGGACATCCATCCTCCAAAGGGGAAGTTTCTAGCCCTCTTCGTTCTTGCAGAATCCACAGCTTCTACCATCCGGTGGCAGCTTCTTTGCACCCACAGCTGGCATTTCTTGGGCATCTGCCCACTCCCGACTTGATCATGACTTTTGGACTTGGTCCCCTTGTTCCACAGGTACTCTCATCCGGAAATCCATTGTTGTTGCATTGCTGGTGTTGGTCTTCCTTCCAGATTTCCCCTATCACGACTTCTGTGCTCTCTGGGGAACTTAGGTGCACTTTGCACCCACTTTTCAGGGTCTTGGGGTGGGCTATTTTTCTAACCCTCACTGTTTTCTTACAGTCCCAGCGACCCTCTACAAGGTCACATAGGTTTGGGGTCCATTCGTGGTTCGCATTCCACTTCTAGAGTATATGGTTTGTGTTGCCCCCGTACCTATGTGCTCTCATTGCAATCTATTGTGACTGTACATTGCTTGCATTGCTTTCTATTGCTATTACTGCATATTTTTGGTATTGTGTACATATATCTTGTGTATATTTGCTATCCTCATACTGAGGGTACTCACTGAGATACTTTTGGCATATTGTCATAAAAATAAAGTACCTTTATTTTTAGTATATCTGTGTATTGTGTTTTCTTATGATATTGTGCATATGACACCAGTGGTATAGTAGGAGCTTTGCATGTCTCCTAGTTCAGCCTAAGCTGCTCTGCTATAGCTACCTTCTATCAGCCTAAGCTGCTAGAAACACCTCTTCTACACTAATAAGGGATAACTGGACCCGCTACAGAGTGTAAGTACCCCTTGGTACCCACTACAAGCCAGGCCAGCCTCCTACAGAGAGGAGGAGGGGAGCTGGATCGGTTCTTATTTCTTTCTTCCCCGTATCTCCTCACTTTATGTTGATGGAGGCAGCGTCGCAGGAGCCCGCTCTCAGGGCTGGGACCTGACAAGGGCTGAGACATGGTAAGACCTCTCCTGTCTTTTGTTGTAAATGAGGACTCAAAAAAAAAAAGAGGGAGCCTGTCCAACTTAGATTAAGATCAGTTTCACTGCGACAATCCGAAGGAGACTAATTGGAGCATGCCACTGCGGCAGTATCATGTCTGAGACCGCAGCAGCATCATGAGACTGTAGCGGCATCATGAGACTGCAGCGACATCATGTCTGATCCTTGTAGGAAGGTAGCCTCTTCCTAGCCTTGTTACCCCCACTTTTGGCCTGTTTGTGAGTGTATGTCAGGGTGTTTTGACTGTCTCACTGGGATCCTGCTAGCCAGGGCCCAGTGCTCATAGTGAAAACCCTATGTTTTCAGTGTGTTTGTTATGTGTCACTGGGACCCTGCTAGTCAGGACCCCAGTGCTCATAAGTTTGTGACCTATATGTATGTGTTCCCTGTGTGATGCCTAACTGTCTCACTGAGGCTCTGCTAACCAGAACCTCAGTGGTTATGCTCTCTCTGTACAAATTGTCACTAACAGGCTAGTGACTAAGGGCCAGATGTATGAAAACTGAGGTCTGCGAATCGCAAAATGTGATTTTTAAGAAATCGCTATTTCCGAGTCGCAATTGGCCATGTAACAAAATTGCGAATCGGAATTAGCGATTTCTTAAAAATCGCAATTTGTGGTTCGCGAGGCCCATTTACCGAATCGCAATTGGCATTCTCGCAATTTGCGATTTTTTTGCGATTTAGTAAAAAATCGCAAAATGCGAGAAAGTTCGAGAATGCACACCTGGAGGAGCCTGATGACATCACCAGCAGGAAATGAATAATCCCAGACAGTTTCAGGTGCCACACCCAAACCAGCATGTCCCTGCTGCTGCATCCTGTGAGTGAAGCTGTATCATGTGATTGAAGCTGCATCCTGCCAGACCGCATCATCCTACAGCTGCATCCTGTGACTAAAGCCTCAACCTGTGACTGTAGCCTCATCCTGTGACTGCAGCTGCATCATGTGACTGTAACCTCATCCTGTGACTGCAGCTGCATCCTGTGGCTGTAACCTCATCCTGTGACTGTAGCCTCATCCTGTGTCTGCAGCTGCATCCTGTGACTACAGCCTCATCCTGTGACTGTAGCCTCATCCTGTGACTGTAGCTGCATTCTGTGACTGTAGCCTCATACCGTGACTGTAGCTGCATCCTGTGACTGTAGCCACATCCTGTGACTGCAGCTGCATCCTGTGACTGTAGCCTCATACTGTAACTGTAGCTGCATCCTGTGACTGAAGCCTCATCCTGTGACTGTAGCCTCCTCCTGTGACCGTAGCCTCATCCTGTGACTGTAGCTGCATCCTGTGACTGTAGCCTTCTCCTGTGACTGTAGCCTCCTCCTGTGACTGTAGGCTCCTCCTGTGACTGTAACCTCATCCTGTGACTGTAGCTGCATCTTGTGACTTTAGCCTCATCCTGTGACTGAAGCTGAATCCAGCCAGAGACTGCACCAGTATCTTGAAGCCGCATCCTGTGAGTGAACCTTAATCATGTGACTGAAAGTGCCTCCTGCCAGAGACTGCAGCATGTCCCTGCAGCTTCATCCTGTAACTGAAGCCTCAACCTGTGACTGTAGCCTCATCCTGTGACTGCAGCTGCATCCTGTGACCGCAACCTCATCCTGTGACTGTAGCCTCATCCTGTGACTGAAGCTGCATCCTGTGACTGTAACCTCATGCTGGGACTGTAGCTGCATCCTGTGACTGTAGCCTCATCCTGTGACTGAAGCCTCATCCTGTGACTGTAGCTGCATCCTGTGTCTGCAGCTGCATCCTGTGACTGTAGCTTCATCCTGTGACTGCAGCTGAATCCAGCCAGAGACTGCACCATTATCTTCAAGCCGCATCCTGTGAGAGAACCTGAATCATGTGATTGAAAGTGCCTCCTGCCAGAAACTGCAGCATGTCCCTGCAGCTGCATCCTGTGAGTGAAGCTGTATCATGTGATTGAAACTGCATCCTGCCAGACCGCAGCATCCCACAGCTGCATCCTGTGACTGAAGCCTCATCCTGTGACTGCAGCTGCATCCTGTGACTGAAGCCTCATCCTGTGACTGCAGCTGCATCCTGTGACTGTAGCCTCATCCTGTGACTGCAGCTGCATCCTGTGACTTTAACCTCATCCTGTGACTGTAGCCTCATCCTGTGACTGCAGCTGCATCCTGTGACTGTAGCTGCATCCTGTGACTGTAGCCTCATCCTGTGACTGTAGTCTCATCCTGTGACTGTAGCCGCATCCAGTGACTGTAGCCGTATTCTGTGATTGTAGCCTCATACTGTGACTGTAGCCTCATCCTGTGACTGTAGCTGCATCCTGTGACTGTACCCTCATCCAGTGACTGTGGCTGCATCCTGTGACGGTAGCCTCATACTGTGACTGTTGCCTCATCCTGTGACTGTAGCTGCATCCTGTGACTGTAGCCGCATCCTGTGACTGTAGCTGCATCCTGTCACTGTAGCCTCATCCAGTGACGGTAGCTGCATCCTGTGACTGTAGCCTCATACTGTGACTGTAGCCTCATCCTGTGACGGTAGCCTCATACTGTGACTGTTGCCTCATCCTGTGACTGTAGCTGCATCCTGTGACTGTAGCCGCATCCTGTGACTGTAGCTGCATCCTGTCACTGTAGCCTCATCCAGTGACTGTAGCTGCATCCTGTGACTGTAGCCTCATACTGTGACTGTAGCCTCATCCTGTGACTGTAGCTGCATCCTGTGACTGAAGCCTCATCCTGTGACTGTAGCCTCATCCTGTGACTGTAGCTGCATCCTGTGACTGTAGCCTCGGCCTGTGACTGCAGCTGAATCCAGCCAGAGACTGCACCAGTATCTTCAAGCCGCATCCTGTGAGAGAACCTGAATCATGTGATTGAAAGTGCCTCCTGCCAGAGACTGCAGCATGTCCCTGCAGCTGCATCCTGTGACTGAAGCCTCATCCTGTGACTGTAGCTGCATCCTGTGACTGTAGCCTCATCCTGTGACTATAGCTGCATCCTGTGACTGTAGCTTCATCCTCTGACTGTAGCTGCATCCTGGGACTGCAGCCTCATCCTGTGACTGTAGCCTCATCCTGTGACTGCAGCTGCATCCTGTGACTGTAACCTCATCCTGTGACTGTAGTTGCATCCTGTGACTGTCGTCTCATACTGTGACTGTAGCCGCATCCTGTGACTGCAGTGGTATCCTGTGACTGCAGCTGCACCCTGTGAGTTTAAGCTCATCCTGTAACTGTAGCCTTATCCTGTGACTGTAGCCTTATCCTGTGACTGTAGCCTCATCTTGTGACTGAAGCCTTGTCCTGTGACTGTAGCTGCATCCTGTGACTGTAGCCTCATCCTGTGACAGTAGCCTCATCCTGTGACTGTAGCTGCATCCTGTGACTGTAGCCTAATCCTGTGACTGAAGCTGCATCCTGTGACTGTAACCTCATCCTGTGACTGTAGCCTCATCCTGTGTCTGCAGCTGCATCGTGTGACTGTAATGTCATCCTGTGACTGTAGCCTCATCCTGTGACTGTAGCTGCATCCTGTGACTGTAGCCTCATCCTGTGACTGTAGCCTCATCCTGTGACTGTAGCTGCATCCTGTGACTGTAGCCTCGTCCTGTTACTGTAGCTGCATCCTGTGACTGTAGCCTTATCCTGTGTGGTGGGGGAGGTTCTGACTAAAAGGTGCGCCCAGATTTGTTGCTTTTGGATCACCCGATTTTTGACCTTTTACTGTAAGGGAGCCTCATAGACTAAGAGTCACCCACAGTAAACTCATGATAAAATGGACTGCATGTGTTTCCCACCAGTGCCTCCTTGCATGAGACTGCGTCAAAGCCGTAAGGATAGGAGGCCCAGGGCTGGTTATACGTGAACATGTGTGCACACGCATGTGTACCTATGTCAGGGCTGCGCCCAGGTAGCCTGGCGCAGACGGGACAATGCAGATTGGGTGCCGCCCTGGAGTAGGCCTTATGAGATGGGTGTACACATGAGTGATAGATAGTGTCTTTTCATCGTAGTGACCCTTGCTGCACACAAACCATCCTGCCTACATCGCAGACACCCTTGCACCACGGGTCAAGGATGCCTGTGTTGGCGCTAGGCAGCCAATGGGGCTCCAGCCCAGTTGGTAAAGGACAGGAATGCACCGTATTGCATAAATAGGACACATTCCTTCCCTTTCCCTTTGATGCAGGGCAGCACAGCAAGGTGACTTGCTTCGCTGCACTGTACCAAAAGCCCATGAATATGGCCTTGGTCCCCACACCCCTCCGAGCCAGGGAAGATCCTGAGGACCGTTTAGCCTTGGAAGTTCCTGGCCTCCACGGCTGAGGCCCTCCTGTGAATGCCTGAGCTGGGAAGCAGTTCTCGGTTTGTGGTGGCGCTCTAGATTTCACAGCTGGATTAATGGAGCGGATCCGCTCCCTCTCATAATTTGCTCAAGATTCTGCAGAGACATTAACAGTGCCTATGGATTTATGTGGAAGACTTGCGAGGGGCGTGTGATCTGCTGGAGCAGTGATGCATTGATGGTCCCTGGATTGCTGACACTGACCATTGCTTCGGCTGCTCCTGCGTTTCATGAGCACCAGAAGATGGAAGAGTTCTTGACTCAACACATTCCACAGCAGACGTGCAACTGTCCAACAACAGAGTGAACTCCACACCTGTCACACTGACCAGTGCTGATGCTCCGTGATCTACAGACATCTGCAGACACGATTGTGTCATGCACGCCTTCAACAAGACATTAGGCTTATGACCGAGTATCCCACCAGCCAAACTCTAAATGAGGCCTTAAGTCTGAAAACTATGAAGACTTGCATCTATTTGACAAATGAGACATTTCATTTGTGGGGAGATTTTCATATTTTCATGAAGAGGGATAACCCCGCTTGTATATTACGTTGGCAGTTCAGTGGGCTTGCAGCAGAATGTGGCTGCTGCGGTTCCAGGGACAGCAGCAACACATGTCAGAAAGTTTGCCTCGAAGCCTTTGTGTTGAGCTGGCCTCAGAGAACTGCCCTGGCACCTTACACACATTGTATGTGATCTTAGGGGTGCATAGCAAGCAGGCAGCTCCTCCCTCTACATTGAACCCCTTACAGACCTGTACTCCATACTCTTGAAACTGAGGACTCATGTTCCGCACTCGGTTGTACATACCCTACACGTCTCTGCTTGCTTGGTCTTTGCAGGACAGGGTTCTCCTCCCTTTTCTTTAACAAGAGCTACTTATGTTCCATGACAATCATCTCAAACTACTAACATTATTAGTGTTGTAACAGTGACCGCATCACTCAAGACCATGATAGTGGCCACCATATGAAGATTACCAGTGATCACCCTGGGGCATCAAGCAGGGTGCCGCAGTTATGTTCGCAAAAGGCTTTGTCAATGCGGAATGCATCGACATGGGCAACACACAACAGCTAGAGGGTCCCTGGCACCAACGTAATA
The DNA here is from genome assembly GCF_031143425.1 of Pleurodeles waltl. Classification (NCBI taxonomy): domain Eukaryota; kingdom Metazoa; phylum Chordata; class Amphibia; order Caudata; family Salamandridae; genus Pleurodeles; species Pleurodeles waltl. The sequence continues at coordinate 1,348,734,375 of NC_090437.1, read as the reverse complement.
ATATTAGTAATATATAAGTCATCCCAGAGCTGCGTATTTTAACTTCAAATATATTTAAATATATTTTGGAAACTCAGGCATACTAATGAAGATGTGATGCAACACTGAAGGGAAATTGCAGGAATTTGCTGTATGAAACCATAATACAGCATATTCTTGTCTTTTCTGAGCACTGGTGCACAATATACTGTCTAGTGCCAACATAGGCACTCGTGCACCATGGTGCAAGGGTGCCTGCTTTGTAAGCAGGACTGTTTTTGTGCAGGAAAGGGCCCCCTCCTGCACAAAAACAATCCCCTGAACCATTTTGCTCTTTCCGTGTGCTGTAGAACAAGGTTACTTCTCCTCATTACGCCTCACCTGGAGAGGCGTAGCAGCTTTGATGCATTCCCAAGTTTACCACTTATAGTGAATCTAGGAATGAATCAAAGTCCACGGGTATTGCATGGTAACACCCATGCAAAATCCACGGAAAGCCTCCCTAGGGCAGTGTAACATGATTTGTGCTGCTCCAGATTTATCAAGGCACTCTCGGCCACACAAGGTGGTCTTGTGTGGCTTGATAAATTACATTTAATAGTCGTGTTGCGCTTTCACCGCATTGCATGCTGCAAATGCAATTCAACTACTTCATTAATAAGGGCATACATTTTTTTTCTCCAAACATCTTATAGGTTCTGAAATTACAAAGGTTTTTGTCTCAAATTCACTCTTTTTCAATGTTGGTACATATATATTAATTCAACCAAGCAACACCTTCTAATTTAGAAGGTTGGACTGCTCACAAGAGAATGACTTACAAGGAGGTGAAGAATGCATTTACAATTAACTTACAATGGTAGCGTTCTGGATTATTTAACAGGGCATGATGTTGCTGCAGGGTTTCAAATCCTTTCTGCACGTTTTAAAGACATGAGCTCTTTCCTTTCAGACTGAGAGACAACAATCTGACTGACAGTGGTACCCAAGTCTTCTGCTCAACGCTCAGTACCAACCTATCCCTGCGGCGCCTGGATCTGTGCGGGAACGCCTTCAGTGACTTCTCTGTTCCACATCTCAGCAACATGATCCGAAGCTGCACCCGCCTGAGAGACATCTTGTAAGTCCCTATCATTTCCAGCCTTCTCCAGACTACATATTTGCATGCCACACAACTTCACCAGCCTGGATCTCTGCATGCCACACACCTTTGCCAACCTGGATCCATGCATGCAGCGTGCATTCTACACCATGGATCTCTGCATGCCATACGCCTTCACCATCCTGCATCTCTGCATGCAATGCACCTTCACTGCCCATGTCACATGCCTTCACCACCCTACGTCTCTGCATGCCACACCCCATCCCCAACCTACATCTCTGCATGCTACACACCTTCTCCACCCTGCATCTCTTCATGCCACACACCTTCAGCACCCTGCATCTCTGCATGCAACGCACCTTTATTGCCCTGCATCTCTGCATGCAATGCACATTCATTGTCCTATATCTTTCCATGCCACACACCTTCATCACCTTGCTTTTCTGCATGCCACACACCTTCACCACCCTGCATCTCTGCATGTAACTGTCCTTCACCACCCTGCATCTCTGCATGTCACACGCCTTCACCACCCTGCATCTCTGCATGCCACACACCTTCACCAACCTGCCTCTCTGCATACCACACACATTCTCCACCCTGCATCTCTGCATGCTGCATGCTATCTCCACCCTGCCTGCATGTCACACACCTTCTCCACTCTGCCACATGCTATTTCTACCCTGCCTCTCTGCATGCCATGTGATCTCCACCCTGCCTCTCAGCATGCCATGCACTTTCTCCACAATGAAGCTCTGCATGCCATGGTCTGCTGGGCTGGTTTGTGACTGTTTGTGGTCCTGCCTTATGTTCTGCTGGGGTGGTTTGTGGCTGTGTGTAGACCTGTCTGCTGCGCTGGTTTGTGGCTGTTTGTGGGTCTGCCTTATGTTCTGCTGGGCTAGTTTGTGGCTGTTTGTGGGCCTGTCTCGTGGTCTGCTGGGCTGGTTTGTGGGTGTTTGTTGGTCTGCCTTATGGTCTGCTAGGCTGGTTTTTGCAGTTTGTGTCCCTGTCTTATGGTCTACTGGGCTGGTTTTGGCTGTTTGTGTCCCTGTCTTATGTTCTGCTGGGCTGGTTTGTGGCTGTTTTTGGGCCTGTCTCCTGGTCTGCTGGGCTGGTTTGTGGCTGTTTTTGGGCCTGTCTCCTGGTCTGCTGGGCTGGTTTGGGAGTGGACCTGTCTTTAGTCTGCTGGGCTGATTTTTGCTGCTTGTTGGCCTGTCTCCTGGTCTACTGGGCTGGCTTTTGGCTATTTGTGGGTCTGCCTTATGGTCTGCTGGGCTTGTTTGTCAATGCTGGTGCACAATGTGCTCCGTAGTGCTAACACAGGCACTCTTGCCCCATGGTGGAAGGGGACCTGTGTTGTAAGCAGGGTTGTTTTTGTCTACGACGGGGACACCATCCTGCACAAAACCAATCCAGAGAGGCGTTTTCATCATTCTACATTTGCTGCAGAATGCAGCAGCCATAGAAAGAGGAAACAAAGAGGAGAAATAAACACATTTCTCCTTGTTCATCATCACACAAGCTTTATTCAGTCATCAATAACCATCAAGCAATACAAAAAGCACATTAATCCAAAAGTTTAAAATCTTAAGAAAAAGGAGTAAAAATCATGGGTGTACATTTGCAATAAATTAAGACCATTCATTTCTTATCCTATAATATACATATTTACAGATTTCTAAATATTTAAAAACCGGTGCGTATATGCCATGCAGCCACAAGGAACTTGCAAACTGCATATATTATAGGAGTCGAAGTGTCACTCTTTAAGATCCTTGAGGCAATACCACATTGTCTTATGCCCAATTTCCCACAAACTGAATGAATCCACTTACATCGGGGACGGGCATACACTGGGCAAAAAAACATAAAATGTTCGACAGATTCAAAAGCGTCATTACAGCCAGGACATAAATCAGATGTTGATAATAATCTCCAGCTACTAGTTAAGGACAATAACGGTAGACATCCAAAACAAAAACGGGCGTACAGACTCTTGCCGAGTGAATCAGGAATAAGATCTAAATAAGATTCAAACTGAGGATACCACTTAAAATCAAGAAATTGATTAGTCAATCGACCATATGATATACAAAAGAGGTGATTATTTCTTACATAAGACCAGTAGGCGGATATCAGAGATTGTTTCTGGGCCTTTCCTGAATTCTGTGGGTTCTCCCAATAGCTCTCAAGTCCCAAAATGCATAACCATTTTGACACATGCCTAAGCCATTGAATGGAGACTGCATTAGGTCTTTTTAGGAAGTCACGAAGGGAGTCCCTGTAGATTGCAAGCTCTGGAGTAGACCAGATCCTTACCCAGAAGAGTAGAGGTCTCGGAGCTATCAGATTAGAAATGCGATTAAACCCAAGGTCCAAGAAAACCAGAATCAAGGGTGTACTACGCTGGGACGCAAGTATTGCTCTAGCAAAGCCATTTTCACCCACAGACAATTTATTAGCATTACAAAATCCCCACATCTCTGCACCGTAGGCAGCAGCACCCTGCGCTTTTGCCAAAAAGATCTTAATAGCCGGGGAAACAGCTTTCATGGCAGTACTTTCATAAAAGCGCAGGATAGCACCTGACCTATGTTGAAGAAGCGTCACACTTTTGCTAATCTGACCTTTCCAATGAAAGTTGTTCTCCTTGTTACATCTCACCTTGGGAGGGGTAGCAGTTTTGGCACATTCTTAGGTTTATGGTAAATCTGGGAATGCACTAAAATCCATGGGTGGATGTGTGGGAACAGCCATGTTTCACCTCCACCCATGGATCGCCTCCCTGGGGCAGAGTAATGCAACACAGCGATTCACTCTGCCTTGCGGTACTCCAGATTTATCAAGCTATGCAGGGCCATGCACGGGGCTTGGCTTGATAAATTTCACTAAGGTTTTCTGCAGCGTTGTGTCCTTTTGCGTGGTGCAAGGGCGATGCAAATCCTTAATAAATCTGGCCCATGCTGTTTGCTTGTACTCGTCCCACGCTCACTACAGTTATGTAGGGCTCTGGATTCTTGGTTGTTTTTGTGAGAAAGTAGCCTCTTTCTAGCCTTGTTACCCCCACTTTTGGCCTGTTTGTGAGTGTATGTCAGGGTGTTTTCACTGTCTCACTGGTATCCTGCTAGCCAGGGCCCAGTGCTCATATTGAAAACCCTATGTTTTCAGTATGTTTGTTATGTGTCACTGGGACCCTGCTAGTCAGGACCCCAGTGCTCATAAGTTTGTGACCTATAGGTATGTGTTCCCTGTGTGATGCCTAACTGTCTCACTGAGGCTCTGCTAACCAGAACCTCAGTGGTTATGCTCTCTCTTTACAAATTGTCACTAACAGGCTAGTGACCAATTTTACCAATTTACATTGGCATACTGGAACACCCTTATAATTCCCTAGTATATGGTACTGAGGTACCCAGGGTATTGGGGTTCCAGGAGATCCATATGGGCTGCAGCATTTCTTTTGCCACCCATAGGGAGCTCTGACAATTCTTACACAGAACTGCCACTGCAGCCTGAGTGAAATAACGTCCACGTTATTTCACAGCCATTTTACACTGCACTTAAGTAACTTATAAGTCACCTATATGTCTAACCTTTACCTGGTAAAGGTTAGGTGCAAAGTTACTTAGTGTGAGGGCACCCTGGCACTAGCCAAGGTGCCCCCACATTGTTCAGGGCCAATTCCCCGGACTTTGTGAGTGCGGGGACACCATTACACGCGTGCACTACATATAGGTCACTACCTATATGTAGCTTCACAATGGTAACTCCGAATATGGCCATGTAACATGTCTATGATCATGGAATTGCCCCCTCTATGCCATCCTGGCATAGTTGGCACAATCCCATGATCCCAGTGGTCTGTAGCACAGACCCTGGTACTGCCAAACTGCCTTTCCCGGGGTTTCACTGCAGCTGCTGCTGCTGCCAACCCCTCAGACAGGCTTCTGCCCTCCTGGGGTCCAGCCAGGCCTGGCCCAGGATGGCAGAACAAATGACTTCCTCTGAGAGAGGGTGTTACACCCTCTCCCTTTGGAAAATGGTGTGAAGGCAGGGGAGGAGCAGCCTCCCCCAGCCTCTGGAAATGCTTTCATGGGCACACATGGTGCCCATTTCTGCATAAGCCAGTCTACACCGGTTCAGGGACCCCTTAGCCCTGCTCTGGCGTGAAACTGGACAAAGGAAAGGGGAGTGACCACTCCCCTGACCTGCACCTCCCCTGGGAGGTGTCCAGAGCTCCTCCAGTGTGCTCCAGACCTCTGCCATCTTGGAAACAGAGGTGCTGCTGGCACACTGGACTGCTCTGAGTGGCCAGTGCCATCAGGTGACGTCAGAGACTCCTTCTGATAGGCTCCTTCAGGTGTTGCTAGCCTATCCTCTCTCCTAGGTAGCCAAACCCTCTTTTCTGGCTATTTAGGGTCTCTGTCTCTTGGGATTCCTTATATAACGAATGCAAGAACTCATCCGAGTTCCTCTGCATCTCTCTCTTCACCTTCTGCCAAGGAATCGACTGCTGACCGCGCTGGAAGCCTGCAAAACTGCAACATAGCAGCAAAGACGACTACTGCAACTCTGTAACGCTGATCCTGCCGCCTTCTCGACTGTTTTCCTGGTGGTGCATGCTGTGGGGGTAGTCTGCCTCCTCTCTGCACTAGAAGCTCCGAAGAAATCTCCCATGGGTCGACAGAATCGTCCCCCTGCAACCGCAGGCACCAAAGAACTGCATCACCGGTCCCTTGGGTCTCCTCTCAGCACGATGAGCGAGGTCCCTTGAATCCAGCAACTCTGTCCAAGTGACTCCCACAGTCCAGTGACTCTTCAGTCCAAGTTTGGTGGAGGTAAGTCCTTGCCTCCCCACGCCAGACTGCATTGCTGGGAACTGCGACTTTTGCAGCTACTCCGGCCTCCGTGCACTTCCGGCGGAAATCCTTTGTGCACAGTCCAGCCTGGGTCCACGGCACTCTAACCTGCATTGCACAACCTCCTAAGTTGTTCTCCGGCGACGTGGGACTCTTTTGTGCGACTTTGGGTGAGCACCGTTTCACGCATGCTCGTAGTGCCTGTTTCTGGCACTTCTGCGGGTGCTGCCTGCTGCTGAGAGGGCTCCTTGTCTTGCTCGACGCCCCCTCTGTCCCCAGACGCAATTGGCGACATCCTGGTCCCTCCTGGGCCACAGCAGCATCCAAAAACCCTTACTGCACGATTTGCAGCTAGCAAGGCTTGTTGGTGGTGTTTCGGCGGGAAAACACTTCTGCACGACTCTCCACGGCATGAGGGATCCGTCTTCCAAAGGGGAAGTGTAGGAGGCTGGACTGGCTTGTAGTGAGTACCAAGGGGTACTTGCACCTTGCACCAGGCCCAGTTATCCCTTATTAGTGTATAGGGTGTCTAGCAGCTTAGGCTGATAGATAATGGTAGCTTAGCAGAGCAGCTTAGGATGAACTAGGAGACGTGTGAAGCTACTACAGTACCACAAGTGTCACTTGCACAATATCATAAGAAAACACAATACACAGTTATACTAAAAATAAAGGTACTTTATTTTTATGACAATATGCCAAAGTATCTTAGAGTGTACCCTCAGTGAGAGGATAGGAAATATACACAAGATATATATACACAATAGCAAAAATATGCAGTATAGTCTTAGAAAACAGTGCAAACAATGTATAGTTACACTAGGATGCAATGGGGAAACATAGGGATAGGGGCAACACAAACCATATACTCCAAAAGTGGAATGCGAACCACGAATGGACCCCAAACCTATGTGACCTTGTAGAGTGTCGCTGGGACTATTAAAAAATAGTGAGAGTTAGAAAATTAGCCCTCCCCAAGACCCTGAAAAGTGAGTGCAAAGTGCACTAAAGTTCCCCTGAGGACAAAGAAGTCGTGATAGAGGAATAATGCAGGAAAGACACAAACCAACAATGCAACAACTGTGGATTTCCAATCTAGGGTACCTGTGGAACAAGGGGATCAAGTCCAAAAGTCACAAGCAAGTCGGAGATGGGCATATGCCCAGGAAATGCCAGCTGTGGGTGCAAAGAAGCTTCTACTGGACAGAAGAAGCTGAGGTTTCTGCAGGAACAAAAAGGGCTAGAGACTTCCCCTTTGGTGGACGGATCCCTCTTGCCGTGGAGAGTCGTGCAGAAGTGTTTTCCCGCCGAAAGAACGCCAACAAGCCTTGCTAGCTGCAAATCGTGCGGTTAGCGTTTTTGGATGCTGCTGTGGCCCAGGAGGGACCAGGATGTCGCAAATTGGACCAGGAGGTAGAGGGGACGGCGAGCAAGACAAGGAGCCCTCTTAGCAGCAGGTAGCACCCAGAGAAGTGCCAGAAACAGGCACTACGAGGATGTGTGAAACAGTGCTCACCCGAAGTTACACAAAGGAGTCCCACGTCGCCGGAGACCAACTTAGAAAGTCGTGCAATGCAGGTTAGAGTGCCGTGGACCCAGGCTGGACTGTGCACAAAGGATTTCCGCCGGAAGTGCACGGAGGCCGGAGTAGCTGCAAAAGTCGCGGTTCCCAGCAATGCAGTCTAGCGAGGTGAGGCAAGGACTTACCTCCACCAAACTTGGACTGAAGAGTCACTGCACTGTGGGGGTCACTTGGACAGAGTTGCTGGATTCGAGGGACCTCGCTCGTCGTGCTGAGAGGAGACCCAAGGACCGGTAATGCAGCTTTTTGGTCCTGCGGTTGCAGGTGGAAGATTCCGTCGACCCACTGGAGATTTCTTCGGAGCTTCTAGTGCAGAGAGGAGGCAGACTACCCCCACAGCATGCACCACCAGGAAAACAGTCGAGAAGGCGGCAGGATCAGCGTTACAGAGTTGCAGTAGTCGTCTGTAGGAGGCTGGACTGGCTTGTAGTGAGTACCAAGGGGTACTTGCACCTTGCACCAGGCCCAGTTATCCCTTATTAGTGTATAGGGTGTCTAGCAGCTTAGGCTGATAGATAATGGTAGCTTAGCAGAGCAGCTTAGGCTGAACTAGGAGGCGTGTGAAGCTACTACAGTACCACCTAGTGTCATATGCACAATATCATAAGAAAACACAATACACAGTTATGACAATATGCCAAAGTATCTTAGTGTGTACCCTCAGTGAGAGGATAGGAAATATACACAAGATATATATACACAATAGCAAAAATATGCAGTATAGTCTTAGAAAACAGTGCAAACAATGTATAGTTACAATAGGATGCAATGGGGAAACATAGGGATAGGGGCAACACAAACCATATACTCCAAAAGTGGAATGCGAACCACGAATGGACCCCAAACCTATGTGACCTTGTAGAGGGTCGCTGGGACTATTAGAAAATAGTGAGAGTTAGAAAAATAACCCTCCCCAAGACCCTGAAAAGTGAGTGCAAAGTGCACTAAAGTTCCCCTAAGGACAAAATAGTCGTGTTAGAGGGAAAAATGCAAGGAAAACACAAATCAGCAATGCAACAACGATGGATTCCTGACTGAGGGTACCTGTGGAACAAGGGGACCAAGTCCAAAAGTCACAAGCAGCTCGGAGATGGGCAGATGCCCAAGAAATGCCAGCGGTTGGTGCAAAGAAGCTCTTACTAGGCTGAAGAACTGTGAATACTGCAGGAACGACAAGGGCTAGAGACTTTCCCTTTGGAGGATGGATCCCCCACGCCTTGGAGAGTCGTGCAGAAGTGTTTTCCCGCCGGATGGACGCCAACAAGCCTTGCTACACGCAAATCGTGCGTTTGGCGTTTTTGGACGCTGCTGGGGCCCAGGAGGGACCAGGAGGTCGCACATTGGACCTGCAGAGAGAGGGGACGTCGAGCAAGACAAAGAGCCCTCACTGAAGCAGGTAGCACCCGGAGAAGTGCCAGAAACAGGCACTACGAGGATGCGTGAAACGGTGCTCGCCGAAGTTGCACAAAGGAGTCCCACGTCGCGGGAGACCAACTTAGAAAGTCGTGCAATGCAGGTTAGAGTGCCGTGGACCCAGGCTTGGCTGTGCACGAAGGATTTCCGCCGGAAGTGCACAGGGGCCGGAGTAGCTTGCAAAGTCGCGTTTCCCAGCAATGCAGCCCAGCGAGGTGAGGCAAGGACTTACCTCCACCAAACTTGGGCTGAAGAGTCACTGGACTGTGGGGGTCACTTGGACAGTGTCGCTGGATTCGAGGGACCTCGCTCGTCGTGCTGAGAGGAGACCCAAGGGACCGGTAATGCAGCTTTTTGGTGCCTGCGGTTGCAGGGGGAAGATTCCGTCGACCCACGGGAGATTTCTTCGGAGCTTCTGGTGCAGAGAGGAGGCAGACTACCCCCACAGCATGCACAAGCAGGAAAACAGTCGAGAAGGCGGCAGGATCAGCGTTACAGAGTTGCAGTAGTCGTCTTTGCTACTATGTTGCAGGTTTGCAGGCTTCCAGCGCGGTCAGCAGTCGATTCCTTATCAGAAGGTGAAGAGGGAGATGCAGAGGAACTCGGCTGAGCTCATGCATTCGTTATCTAAAGTTTCCCCAGAGACAGAGACCCTAAATAGCCAGAAAAGAGGGTTTGGCTACCTAGGAGAGAGGAAAGGCTACTAACACCTGAAGGAGCCTATCACAAGGAGTCTCTGACGTCACCTGGTGGCACTGGCCACTCAGAGCAGTCCAGTGTGCCAGCAGCACCTCTGTTTCCAAGATGGCAGAGGTCTGGAGCACACTGGAGGAGCTCTGGACACCTCCCAGGGGAGGTGCAGGTCAGGGGAGTGGTCACTCCCCTTTCCTTTGTCCAGTTTCGCGCCAGAGCAGGGGCTAAGGGGTCCCTGAACCGGTGTAGACTGGCTTATGCAGAATTGGGCACATCTGTGCCCAACAAAGCATTTCCAGAGGCTGGGGGAGGCTACTCCTCCCCTGCCTTCACACCATTTTCCAAAGGGAGAGGGTGTCACACCCTCTCTCAGAGGAAGTTCTTTGTTTTGCCATCCTGGGCCAGGCCTGGCTGGACCCCAGGAGGGCAGCTGCCTGTCTGAGGGGTTGGCAGCAGCAGCAGCTGCAGAGAAACCCCAGGAAGGGCAGTCTGGCAGTACCAGGGTCTGTGCTACAGACCACTGGGATCATGGAATTGTACCAACAATGCCAGGATGGCATAGAGGGGGCAATTCCATGATCATAGACATGTTACATGGCCATATTCGGAGTTACCATGGTGAAGCTACATATAGGTAGTGACCTATATGTAGTGCACGCGTGTAATGGTGTCCCCGCACTCACAAAGTTCAGTGAATTGGCTCTGAACAATGTGGGGGCACCTTGGCTAGTGCCAGGGTGCCCTCACACTAAGTAACTTTGCACCTAACCTTTACCAGGTAAAGGTTAGACATATAGGTGACTTATAAGTTACTTAAGTGCAGTGTAAAATGGCTGTGAAATAACGTGGACGTTATTTCCCTCAGGCTGCAGTGGCAGGCCTGTGTAAGAATTGTCAGAGCTCCCTATGGGTGGCAAAAGAAATGCTGCAGCCCATAGGGATCTCCTGGAACCCCAATACCCTGGGTACCTCAGTACCATATACTAGGGAATTATAAGGGTGTTCCAGTAAGCCAATGTAAATTGGTAAAATTGGTCACTAGCCTGTTAGTGACAATTTGAAAGAAATGAGAGAGCATAACCACTGAGGTTCTGATTAGCAGAGCCTCAGTGAGACAGTTAGTCACTACACAGGTAACACATTCAGGCACACTTATGAGCACTGGGGCCCTGGGTTACCAGGGTCCCAGTGACACATACAACTAAAACAACATATATACAGTGAAAAATGGGGGTAACATGCCAGGCAAGATGGTACTTTCCTACACAACCCCCCCCAAACGAAGGACAATAAGACTAGCCATTACCTGATGAGTCTTCATTGTCTAAGTGGAAATATCTGGAGAGTCCATCTGCATTGGAGTGGCTACTCCCAGGTCTATGTTCCACTCTATAGTCCATTCCCTGTAGGGATATGGACCACCTCAACAATTTAGGATTTTCACCTTTCATTTGTTTTAGCCAAAGTAGAGGTTTGTGGTCTGTCTGAACAATGAAGTGAGTGCCAAACAGGTATGGCCTCAACTTCTTCAGAGCCCAGACCACAGCAAAGGCCTCCCTCTCAATGGCAGACCAACGCTTTTCTCTAGGGGTCAACCTTCTACTAATAAAAGCAACAGGTTGATCCTGGCCCTCAGAATTAAGTTGTGATAGGACTGCCCCTACTCCTAATTCAGATGCATCAGTTTGGACATAGAATTTTTTAGAGTAACAAGGGCTTTTCAGGACAGGTGCAGAGCACATGGCCTGCTTCAGCTCCTCAAAAGCTTTCTGACAGTTTGCTGTCCATAATACCTTTTTAGGCATTTTCTTGGATGTGAGGTCATTAAGAGGGGCTGCCATGGAGCCATAGTTCTTAATGAACCTCCTGTAATACCCAGTGAGGCCTAGGAAGGCTCTCACCTGAGTCTGAGTGGTAGGGGGAACCCAATCAATAATAGTTTGGATTTTCCCCTGAAGTGGTGCAATCTGTTCCCCACCAACAAGGTGTCCCAGATAAACCACCTTACCCTGCCCTATCTGGCACTTTGAAGCCTTGATAGTGAGGCCTGCCTTTTGCAGAGCCTCCAAAACTTTCCAAAGGTGGACCAGGTGATCATCCCAGCTGGAGCTAAAGACAGCTATATCATCCAAATATGCTGCACTGAAAGCTTCCAGCCCTTGCAGGACTGTGTTCACCAACCTCTGAAAAGTGGCAGGTGCATTTTTCAAACCAAAAGGCATTACAGTAAACTGGTAATGTCCTCCAATGGTAGAAAATGCAGTCTTAGGTTTAGCATCTTCTGACAATTTGATCTGCCAATACCCTGCAGTCAAATCAAAAGTGCTTAGATACTTGGCAGATGCCAGTGTATCTATAAGCTCATCTGCCCTGGGTATAGGGTGAGCATCAGTTTTGGTTACCAAGTTGAGACCTCTATAGTCTACACAAAACCTCATTTCCTTCTTTCCATCTTTAGAATTGGGCTTTGGTACCAGTACCACAGGAGAAGCCCATGGACTGTCAGAGTGCTCAACCACTCCTAGTTCCAACATTTTCTGAACTTCTTGCTTTATGCAGTCCCTGACATGGTCAGGCTGCCTATAGATCTTACTTTTGACAGGTAAACTGTCTCCAGTATCTATAGTGTGCTCACACCAAGAAGTGGTGCCTGGCACAGTAGAGAATAGTTCTGAAAATTGTCCTAGGAGGTTTATGCAATTATCTTTCTGCTCAGCAGTAAGACAATCAGCCAAAACTACACCTTCCACAAGAGCATCTTGTTCTGTGGAAGAGAAGAGATCAGGTAGAGGATCACTGTCTTCTTCCTGTCCCTCATCTGTTGCCATGAGCAGGGTGAGATCAGCCCTGTCATAGTAGGGTTTCAGGCGGTTGACATGGAGCACCCTAAGGGGACTCCTGGCAGTGCCTAAGTCAACCAAGTAGGTGACTTCACCTTTCTTTTCAACAATTGTGTGGGGACCACTCCATTTATCTTGGAGTGCTCTTGGGGCCACAGGCTCCAAGACCCACACTTTCTGCCCTGGTTGGTACTGAACCAAAACAGTCTTCTGATCATGCCATTGCTTCTGGAGCTGTTGGCTGGCCTGAAGGTTTTTACTGGCCTTTTTCATCTACTCAGCCATCCTTGATCTGAGGCCAAGTACATAATCCACAATATCCTGTTTAGGAGCTTTTAAAGGTTGTTCCCAACCCTCCTTTACAAGTGTGAGTGGACCCCTAACAGGGTGTCCAAAAAGAAGTTCAAAGGGGCTGAAGCCCACTCCTTTCTGGGGTACCTCCCTGTAGGCAAAAAGGAGGCATGGTAGAAGGATATCCCATCTCCTGCGGAGTTTTTCAGGGAGTCCCATAATCATGCCTTTGAGAGTTTTATTAAATCTCTCCACCAGCCCATTTGTTTGTGGATGATAGGGTGTTGTGAACTTGTAAGTTACACCACACTCCTTCCACATGGCCTTTAAGTATGCAGACATGAAATTGCTTCCTCTGTCTGATACTACTTCCTTTGGGAAGCCCACCCTGGAAAATATTCCCAGGAGGGCCTTTGCCACTGCAGGAGCTGTAGTGGTCCTTAAAGGAATTGCTTCAGGATATCTTGTGGCATGGTCCACTACCACCAAGATAAACCTATTGCCTGAAGCAGTAGGAGGGTCAAGGGGGCCAACTATGTCAACCCCTACCCTTTCAAAGGGAACCCCAACCACAGGCAGTGGGATAAGGGGTGCCTTTGGAGTGCCACCTGTCTTGCCACTGGCTTGACAGGTTTCACAGGACTTACAAAATTCCTTTGTGTCCTCAGACATCCTAGGCCAATGAAACAATGGAACCAATCTGTCCCAAGTTTTCATTTGACCCAGGTGCCCAGCTAGGGGAATGTCATGTGCCAGTGTTAGGAGGAACTTTCTGTACTCCTGAGGAATCACTAATCTCCTGGCAGCTCCAGGCTTAGGATCCCTATGCTCAGTGTACAAGAGGTTGTCCTCCCAGTAAACTCTGTGAGAGTCACTGACATCCCCATTAGCCTGTTTGACAGCTTGCTGTCTGAGACCCTCTAATGTGGGACAGGTTTGCTGTGCCACACTCAGCTCCTCTCTGGCAGGCCCCCCTTCACCCAAAAGCTCAGCAGTGTCTGCTTCCAGCTCCTCTGGTGTAGGTTCTGCACAGGGAGGGAATTCTTCTTCCTCAGAAGTAGAATCCACTGTAGAGGGAGGGATAGTAGGAAGTGGTTTGCTTCTACTAGCCCTAGCTTTAGGGAGCACTTGGTCCATTGTTCCAGGATCCAAGCTTCCCTGTCCTTTTTGCTTTTTGGCCTGAGCCCTTGTCAAAGCAAAAATATGCCCTGGGATGCCCAGCATTGCTGCATGGGCCTCCAACTCCACATCTGACCAAGCTGATGTCTCCAAATCATTCCCTAATAGACAGTCTACAGGTAAATCTGAAGCTACCACAACTTTCTTTGGACCAGATACCCCCCCCCAGTTGAGATTTACAACAGCCATGGGGTGGCTTTGTGTTATGTTGTGAGCATCGGTTACTTGGTACTGGTGTCCAAGTATGTGTTGTTCAGGGTGCACCAGTTTCTCAATCACCATTGTGACACTGGCACCTGTGTCCCTGTAGGCCTGGACCTCAACACCATTTATTAGGGTTAGTTGCTTGTACTTCTCCAAGTTATGGGGGCAAGCAACCAAAGTGGCTAAGTCAATAGCCCCTTCAGAGACTAAAGTAGCCTCTGTGGTCTCCCTAATTAGACCAACCCCAACTAAATTACCAAAAGTGAGCCCAGCTACTCCCTTGGATTGGCTATTAGTAGGTTTGCTCCCACCACCACTGCTATTAGTAGGGACACTAGGTGTAGCAGTAGGGGTTGTAGTGGTAGGAGCTGTGGTGCCTTTCTTTGGACAACTGGGATCTGTTGTCCAATGGCCTTTTATTTTACATAAATAGCACCATGGTTTATTTTCCTTGTTCTGATTAAAGGAGGATTTGGACCCACCACCCCCACCAGAGTGTTTTTGTGGGCCTGATGAAGACTCATTTTTAGATTTGTCCCCACCCTTGTCAGAAGACTTACCATCCTTCTTTTTGTTGCCATCTTTGTCACCCCCTGTATGAACTTTTCTGTTCACTCTTGTTCTGACCCATTTGTCTGCCTTCTTTCCCAATTCTTGGGGAGAGGTCAGATCAGAGTCTACCAAGTACTGGTGCAACAAATCAGACACACAATTATTAAGAATATGCTCTCTCAGGATCAAGTTATACAGGCTGTCATAATCAGTAACTTTACTGCCATGTAACCACCCCTCCAAGGCCTTCACTGCCTGGTCAATGAAATCAACCCAGTCTTGTGAAGACTCCTTTTTGGTATCTCTGAACTTTATCCTGTACTGTTCAGTGGTTAAGCCATAACCATCCAGGAGTGCATTCTTAAGAACTTGGAAATTGTTAGCATCATTTTCTTTTACAGTAAGGAGCCTATCCCTACCTTTTCCAGTAAATGATAGCCATAGGATAGCAGCCCACTGCTTTTGAGGGACATCCTGTACAGCACAGGCCCTCTCAAGTGCAGCAAACCACTTGTTAATGTCATCCCCCTCCTTATAAGGGGGAACTATCTTGTGCAGATTCCTGGAATCAAGCTCTTTTGCAGGATGACTATGGGGAATACTGCTGCTGCCACCATGGGTTTCTAAACCCAACTTCTGTCTTTCCCTCTCTACTTCTAAAGACTGTCTATCCAAATCCAGCTGTTGCTTCTTGAGCTTCAGTCTGGTTTGTTCTAGCCTCAATCTATTGAGCTCCCTTTCTAACAATCTGTCATCAGGGTGGGTGGGAGGGACATTTCTAGATACAGAAGTATGATGGGAATGAACAGAAGGAGACCTGTCCCTTACAGAGGGCACCCTAACAGCTTGGCTACCAGCATAATGTGAGAGCACATCATCAGTATGATGTGATTCAACCTCTGTACCAACTATGCTAGACTGTCTAGTAATGGGCAGGCTGAGAAGTTTCTTTCCTGAACCTTTTCCTGGGGGAGTCCCTGGATCAGATTGAGAACCATTAGCTACTTTTTCTACAGATTGGGCACTTATGGCCTTATCCTGTACTCTAAGCATATTAATTAACAGTTCTAAAGAAGGATTCTTCCCTACACTCAAACCTCTCTCTATGCAGAGACTCCTTGCTCCTTTCCAGCTAAGGTGATCATATGCAAGTTTGGACAGTTCAACATTTTTTCCTGTGCCAGACATTTTTTAGAGAGAGTTAAAGTGATAGAAAAAGAGAAAAAAGTTTTCAGAACTTTTTGGAAAGACAGAAAAAAACTTTTTAAACTTTTAAGAACTTTTTGAAAGTTTAGAAGTACTTTTCAGCACTTAGAAAAGAGTGAAAAGAGGAAATGCAAAACTTTTTGGCTATGTGTATATACACTGACCTTGTTTTGTATATTTTTCTCTTATGAAAAGTACAATGACAAGAGTGGTAAGTAGTCTCAAGCACTTATCCCACCGCTGCACAACCAATGTAGGAGGCTGGACTGGCTTGTAGTGAGTACCAAGGGGTACTTGCACCTTGCACCAGGCCCAGTTATCCCTTATTAGTGTATAGGGTGTCTAGCAGCTTAGGCTGATAGATAATGGTAGCTTAGCAGAGCAGCTTAGGCTGAACTAGGAGGCGTGTGAAGCTACTACAGTACCACCTAGTGTCATATGCACAATATCATAAGAAAACACAATACACAGTTATACTAAAAATAAAGGTACTTTATTTTTATGAAAATATGCCAAAGTATCTTAGTGTGTACCCTCAGTGAGAGGATAGGAAATATACACAAGATATATATACACAATAGCAAAAATATGCAGTATAGTCTTAGAAAACAGTGCAAACAATGTATAGTTACAATAGGATGCAATGGGGAAACATAGGGATAGGGGCAACACAAACCATATACTCCAAAAGTGGAATGCGAACCACGAATGGACCCCAAACCTATGTGACCTTGTAGAGGGTCGCTGGGACTATTAGAAAATAGTGAGAGTTAGAAAAATAACCCTCCCCAAGACCCTGAAAAGTGAGTGCAAAGTGCACTAAAGTTCCCCTAAGGACAAAATAGTCGTGTTAGAGGGAAAAATGCAAGGAAAACACAAATCAGCAATGCAACAACGATGGATTCCTGACTGAGGGTACCTGTGGAACAAGGGGACCAAGTCCAAAAGTCACAAGCAGCTCGGAGATGGGCAGATGCCCAAGAAATGCCAGCGGTTGGTGCAAAGAAGCTCTTACTAGGCTGAAGAACTGTGAATACTGCAGGAACGACAAGGGCTAGAGACTTCCCCTTTGGAGGATGGATCCCCCACGCCTTGGAGAGTCGTGCAGAAGTGTTTTCCCGCCGGATGGACGCCAACAAGCCTTGCTACACGCAAATCGTGCGTTTGGCGTTTTTGGACGCTGCTGGGGCCCAGGAGGGACCAGGAGGTCGCAAATTGGACCTGCAGAGAGAGGGGACGTCGAGCAAGACAAAGAGCCCTCACTGAAGCAGGTAGCTCCCGGAGAAGTGCCAGAAACAGGCACTACGAGGATGCGTTAAACGGTGCTCGCCGAAGTTGCACAAAGGAGTCTCACGTCGCCGGAGACCAACTTAGAAAGTCGTGCAATGCAGGTTAGAGTGCCGTGGACCCAGGCTTGGCTGTGCACGAAGGATTTTCACCGGAAGTGCACAGGGGCCGGAGTAGCTTGCAAAGTCGCGGTTCCCAGCAATGCAGCCCAGCGAGGTGAGGCAAGGACTTACCTCCACCAAACTTGGGCTGAAGAGTCACTGGACTGTGGGGGTCACTTGGACGGTGTCACTGGATTCGAGGGACCTCGCTCGTCGTGCTGAGAGGAGACCCAAGGGACCGGTAATGCAGCTTTTTGGTGCCTGCGGTTGCAGGGGGAAGATTCCGTCGACCCACGGGAGATTTCTTCGGAGCTTCTGGAGCAGAGAGGAGGCAGACTACCCCCACAGCATGCACAAGCAGGAAAACAGTCGAGAAGGCGGCAGGATCAGCGTTACAGAGTTGCAGTAGTCGTCTTTGCTACTATGTTGCAGGTTTGCAGGCTTCCAGCGCGGTCAGCGGTCGATTCCTTATCAGAAGGTGAAGAGGGAGATGCAGAGGAACTCGGCTGAGCTCATGCATTCGTTATCTAAACTTTCCCCAGAGACAGAGACCCTAAATAGCCAGAAAAGAGGGTTTGGCTACCTAGGAGAGAGGAAAGGCTACTAACACCTGAAGGAGCCTATCACAAGGAGTCTCTGACGTCACCTGGTGGCACTGGCCACTCAGAGCAGTCCAGTGTGCCAGCAGCACCTCTGTTTCCAAGATGGCAGAGGTCTGGAGCACACTGGAGGAGCTCTGGACACCTCCCAGGGGAGGTGCAGGTCAGGGGAGTGGTCACTCCCCTTTCCTTTGTCCAGTTTCGCGCCAGAGCAGGGGCTAAGGGGTCCCTGAACCGGTGTAGACTGGCTTATGCAGAATTGGGCACATCTGTGCCCAACAAAGCATTTCCAGAGGCTGGGGGAGGCTACTCCTCCCCTGCCTTCACACCATTTTCCAAAGGGAGAGGGTGTCACACCCTCTCTCAGAGGAAGTTCTTTGTTCTGCCATCCTGGGCCAGGCCTGGCTGGACCCCAGGAGGGCAGCTGCCTGTCTGAGGGGTTGGCAGCAGCAGCAGCTGCAGAGAAACCCCAGGAAGGGCAGTCTGGCAGTACCAGGGTCTGTGCTACAGACCACTGGGATCATGGAATTGTACCAACAATGCCAGGATGGCATAGAGGGGGCAATTCCATGATCATAGACATGTTACATGGCCATATTCGGAGTTACCATGGTGAAGCTACATATAGGTAGTGACCTATATGTAGTGCACGCGTGTAATGGTGTCCCCGCACTCACAAAGTTCAGTGAATTGGCTCTGAACAATGTGGGGACACCTTGGCTAGTGCCAGGGTGCCCTCACACTAAGTAACTTTGCACCTAACCTTTACCAGGTAAAGGTTAGACATATAGGTGACTTATAAGTTACTTAAGTGCAGTGTAAAATGGCTGTGAAATAACGTGGACGTTATTTCCCTCAGGCTGCAGTGGCAGGCCTGTGTAAGAATTGTCAGAGCTCCCTATGGGTGGCAAAAGAAATGCTGCAGCCCATAGGGATCTCCTGGAACCCCAATACCCTGGGTACCTCAGTACCATATACTAGGGAATTATAAGGGTGTTCCAGTAAGCCAATGTAAATTGGTAAAATTGATCACTAGCCTGTTAGTGACAATTTAGAAAGAAATGAGAGAGCATAACCACTGAGGTTCTGATTAGCAGAGCCTCAGTGAGACAGTTAGTCACTACACAGGTAACACATTCAGGCACACTTATGAGCACTGGGGCCCTGGGTTACCAGGGTCCCAGTGACACATACAACTAAAACAACATATATACAGTGAAAAATGGGGGTAACATGCCAGGCAAGATGGTACTTTCCTACACAACCCCCCCCCCAAACGAAGGACAATAAGACTAGCCATTACCTGATGAGTCTTCATTGTCTAAGTGGAAATATCTGGAGAGTCCATCTGCATTGGAGTGGCTACTCCCAGGTCTATGTTCCACTGTACAGTCCATTCCCTGTAGGGATATGGACCACCTCAACAATTTAGGATTTTCACCTTTCATTTGTTTTAGCCAAAGTAGAGGTTTGTGGTCTGTCTGAACAATGAAGTGAGTGCCAAACAGGTATGGCCTCAACTTCTTCAGAGCCCAGACCACAGCAAAGGCCTCCCTCTCAATGGCAGACCAACGCTTTTCTCTAGGGGTCAACCTTCTACTAATAAAAGCAACAGGTTGATCCTGGCCCTCAGAATTAAGTTGTGATAGGACTGCCCCTACTCCTAATTCAGATGCATCAGTTTGGACATAGAATTTTTTAGAGTAACAAGGGCTTTTCAGGACAGGTGCAGAGCACATGGCCTGCTTCAGCTCCTCAAAAGCTTTCTGACAGTTTGCTGTCCATAATACCTTTTTAGGCATTTTCTTGGATGTGAGGTCATTAAGAGGGGCTGCCATGGAGCCATAGTTCTTAATGAACCTCCTGTAATACCCAGTGAGGCCTAGGAAGGCTCTCACCTGAGTCTGAGTGGTAGGGGGAACCCAATCAATAATAGTTTGGATTTTCCCCTGAAGTGGTGCAATCTGTTCCCCACCAACAAGGTGTCCCAGATAAACCACCTTACCCTGCCCTATCTGGCACTTTGAAGCCTTGATAGTGAGGCCTGCCTTTTGCAGAGCCTCCAAAACTTTCCAAAGGTGGACCAGGTGATCATCCCAGCTGGAGCTAAAGACAGCTATATCATCCAAATATGCTGCACTGAAAGCTTCCAGCCCTTGCAGGACTGTGTTCACCAACCTCTGAAAAGTGGCAGGTGCATTTTTCAAACCAAAAGGCATTACAGTAAACTGGTAATGTCCTCCAATGGTAGAAAATGCAGTCTTAGGTTTAGCATCTTCTGACAATTTGATCTGCCAATACCCTGCAGTCAAATCAAAAGTGCTTAGATACTTGGCAGATGCCAGTGTATCTATAAGCTCATCTGCCCTGGGTATAGGGTGAGCATCAGTTTTGGTTACCAAGTTGAGACCTCTATATTCTACACAAAACCTCATTTCCTTCTTTCCATCTTTAGAATTGGGCTTTGGTACCAGTACCACAGGAGAAGCCCATGGACTGTCAGAGTGCTCAACCACTCCTAGTTCCAACATTTTCTGAACTTCTTGCTTTATGCAGTCCCTGACATGGTCAGGCTGCCTATAGATCTTACTTTTGACAGGTAAACTGTCTCCAGTATCTATAGTGTGCTCACACCAAGAAGTGGTGCCTGGCACAGTAGAGAATAGTTCTGAAAATTGTCCTAGGAGGTTTATGCAATTATCTTTCTGCTCAGCAGTAAGACAATCAGCCAAAACTACACCTTCCACAAGAGCATCTTGTTCTGTGGAAGAGAAGAGATCAGGTAGAGGATCACTGTCTTCTTCCTGTCCCTCATCTGTTGCCATGAGCAGGGTGAGATCAGCCCTGTCATAGTAGGGTTTCAGGCGGTTGACATGGAGCACCCTAAGGGGACTCCTGGCAGTGCCTAAGTCAACCAAGTAGGTGACTTCACCTTTCTTTTCAACAATTGTGTGGGGACCACTCCATTTATCTTGGAGTGCTCTTGGGGCCACAGGCTCCAAGACCCACACTTTCTGCCCTGGTTGGTACTGAACCAAAACAGTCTTCTGATCATGCCATTGCTTCTGGAGCTGTTGGCTGGCCTGAAGGTTTTTACTGGCCTTTTTCATCTACTCAGCCATCCTTGATCTGAGGCCAAGTACATAATCCACAATATCCTGTTTAGGAGCTTTTAAAGGTTGTTCCCAACCCTCCTTTACAAGTGTGAGTGGACCCCTAACAGGGTGTCCAAAAAGAAGTTCAAAGGGGCTGAAGCCCACTCCTTTCTGGGGTACCTCCCTGTAGGCAAAAAGGAGGCATGGTAGAAGGATATCCCATCTCCTGCGGAGTTTTTCAGGGAGTCCCATAATCATGCCTTTGAGAGTTTTATTAAATCTCTCCACCAGCCCATTTGTTTGTGGATGATAGGGTGTTGTGAACTTGTAAGTTACACCACACTCCTTCCACATGGCCTTTAAGTATGCAGACATGAAATTGCTTCCTCTGTCTGATACTACTTCCTTTGGGAAGCCCACCCTGGAAAATATTCCCAGGAGGGCCTTTGCCACTGCAGGAGCTGTAGTGGTCCTTAAAGGAATTGCTTCAGGATATCTTGTGGCATGGTCCACTACCACCAAGATAAACCTATTGCCTGAAGCAGTAGGAGGGTCAAGGGGGCCAACTATGTCAACCCCTACCCTTTCAAAGGGAACCCCAACCACAGGCAGTGGGATAAGGGGTGCCTTTGGAGTGCCACCTGTCTTGCCACTGGCTTGACAGGTTTCACAGGACTTACAAAATTCCTTTGTGTCCTCAGACATCCTAGGCCAATGAAACAATGGAACCAATCTGTCCCAAGTTTTCATTTGACCCAGGTGCCCAGCTAGGGGAATGTCATGTGCCAGTGTTAGGAGGAACTTTCTGTACTCCTGAGGAATCACTAATCTCCTGGCAGCTCCAGGCTTAGGATCCCTATGCTCAGTGTACAAGAGGTTGTCCTCCCAGTAAACTCTGTGAGAGTCACTGACATCCCCATTAGCCTGTTTGACAGCTTGCTGTCTGAGACCCTCTAATGTGGGACAGGTTTGCTGTGCCACACTCAGCTCCTCTCTGGCAGGCCCCCCTTCACCCAAAAGCTCAGCAGTGTCTGCTTCCAGCTCCTCTGGTGTAGGTTCTGCACAGGGAGGGAATTCTTCTTCCTCAGAAGTAGAATCCACTGTAGAGGGAGGGATAGTAGGAAGTGGTTTGCTTCTACTAGCCCTAGCTTTAGGGAGCACTTGGTCCATTGTTCCAGGATCCAAGCTTCCCTGTCCTTTTTGCTTTTTGGCCTGAGCCCTTGTCAAAGCAAAAATATGCCCTGGGATGCCCAGCATTGCTGCATGGGCCTCCAACTCCACATCTGACCAAGCTGATGTCTCCAAATCATTCCCTAATAGACAGTCTACAGGTAAATCTGAAGCTACCACAACTTTCTTTGGACCAGATACCCCCCCCCAGTTGAGATTTACAACAGCCATGGGGTGGCTTTGTGTTATGTTGTGAGCATCGGTTACTTGGTACTGGTGTCCAAGTATGTGTTGTTCAGGGTGCACCAGTTTCTCAATCACCATTGTGACACTGGCACCTGTGTCCCTGTAGGCCTGGACCTCAACACCATTTATTAGGGTTAGTTGCTTGTACTTCTCCAAGTTATGGGGGCAAGCAACCAAAGTGGCTAAGTCAATAGCCCCTTCAGAGACTAAAGTAGCCTCTGTGGTCTCCCTAATTAGACCAACCCCAACTAAATTACCAAAAGTGAGCCCAGCTACTCCCTTGGATTGGCTATTAGTAGGTTTGCTCCCACCACCACTGCTATTAGTAGGGACACTAGGTGTAGCAGTAGGGGTTGTAGTGGTAGGAGCTGTGGTGCCTTTCTTTGGACAACTGGGATCTGTTGTCCAATGGCCTTTTATTTTACATAAATAGCACCATGGTTTATTTTCCTTGTTCTGATTAAAGGAGGATTTGGACCCACCACCCCCACCAGAGTGTTTTTGTGGGCCTGATGAAGACTCATTTTTAGATTTGTCCCCACCCTTGTCAGAAGACTTACCATCCTTCTTTTTGTTGCCATCTTTGTCACCCCCTGTATGAACTTTTCTGTTCACTCTTGTTCTGACCCATTTGTCTGCCTTCTTTCCCAATTCTTGGGGAGAGGTCAGATCAGAGTCTACCAAGTACTGGTGCAACAAATCAGACACACAATTATTAAGAATATGCTCTCTCAGGATCAAGTTATACAGGCTGTCATAATCAGTAACTTTACTGCCATGTAACCACCCCTCCAAGGCCTTCACTGCCTGGTCAATGAAATCAACCCAGTCTTGTGAAGACTCCTTTTTGGTATCTCTGAACTTTATCCTGTACTGTTCAGTGGTTAAGCCATAACCATCCAGGAGTGCATTCTTAAGAACTTGGAAATTGTTAGCATCATTTTCTTTTACAGTAAGGAGCCTATCCCTACCTTTTCCAGTAAATGATAGCCATAGGATAGCAGCCCACTGCTTTTGAGGGACATCCTGTACAGCACAGGCCCTCTCAAGTGCAGCAAACCACTTGTTAATGTCATCCCCCTCCTTATAAGGGGGAACTATCTTGTGCAGATTCCTGGAATCAAGCTCTTTTGCAGGATGACTATGGGGAATACTGCTGCTGCCACCATGGGTTTCTAAACCCAACTTCTGTCTTTCCCTCTCTACTTCTAAAGACTGTCTATCCAAATCCAGCTGTTGCTTCTTGAGCTTCAGTCTGGTTTGTTCTAGCCTCAATCTATTGAGCTCCCTTTCTAACAATCTGTCATCAGGGTGGGTGGGAGGGACATTTCTAGATACAGAAGTATGATGGGAATGAACAGAAGGAGACCTGTCCCTTACAGAGGGCACCCTAACAGCTTGGCTACCAGCATAATGTGAGAGCACATCATCAGTATGATGTGATTCAACCTCTGTACCAACTATGCTAGACTGTCTAGTAATGGGCAGGCTGAGAAGTTTCTTTCCTGAACCTTTTCCTGGGGGAGTCCCTGGATCAGATTGAGAACCATTAGCTACTTTTTCTACAGATTGGGCACTTATGGCCTTATCCTGTACTCTAAGCATATTAATTAACAGTTCTAAAGAAGGATTCTTCCCTACACTCAAACCTCTCTCTATGCAGAGACTCCTTGCTCCTTTCCAGCTAAGGTGATCATATGCAAGTTTGGACAGTTCAACATTTTTTCCTGTGCCAGACATTTTTTAGAGAGAGTTAAAGTGATAGAAAAAGAGAAAAAAGTTTTCAGAACTTTTTGGAAAGACAGAAAAAAACTTTTTAAACTTTTAAGAACTTTTTGAAAGTTTAGAAGTACTTTTCAGCACTTAGAAAAGAGTGAAAAGAGGAAATGCAAAACTTTTTGGCTATGTGTATATACACTGACCTTGTTTTGTATATTTTTCTCTTATGAAAAGTACAATGACAAGAGTGGTAAGTAGTCTCAAGCACTTATCCCACCGCTGCACAACCAATGTAGGAGGCTGGACTGGCTTGTAGTGAGTACCAAGGGGTACTTGCACCTTGCACCAGGCCCAGTTATCCCTTATTAGTGTATAGGGTGTCTAGCAGCTTAGGCTGATAGATAATGGTAGCTTAGCAGAGCAGCTTAGGCTGAACTAGGAGGCGTGTGAAGCTACTACAGTACCACCTAGTGTCATATGCACAATATCATAAGAAAACACAATACACAGTTATACTAAAAATAAAGGTACTTTATTTTTATGAAAATATGCCAAAGTATCTTAGTGTGTACCCTCAGTGAGAGGATAGGAAATATACACAAGATATATATACACAATAGCAAAAATATGCAGTATAGTCTTAGAAAACAGTGCAAACAATGTATAGTTACAATAGGATGCAATGGGGAAACATAGGGATAGGGGCAACACAAACCATATACTCCAAAAGTGGAATGCGAACCACGAATGGACCCCAAACCTATGTGACCTTGTAGAGGGTCGCTGGGACTATTAGAAAATAGTGAGAGTTAGAAAAATAACCCTCCCCAAGACCCTGAAAAGTGAGTGCAAAGTGCACTAAAGTTCCCCTAAGGACAAAATAGTCGTGTTAGAGGGAAAAATGCAAGGAAAACACAAATCAGCAATGCAACAACGATGGATTCCTGACTGAGGGTACCTGTGGAACAAGGGGACCAAGTCCAAAAGTCACAAGCAGCTCGGAGATGGGCAGATGCCCAAGAAATGCCAGCGGTTGGTGCAAAGAAGCTCTTACTAGGCTGAAGAACTGTGAATACTGCAGGAACGACAAGGGCTAGAGACTTCCCCTTTGGAGGATGGATCCCCCACGCCTTGGAGAGTCGTGCAGAAGTGTTTTCCCGCCGGATGGACGCCAACAAGCCTTGCTACACGCAAATCGTGCGTTTGGCGTTTTTGGACGCTGCTGGGGCCCAGGAGGGACCAGGAGGTCGCAAATTGGACCTGCAGAGAGAGGGGACGTCGAGCAAGACAAAGAGCCCTCACTGAAGCAGGTAGCTCCCGGAGAAGTGCCAGAAACAGGCACTACGAGGATGCGTTAAACGGTGCTCGCCGAAGTTGCACAAAGGAGTCTCACGTCGCCGGAGACCAACTTAGAAAGTCGTGCAATGCAGGTTAGAGTGCCGTGGACCCAGGCTTGGCTGTGCACGAAGGATTTTCACCGGAAGTGCACAGGGGCCGGAGTAGCTTGCAAAGTCGCGGTTCCCAGCAATGCAGCCCAGCGAGGTGAGGCAAGGACTTACCTCCACCAAACTTGGGCTGAAGAGTCACTGGACTGTGGGGGTCACTTGGACGGTGTCACTGGATTCGAGGGACCTCGCTCGTCGTGCTGAGAGGAGACCCAAGGGACCGGTAATGCAGCTTTTTGGTGCCTGCGGTTGCAGGGGGAAGATTCCGTCGACCCACGGGAGATTTCTTCGGAGCTTCTGGAGCAGAGAGGAGGCAGACTACCCCCACAGCATGCACAAGCAGGAAAACAGTCGAGAAGGCGGCAGGATCAGCGTTACAGAGTTGCAGTAGTCGTCTTTGCTACTATGTTGCAGGTTTGCAGGCTTCCAGCGCGGTCAGCGGTCGATTCCTTATCAGAAGGTGAAGAGGGAGATGCAGAGGAACTCGGCTGAGCTCATGCATTCGTTATCTAAACTTTCCCCAGAGACAGAGACCCTAAATAGCCAGAAAAGAGGGTTTGGCTACCTAGGAGAGAGGAAAGGCTACTAACACCTGAAGGAGCCTATCACAAGGAGTCTCTGACGTCACCTGGTGGCACTGGCCACTCAGAGCAGTCCAGTGTGCCAGCAGCACCTCTGTTTCCAAGATGGCAGAGGTCTGGAGCACACTGGAGGAGCTCTGGACACCTCCCAGGGGAGGTGCAGGTCAGGGGAGTGGTCACTCCCCTTTCCTTTGTCCAGTTTCGCGCCAGAGCAGGGGCTAAGGGGTCCCTGAACCGGTGTAGACTGGCTTATGCAGAATTGGGCACATCTGTGCCCAACAAAGCATTTCCAGAGGCTGGGGGAGGCTACTCCTCCCCTGCCTTCACACCATTTTCCAAAGGGAGAGGGTGTCACACCCTCTCTCAGAGGAAGTTCTTTGTTCTGCCATCCTGGGCCAGGCCTGGCTGGACCCCAGGAGGGCAGCTGCCTGTCTGAGGGGTTGGCAGCAGCAGCAGCTGCAGAGAAACCCCAGGAAGGGCAGTCTGGCAGTACCAGGGTCTGTGCTACAGACCACTGGGATCATGGAATTGTACCAACAATGCCAGGATGGCATAGAGGGGGCAATTCCATGATCATAGACATGTTACATGGCCATATTCGGAGTTACCATGGTGAAGCTACATATAGGTAGTGACCTATATGTAGTGCACGCGTGTAATGGTGTCCCCGCACTCACAAAGTTCAGTGAATTGGCTCTGAACAATGTGGGGACACCTTGGCTAGTGCCAGGGTGCCCTCACACTAAGTAACTTTGCACCTAACCTTTACCAGGTAAAGGTTAGACATATAGGTGACTTATAAGTTACTTAAGTGCAGTGTAAAATGGCTGTGAAATAACGTGGACGTTATTTCCCTCAGGCTGCAGTGGCAGGCCTGTGTAAGAATTGTCAGAGCTCCCTATGGGTGGCAAAAGAAATGCTGCAGCCCATAGGGATCTCCTGGAACCCCAATACCCTGGGTACCTCAGTACCATATACTAGGGAATTATAAGGGTGTTCCAGTAAGCCAATGTAAATTGGTAAAATTGATCACTAGCCTGTTAGTGACAATTTAGAAAGAAATGAGAGAGCATAACCACTGAGGTTCTGATTAGCAGAGCCTCAGTGAGACAGTTAGTCACTACACAGGTAACACATTCAGGCACACTTATGAGCACTGGGGCCCTGGGTTACCAGGGTCCCAGTGACACATACAACTAAAACAACATATATACAGTGAAAAATGGGGGTAACATGCCAGGCAAGATGGTACTTTCCTACACAACCCCCCCCCCAAACGAAGGACAATAAGACTAGCCATTACCTGATGAGTCTTCATTGTCTAAGTGGAAATATCTGGAGAGTCCATCTGCATTGGAGTGGCTACTCCCAGGTCTATGTTCCACTGTACAGTCCATTCCCTGTAGGGATATGGACCACCTCAACAATTTAGGATTTTCACCTTTCATTTGTTTTAGCCAAAGTAGAGGTTTGTGGTCTGTCTGAACAATGAAGTGAGTGCCAAACAGGTATGGCCTCAACTTCTTCAGAGCCCAGACCACAGCAAAGGCCTCCCTCTCAATGGCAGACCAACGCTTTTCTCTAGGGGTCAACCTTCTACTAATAAAAGCAACAGGTTGATCCTGGCCCTCAGAATTAAGTTGTGATAGGACTGCCCCTACTCCTAATTCAGATGCATCAGTTTGGACATAGAATTTTTTAGAGTAACAAGGGCTTTTCAGGACAGGTGCAGAGCACATGGCCTGCTTCAGCTCCTCAAAAGCTTTCTGACAGTTTGCTGTCCATAATACCTTTTTAGGCATTTTCTTGGATGTGAGGTCATTAAGAGGGGCTGCCATGGAGCCATAGTTCTTAATGAACCTCCTGTAATACCCAGTGAGGCCTAGGAAGGCTCTCACCTGAGTCTGAGTGGTAGGGGGAACCCAATCAATAATAGTTTGGATTTTCCCCTGAAGTGGTGCAATCTGTTCCCCACCAACAAGGTGTCCCAGATAAACCA
The DNA here is from genome assembly GCF_031143425.1 of Pleurodeles waltl. Taxonomy (NCBI): domain Eukaryota; kingdom Metazoa; phylum Chordata; class Amphibia; order Caudata; family Salamandridae; genus Pleurodeles; species Pleurodeles waltl. The sequence goes on along the minus strand of NC_090437.1, from coordinate 1,348,706,233 downwards.
CCTTACCCTGCCCTATCTGGCACTTTGAAGCCTTGATAGTGAGGCCTGCCTTTTGCAGAGCCTCCAAAACTTTCCAAAGGTGGACCAGGTGATCATCCCAGCTGGAGCTAAAGACAGCTATATCATCCAAATATGCTGCACTGAAAGCTTCCAGCCCTTGCAGGACTGTGTTCACCAACCTCTGAAAAGTGGCAGGTGCATTTTTCAAACCAAAAGGCATTACAGTAAACTGGTAATGTCCTCCAATGGTAGAAAATGCAGTCTTAGGTTTAGCATCTTCTGACAATTTGATCTGCCAATACCCTGCAGTCAAATCAAAAGTGCTTAGATACTTGGCAGATGCCAGTGTATCTATAAGCTCATCTGCCCTGGGTATAGGGTGAGCATCAGTTTTGGTTACCAAGTTGAGACCTCTATAGTCTACACAAAACCTCATTTCCTTCTTTCCATCTTTAGAATTGGGCTTTGGTACCAGTACCACAGGAGAAGCCCATGGACTGTCAGAGTGCTCAACCACTCCTAGTTCCAACATTTTCTGAACTTCTTGCTTTATGCAGTCCCTGACATGGTCAGGCTGCCTATAGATCTTACTTTTGACAGGTAAACTGTCTCCAGTATCTATAGTGTGCTTACACCAAGAAGTGGTGCCTGGCACAGTAGAGAATAGTTCTGAAAATTGTCCTAGGAGGTTTATGCAATTATCTTTCTGCTCAGCAGTAAGACAATCAGCCAAAACTACACCTTCCACAAGAGCATCTTGTTCTGTGGAAGAGAAGAGATCAGGTAGAGGATCACTGTCTTCTTCCTGTCCCTCATCTGTTGCCATGAGCAGGGTGAGATCAGCCCTGTCATAGTAGGGTTTCAGGCGGTTGACATGGAGCACCCTAAGGGGACTCCTGGCAGTGCCTAAGTCAACCAAGTAGGTGACTTCACCCTTCTTTTCAACAATTGTGTGGGGACCACTCCATTTATCTTGGAGTGCTCTTGGGGCCACAGGCTCCAAGACCCACACTTTCTGCCCTGGTTGGTACTGAACCAAAACAGTCTTCTGATCATGCCATTGCTTCTGGAGCTGTTGGCTGGCCTGAAGGTTTTTACTGGCCTTTTTCATGTACTCAGCCATCCTTGATCTGAGGCCAAGTACATAATCCACAATATCCTGTTTAGGGGCTTTTAAAGGTTGCTCCCAACCCTCCTTTACAAGTGTGAGTGGACCCCTAACAGGGTGTCCAAAAAGAAGTTCAAAGGGGCTGAAGCCCACTCCTTTCTGGGGTACCTCCCTGTAGGCAAAAAGGAGGCATGGTAGAAGGATATCCCATCTCCTGCGGAGTTTTTCAGGGAGTCCCATAATCATGCCTTTGAGAGTTTTATTAAATCTCTCCACCAGCCCATTTGTTTGTGGATGATAGGGTGTTGTGAACTTGTAAGTTACACCACACTCCTTCCACATGGCCTTTAAGTATGCAGACATGAAATTGCTTCCTCTGTCTGATACTACTTCCTTTGGGAAGCCCACCCTGGAAAATATTCCCAGGAGGGCCTTTGCCACTGCAGGAGCTGTAGTGGTCCTTAAAGGAATTGCTTCAGGATATCTTGTGGCATGGTCCACTACCACCAAGATAAACCTATTGCCTGAAGCAGTAGGAGGGTCAAGGGGGCCAACTATGTCAACCCCTACCCTTTCAAAGGGAACCCCAACCACAGGCAGTGGGATAAGGGGTGCCTTTGGAGTGCCACCTGTCTTGCCACTGGCTTGACAGGTTTCACAGGACTTACAAAATTCCTTTGTGTCCTCAGACATCCTAGGCCAATGAAACAATGGAACCAATCTGTCCCAAGTTTTCATTTGACCCAGGTGCCCAGCTAGGGGAATGTCATGTGCCAGTGTTAGGAGGAACTTTCTGTACTCCTGAGGAATCACTAATCTCCTGGCAGCTCCAGGTTTAGGATCCCTATGCTCAGTGTACAAGAGGTTGTCCTCCCAGTAAACTCTGTGAGAGTCACTGACATCCCCATTAGCCTGTTTGACAGCTTGCTGTCTGAGACCCTCTAATGTGGGGCAGGTTTGCTGTGCCACACTCAGCTCCTCTCTGGCAGGCCCCCCTTCACCCAAAAGCTCAGCAGTGTCTGCTTCCAGCTCCTCTGGTGTAGGTTCTGCACAGGGAGGGAATTCTTCTTCCTCAGAAGTAGAATCCACTGTAGAGGGAGGGATAGTAGGAAGTGGTTTGCTTCTACTAGCCCTAGCTTTAGGGAGCACTTGGTCCATTGTTCCAGGATCCAAGCTTCCCTGTCCTTTTTGCTTTTTGGCCTGAGCCCTTGTCAAAGCAAAAATATGCCCTGGGATGCCCAGCATTGCTGCATGGGCCTCCAACTCCACATCTGACCAAGCTGATGTCTCCAAATCATTCCCTAATAGACAGTCTACAGGTAAATCTGAAGCTACCACAACTTTCTTTGGACCAGATACCCCCCCCCAGTTGAGATTTACAACAGCCATGGGGTGGCTTTGTGTTATGTTGTGAGCATCGGTTACTTGGTACTGGTGTCCAAGTATGTGTTGTTCAGGGTGCACCAGTTTCTCAATCACCATTGTGACACTGGCACCTGTGTCCCTGTAGGCCTGGACCTCAACACCATTTATTAGGGTTAGTTGCTTGTACTTCTCCAAGTTATGGGGGCAAGCAACCAAAGTGGCTAAGTCAATAGCCCCTTCAGAGACTAAAGTAGCCTCTGTGGTCTCCCTAATTAGACCAACCCCAACTAAATTACCAAAAGTGAGCCCAGCTACTCCCTTGGATTGGCTATTAGTAGGTTTGCTCCCACCACCACTGCTATTAGTAGGGACACTAGGTGTAGCAGTAGGGGTTGTAGTGGTAGGAGCTGTGGTGCCTTTCTTTGGACAACTGGGATCTGTTGTCCAATGGCCTTTTATTTTACATAAATAGCACCATGGTTTATTTTCCTTGTTCTGATTAAAGGAGGATTTGGACCCACCACCCCCACCAGAGTGTTTTTGTGGGCCTGATGAAGACTCATTTTTAGATTTGTCCCCACCCTTGTCAGAAGACTTACCATCCTTCTTTTTGTTGCCATCTTTGTCACCCCCTGTATGAACTTTTCTGTTCACTCTTGTTCTGACCCATTTGTCTGCCTTCTTTCCCAATTCTTGGGGAGAGGTCAGATCAGAGTCTACCAAGTACTGGTGCAACAAATCAGACACACAATTATTAAGAATATGCTCTCTCAGGATCAAGTTATACAGGCTGTCATAATCAGTAACTTTACTGCCATGTAACCACCCCTCCAAGGCCTTCACTGCCTGGTCAATGAAATCAACCCAGTCTTGTGAAGACTCCTTTTTGGTATCTCTGAACTTTATCCTGTACTGTTCAGTGGTTAAGCCATAACCATCCAGGAGTGCATTCTTAAGAACTTGGAAATTGTTAGCATCATTTTCTTTTACAGTAAGGAGCCTATCCCTACCTTTTCCAGTAAATGATAGCCATAGGATAGCAGCCCACTGCTTTTGAGGGACATCCTGTACAGCACAGGCCCTCTCAAGTGCAGCAAACCACTTGTTAATGTCATCCCCCTCCTTATAAGGGGGAACTATCTTGTGCAGATTCCTGGAATCATGCTCTTTTGCAGGATGACTATGGGGAATACTGCTGCTGCCACCATGGGTTTCTAAACCCAACTTCTGCCTTTCCCTCTCTACTTCTAAAGACTGTCTATCCAAATCCAGCTGTTGCTTCTTGAGCTTCAGTCTGGTTTGTTCCACTCTCAATCTATTGAGCTCCCTTTCTAACAATCTGTCATCAGGGTGGGTGGGAGGGACATTTCTAGATACAGAGGTATGATGGGAATGAACAGAAGGAGACCTGTCCCTTACAGAGGGCACCCTAACAGCTTGGCTACCAGCATAATGTGAGAGCACATCATCAGTATGATGTGATTCAACCTCTGTACCAACTATGCTAGACTGTCTAGTAATGGGCAGGCTGAGAAGTTTCTTTCCTGAACCTTTTCCTGGGGGAGTCCCTGGATCAGATTGAGAACCATTAGCTACTTTTTCTACAGATTGGGCACTTATGGCCTTATCCTGTACTCTAAGCATATTAATTAACAGTTCTAAAGAAGGATTCTTCCCTACACTCAAACCTCTCTCTATGCAGAGACTCCTTGCTCCTTTCCAGCTAAGGTGATCATATGCAAGTTTGGACAGTTCAACATTTTTTCCTGTGCCAGACATTTTTTAGAGAGAGTTAAAGTGATAGAAAAAGAGAAAAAAGTTTTCAGAACTTTTTGGAAAGACAGAAAAAAACTTTTTAAACTTTTAAGAACTTTTTGAAAGTTTAGAAGTACTTTTCAGCACTTAGAAAAGAGTGAAAAGAGGAAATGCAAAACTTTTTGGCTATGTGTATATACACTGACCTTGTTTTGTATATTTTTCTCTTATGAAAAGTACAATGACAAGAGTGGTAAGTAGTCTCAAGCACTTATCCCACCGCTGCACAACCAATGTAGGAGGCTGGACTGGCTTGTAGTGAGTACCAAGGGGTACTTGCACCTTGCACCAGGCCCAGTTATCCCTTATTAGTGTATAGGGTGTCTAGCAGCTTAGGCTGATAGATAATGGTAGCTTAGCAGAGCAGCTTAGGCTGAACTAGGAGGCGTGTGAAGCTACTACAGTACCACCTAGTGTCATATGCACAATATCATAAGAAAACACAATATACAGTTATACTAAAAATAAAGGTACTTTATTTTTATGACAATATGCCAAAGTATCTTAGTGTGTACCCTCAGTGAGAGGATAGGAAATATACACAAGATATATATACACAATAGCAAAAATATGCAGTATAGTCTTAGAAAACAGTGCAAACAATGTATAGTTACAGTAGGATGCAATGGGGAAACATAGGGATAGGGGCAACACAAACCATATACTCCAAAAGTGGAATGCGAACCACAAATGGACCCCAAACCTATGTGACCTTGTAGAGGGTCGCTGGGACTATTAGAAAATAGTGAGAGTTAGAAAAATAACCCTCCCCAAGACCCTGAAAAGTGAGTGCAAAGTGCACTAAAGTTCCCCTAAGGACAAAATAGTCGTGTTAGAGGGAAAAATGCAAGGAAAACACAAATCAGCAATGCAACAACGATGGATTCCTGACTGAGGGTACCTGTGGAACAAGGGGACCAAGTCCAAAAGTCACAAGCAGCTCGGAGATGGGCAGATGCCCAAGAAATGCCAGCGGTTGGTGCAAAGAAGCTCTTACTAGGCTGAAGAACTGTGAATACTGCAGGAACGACAAGGGCTAGAGACTTCCCCTTTGGAGGATGGATCCAACACGCCTTGGAGAGTCGTGCAGAAGTGTTTTCCCGCCGGATGGACGCCAACAAGCCTTGCTACACGCAAATCGTGCGTTTGGCGTTTTTGGACGCTGCTGGGGCCCAGGAGGGACCAGGAGGTCGCAAATTGGACCTGCAGAGAGAGGGGACGTCGAGCAAGACAAAGAGCCCTCACTGAAGCAGGTAGCTCCCGGAGAAGTGCCAGAAACAGGCACTACGAGGATGCGTGAAACGGTGCTCGCCGAAGTTGCACAAAGGAGTCCCACGTCACCGGAGACCAACTTAGAAAGTCGTGCAATGCAGGTTAGAGTGCCGTGGACCCAGGCTTGGCTGTGCACGAAGGATTTCCGCCGGAAGTGCACAGGGGCCGGAGTAGCTTGCAAAGTCGCGGTTCCCAGCAATGCAGCCCAGCGAGGTGAGGCAAGGACTTACCTCCACCAAACTTGGGCTGAAGAGTCACTGGACTGTGGGGGTCACTTGGACGGTGTCGCTGGATTCGAGGGACCTCGCTCGTCGTGCTGAGAGGAGACCCAAGGGACCGGTAATGCAGCTTTTTGGTGCCTGCGGTTGCAGGGGGAAGATTCCGTCGACCCACGGGAGATTTCTTCGGAGCTTCTGGTGCAGAGAAGAGGCAGACTACCCCCACAGCATGCACAAGCAGGAAAACAGTCGAGAAGGCGGCAGGATCAGCGTTACAGAGTTGCAGTAGTCGTCTTTGCTACTATGTTGCAGGTTTGCAGGCTTCCAGCGCGGTCAGCGGTCGATTCCTTATCAGAAGGTGAAGAGGGAGATGCAGAGGAACTCGGCTGAGCTCATGCATTCGTTATCTAAAGTTTCCCCAGAGACAGAGACCCTAAATAGCCAGAAAAGAGGGTTTGGCTACCTAGGAGAGAGGAAAGGCTACTAACACCTGAAGGAGCCTATCACAAGGAGTCTCTGACGTCACCTGGTGGCACTGGCCACTCAGAGCAGTCCAGTGTGCCAGCAGCACCTCTGTTTCCAAGATGGCAGAGGTCTGGAGCACACTGGAGGAGCTCTGGACACCTCCCAGGGGAGGTGCAGGTCAGGGGAGTGGTCACTCCCCTTTCCTTTGTCCAGTTTCGCGCCAGAGCAGGGGCTAAGGGGTCCCTGAACCGGTGTAGACTGGCTTATGCAGAATTGGGCACATCTGTGCCCAACAAAGCATTTCCAGAGGCTGGGGGAGGCTACTCCTCCCCTGCCTTCACACCATTTTCCAAAGGGAGAGGGTGTCACACCCTCTCTCAGAGGAAGTTCTTTGTTCTGCCATCCTGGGCCAGGCCTGGCTGGACCCCAGGAGGGCAGCTGCCTGTCTGAGGGGTTGGCAGCAGCAGCAGCTGCAGAGAAACCCCAGGAAGGGCAGTCTGGCAGTACCAGGGTCTGTGCTACAGACCACTGGGATCATGGAATTGTACCAACAATGCCAGGATGGCATAGAGGGGGCAATTCCATGATCATAGACATGTTACATGGCCATATTCGGAGTTACCATGGTGAAGCTACATATAGGTAGTGACCTATATGTAGTGCACGCGTGTAATGGTGTCCCCGCACTCACAAAGTTCAGTGAATTGGCTCTGAACAATGTGGGGGCACCTTGGCTAGTGCCAGGGTGCCCTCACACTAAGTAACTTTGCACCTAACCTTTACCCGGTAAAGGTTAGACATATAGGTGACTTATAAGTTACTTAAGTGCAGTGTAAAATGGCTGTGAAATAACGTGGACGTTATTTCCCTCAGGCTGCAGTGGCAGGCCTGTGTAAGAATTGTCAGAGCTCCCTATGGGTGGCAAAAGAAATGCTGCAGCCCATAGGGATCTCCTGGAACCCCAATACCCTGGGTACCTCAGTACCATATACTAGGGAATTATAAGGGTGTTCCAGTAAGCCAATGTAAATTGGTAAAATTGGTCACTAGCCTGTTAGTGACAATTTAGAAAGAAATGAGAGAGCATAACCACTGAGGTTCTGATTAGCAGAGCCTCAGTGAGACAGTTAGTCACTACACAGGTAACACATTCAGGCACATTTATGAGCACTGGGGCCCTGGGTTACCAGGGTCCCAGTGACACATACAACTAAAACAACATATATACAGTGAAAAATGGGGGTAACATGCCAGGCAAGATGGTACTTTCCTACATCGTCTTTGCTACTATGTTGCAGGTTTGCAGGCTTCCAGCGCGGTCAGCAGTCGATTCCTTGGCAGAAGATGAAGAGAGAGATGCAGAGGAACTCGGATGAGCTCTTGCATTCGTTATCTAAAGTTTCCCCAGAGACAGAGACCCTAAATAGCCAGAAAAGAGGGTTTGGCTTCCTAGGAGAGAGGATAGGCTAGCAACACCTGAAGGAGCCTATCACAAGGAGTCTCTGATGTCACCTGGTGGCACTGGCCACTCAGAGCAGTCCAGTGTGCCAGCAGCACCTCTGTTTCCAAGATGGCAGAGGTCTGGAGCACACTGGAGGAGCTCTGGACACCTCCCAGGGGAGGTGCAGGTCAGGGGAGTGGTCACTCCCCTTTCCTTTGTCCAATTTCGCGCCAGAGCAGGGCTAAGGGGTCCCCTGAACCGGTGTAGACTGGCTTATGCAGAATTGGGCACATCTGTGCCCAAGAAAGCATTTCCAGAGGCTGGGGGAGGCTACTCCTCCCCTGCCTTCACACCATTTTCCAAAGGGAGAGGGTGTCACACCCTCTCTCAGAGGAAGTTCTTTGTTCTGCCATCCTGGGCCAGGCCTGGCTGGACCCCAGGAGCGCAGAAGCCTGTCTGAGGGGTTGTCAGCAGCAGCAGCTGCAGTGAAACCCCAGGAAAGGCAGTTTGGCAGTACCAGGGTCTGTGCTACAGACCACTGGGATCATGGGATTGTGCCAACTATGCCAGGATGGCATAGAGGAGGCAATTCCATGATCATAGACATGTTACATGGCCATATTCGGAGTTACCATGGTGAAGCTACATATAGGTAGTGACCTATATGTAGTGCACGCGTGTAATGGTGTCCCCGCACTCACAAAGTCCGGGGAATTGGCCCTGAACAATGTGGGGGCACCTTGGCTAGTGCCAGGGTGCCCTCACACTAAGTAACTTTGCACCTAACCTTTACCAGGTAAAGGTTAGACACATAGGTGACTTATAAGTTACTTAAGCGCAGTGTAAAATGGCTGTGAAATAACGTGGACGTTATTTCACTCAGGCTGCAGTGGCAGGCCTGTGTAAGAATTGTCAGAGCTCCCTATGGGTGGCAAAAGAAATGCTGCAGCCCATAGGGATCTCCTGGAACCCCAATGCCCTGGGTACCTCAGTACCATATACTAGGGAATTATAAGGGTGTTCCAGTAAGCCAATGTAAATTGGTAAAATTGGTCACTAGCCTGTTAGTGACAATTTGAAAGAAATGAGAGAGCATAACCACTGAGGTTCTGATTAGCAGAGCCTCAGTGAGATAGTTAGTCACTACACAGGTAACACATTCAGGCACACTTATGAGCACTGGGGCCCTTGTGAACAGGGTCCCAGTGACACATACAACTAAAACAACATATATACAGTGAAAAATGGGGGTAACATGCCAGGCAAGATGGTACTTTCCTACACAACCCCCCCCCCCCCCAAACGAAGGACAATAAGACTAGCCATGACCTGATGAGTCTTCATTGTCTAAGTGGAAATATCTGGAGAGTCCATCTGCATTGGAGTGGCTACTCCCAGGTCTATGTTCCACTGTATAGTCCATTCCCTGTAGGGATATGGACCACCTAAACAATTTAGGATTTTCACCTTTCATTTGTTTTAGCCAAAGTAGAGGTTTGTGGTCTGTCTGAACAATGAAGTGAGTGCCAAACAGGTATGGCCTCAACTTCTTCAGAGCCCAGACCACAGCAAAGGCCTCCCTCTCTCTGGCAGACCAACGCTTTTCTCTAGGGGTCAACCTCCTACTAATAAAAGCAACAGGTTGATCCTGGCCCTCAGAATTAAGTTGTGATAGGACTGCCCCTACTCCTAATTCAGATGCATCAGTTTGGACATAGAATTTTTTAGAGTAACAAGGGCTTTTCAGGACAGGTGCAGAGCACATGGCCTGCTTCAGCTCCTCAAAAGCTTTCTGAGAGTTTGCTGTCCATAATACCTTTTTAGGCATTTTCTTGGAGGTGAGGTCATTAAGAGGGGCTGCAATGGAGCCATAGTTCTTAATGAACCTCCTGTAATACCCAGTGAGGCCTAGGAAGGCTCTCACCTGAGTCTGAGTGGTAGGGGGAACCCAATCAATAATTGTTTGGATTTTCCCCTGAAGTGGTGCAATCTGTTCCCCACCAACAAGGTGTCCCAGATAAACCACCTTACCCTGCCCTATCTGGCACGTTGAAGCCTTGATAGTGAGGCCTGCCTTTTGCAGGGCCTCCAAAACTTTCCATAGGTGGACCAGGTGATCATCCCAGCTGGAGCTAAAGACAGCTATATCGTCCAAATATGCTGCACTGAAAGCCTCCAGCCCTTGCAGGACTGTGTTCACCAACCTTTGAAAAGTGGCAGGTGCATTTTTCAAACCAGAAGGCATTACTGTAAATTGGTAATGGCCTCCAATGGTTGAAAATGCAGTTTTAGGTTTACCATCTTCTGACAATTTGATCTGCCAATACCCTGCAGTCAAATCAAAAGTGCTTAGATACTTGGCAGATGCCAGTGTATCTATGAGCTCATCTGCCCTGGGAATAGGGTGAGCATCAGTTTTGGTTACCAGGTTGAGACCTCTATAGTCTACACAAAACCGCATTTCCTTCTTTCCATCTTTGGAATGGGGTTTTGGTACAAGTACCACAGGAGAAGCCCATGGACTTTCAGAGTGCTCAACCACTCCTAGTTCTAACATTTTCTGCACCTCTTGCTTTATGCAGTCCCTGACATGGTCAGGCTGCCTATAGATCTTACTTTTGGCAGGTAAACTGTCTCCAGTATCTATAGTGTGCTCACACCAAGAAGTGGTACCTGGCACAGTAGAGAAGAGTTCAGAGAATTTATCTAGGAGATTTATGCAATGGTCTTTCTGCTCAGCAGTAAGACAATCAGCCAAAACTACAACTTCCACAAGAGCATCTTGTTCTGTGGAAGAGAAGAGATCAGGTAAAGGATCACTGTCTTCTTCCTGTCCCTCATCAGTTGCCATGAGCAGGGTGAGATCAGCCCTGTCATAGTAGGGTTTCAGGCGGTTTACATGGAGTACCCTAAGGAGACTCCTTGCAGTGCCTAAGTCAACTAAATAGGTGACTTCACCCTTTTTCTCAACAATTGTGTGGGGACCACTCCATTTGTCTTGGAGTGCTCTTGGGGCAACAGGCTCCAAGACCCACACTTTCTGACCTGGTTTGTACTGAACCAAAACAGCCTTCTGATCATGCCATTGCTTCTGGAGCTCTTGGCTGGCTTGAAGGTTTTTACTGGCCTTTTTCATATACTCAGACATCCTTGATCTGAGGCCAAGTACATAATCCACAATATCTTGCTTAGGAGCTTTTAAAGGTTGTTCCCAACCCTCCTTGACAAGTGTGAGTGGACCCCTAACAGGGTGTCCAAAAAGAAGTTCAAAGGGGCTGAAGCCCACTCCTTTCTGGGGTACCTCCCTGTAGGCAAAAAGGAGGCATGGTAACAGGATATCCCATCTCCTGCGGAGTTTTTCTGGGAGACCCATAATCATGCCTTTGAGAGTTTTATTAAATCTCTCCACCAGTCCATTTGTTTGTGGATGATAGGGTGTAGTGAACTTGTAAGTTACACCACACTCCTTCCACATGGCCTTTAAGTATACAGACATGAAATTGCTTCCCCTGTCTGATACTACTTCCTTTGGGAAGCCCACCCTAGAAAATATTCCTAGGAGGGCCTTTGCCACTGCAGGTGCTGTAGTGGTCCTTAAAGGAATTGCTTCAGGATATCTTGTGGCATGGTCCACGACCACCAAGATAAACCTATTGCCTGAAGCAGTAGGAGGGTCAAGGGGGCCAACTATGTCAACCCCTACCCTTTCAATTGGAACCCCAACCACAGGCAGTGGAATAAGGGGTGCCTTTGGAGTGCCACCTGTCTTGCCACTGGCTTGACAGGTTTCACAGGACTTACAAAAATCTTTTGTGTCCTCAGACATTCTAGGCCAATGAAACAAGGGAACAAGTCTGTCCCAAGTTTTCATTTGTCCCAGATGCCCAGCTAGGGGAATGTCGTGTGCAAGAGTTAGGAGGAACTTTCTGTACTCCTGAGGAATCACTAATCTCCTGGCAGTTCCAGGTTTAGGATCCCTTGCTTCAGTGTACAAGAGGTTGTCCTCCCAGTAAACTCTGTGAGAGTCACTGACATCCCCATTAGCCTGTTTGACAGCTTGCTGTCTTAGACCCTCTAATGTGGGACAGGTTTGCTGTGCCACACTCAGCTCCTCCCTGGCAGGCCCCCCTTCACCCAAAAGCTCAGCAGTGTCTGCTTGAAGCTCCTCTGGTGTAGGTTCTGCACAGGGAGGGAATTCTTCTTCCTCAGAAGTAGAATCCACTGTAGAGGGAGGGATAGTAGGAAGTGGTTTGCTTCTACTAGCCCTAGCTTTAGGGAGCACTTGGTCCATTGTTCCAGGATCCAAGCTTCCCTGTCCTTTTTGCTTTTTGGCCTGAGCCCTGGTTAAAGCAAAAATATGCCCTGGGATGCCCAGCATTGCTGCATGGGCCTCCAACTCCACATCTGACCAAGCTGATGTCTCCAAATCATTTCCTAGTAGACAGTCTACAGGTAAATCTGTGGCTACCACAACTTTCTTTGGACCAGTAACCCCCCCCCCCAGTTGAGATTAACAACAGCCATGGGGTGGCTAAGTGTGTTGTTGTGAGCATCGGTTACTTGGTACTGGTGACCAAGTAGGTGTTGTTCAGGGTGGACCAGTTTCTCTATGACCATAGTCACACTGGCTCCAGTGTCCCTGTAGGCCTGAACCTCAACACCATTTATTAGGGGTAGCTGCTTGTACTTATCCATATTAAGGGGACAAGCAACTAAGGTGGCTAAATCAATAGCCCCCTCAGAGACTAACACAGCCTCTGTGGCCTCCCTAACAAGGCCAACCCCAACTAAGTTACCAATAGTGAGCCCAGCTACTTCCTTGGATTGGCTATTAGTAGGTTTGCTCCCACCACCACTGCTATTAGTAGGGACACTAGGGGTAGCAGTAGGGGTTGTAGTGGTAGGAGGCTTGGTGCTTTTCTTTGGACAACTGGGATCTGTTGTCCAATGGCCTTTTACTTTACATAAATAGCACCATGGTTTCTTTTCTTTGTTTTGATTAAAGGAGGATTTGGACCCACCACCCCCACCAGAGTGTTTTTGTGGGCCTGATGAAGACTCATTTTTAGATTTGTCCCCACCTTTGTCAGAAGACTTACCATTCTTCTTTTTGTTGCCATCTTTGTCACCCCCTGTATGAACTTTTCTGTTCACCCTTGTTCTGACCCATTTGTCTGCCTTCTTTCCCAATTCTTGGGGAGAGGTCAGATCAGAGTCCACCAAGTACTGGTGCAACAAATCAGACACACAATTATTAAGAATATGCTCTCTCAGGATCAAGTTATACAGGCTGTCATAATCAGTAACTTTACTGCCATGTAACCACCCCTCCAAGGCCTTCACTGAATGGTCAATGAAATCAACCCAGTCTTGAGAAGACTCCTCTTTGGTTTCTCTGAACTTTATCCTGTACTGTTCAGTGGTTAAGCCATAACCATCCAGGAGTGCATTCTTAAGAACTGTAAAATTGTTGGCATCACTTTCTTTCACAGTAAGGAGCCTATCCCTACCTTTTCCACTAAATGATAGCCATAGGATAGCAGCCCACTGCCTTTGAGGGACATCCTGTACAACACAGGCCCTCTCAAGTGCAGCAAACCACTTGTTAATGTCATCCCCCTCCTTATAAGGGGGAACTATCTTGTGCAGATTCCTGGAATCATGCTCTTTTGCAGGATGACTATGGGGAATACTGCTGCTGCCACCATGGGTTTCTAAACCCAGTTTCTGTCTCTCCTTCTCTACTTCTAAAGTCTGTCTATCCAAATCCAGCTGTTGCTTCTTGAGCTTCAGTCTGGTTTGTCCCACTCTCAATCTATTGAGTTCCCTTTCTAACAATCTGTCATCAGGGTGGGTGGGAGGGACATGTCTTGAAACAGAAGTATGATGAGAATGGACAGAAGGAAACCTGTCCCTTACAGAGGGCAACCTAACAGCTTGGCTGACAGTGTAATGTGAGAGCACATCATCTGTATGATGTGACTCCACCTCAGTACCAACTATGCTAGGCTGTCTTGTAATGGGAAGGCTAAGAAGTTTCTTTCCTGAACCTTTTCCTGGGGGAGTCACTGGATCAGATTGGGAACCATTAGCTACTTTTTCAACAGATGGGGCACTTTTAGCCTTATCTTGTTCTCTAAGCATGTTAAGTAACAATTCAAAGGAAGGATTCTTCCCTACACTCAAACCTCTCTCTACACAGAGACTCCTTGCTCCTTTCCAGCTAAGGTGGTCATATGCAAGTTTCGACAGATCAACATTTTGGCCTGTGCCAGACATTTTTAGAGAGAGTTAAAGTGATAGAAAAAGATAAAAAGTTTGTCAGAGCTTTTAGAAAGACAGAGAAAAAAACTTTTTAAACTTTTTAGAACTTTTTAGAAAGTTAGAAGTACTTTTCAGCACTTAGAAAAGAGTGAAAAGAGGAAATGCAAAACTTTTTGGCTATGTGTATATACACTGAACTTGTTTTGTATATTTTTCTCTTATGAAAAGTACAATGACAAGAGTGGTAAGTAGTCTCAAAGCACTTATCCCACCGCTGCACAACCAATGTAGGAGGCTGGACTGGCTTGTAGTGAGTACCAAGGGGTACTTGCACCTTGCACCAGGCCCAGTTATCCCTTATTAGTGTATAGGGTGTCTAGCAGCTCAGGCTGATAGATAATGGTAGCTTAGCAGAGCAGCTTAGGCTGAACTAGGAGACGTGTGAAGCTACTACAGTACCACCTAGTGTCATATGCACAATATCATAAGAAAACACAATACACAGTTATACTAAAAATAAAGGTACTTTATTTTTATGACAATATGCCAAAGTATCTTAGAGTGTACCCTCAGTGAGAGGATAGGAAATATACACAAGATATATATACACAATAGCAAGAATATGCAGTATAGTCTTAGAAAACAGTGCAAACAATGTACAGTTACAATAGGATGCAATGGGGACACATAGGGCTAGGGGCAACACAAACCATATACTCCAAAAGTGGAATGTGAACCACGAATGGACCCCAAACCTATGTGACCTTGTAGAGGGTCGCTGGGACTATTAGAAAATAATGAGAGTTAGAAAAATAACCCTCCCCAAGACCCTGAAATGTGAGTGCAAAGTGCACTAAAGTTCCCCTAAGGATAAAGAAGTCGTGTTAGAGGAATAATGCAGGAAAGACACAAACCAACAATGCAACAACAATGGATTTCCAATCTAGGGTACCTGTGGAACAAGGGGACCAAGTCCAAAAGTCACAAGCAAGTCGGAGATGGGCATATGCCCAGGAAATGCCAGCTGTGGGTGCAAAGAAGCTTCTACTGGACAGAAGAAGCTGAGGTTTCTGCAGGAACGAAAAGGGCTAGAGACTTTCCCTTTGGTGGACGGATCCCTCTCGCCGTGGACAGTCGTGCAGAAGTGTTTTCCCACCGAAAGAACGCCAACAAGCCTTGCTAGCTGCAAATCGTGCGGTTAGCGTTTTTGGATGCTGCTGTGGCCCAGGAGGGACCAGGAGGTCGCAAATTGGACCAGGAGGTAGAGGGGATATCGAGCAAGACAAGGAGCCCTCTTAGCAGCAGGTAGCACCCAGAGAAGTGCCAGAAACAGGCACTACGAGGATGCGTGAAATGGTGCTCACCCGAAGTTACACAAAGGAGTCCCACGTCGCCAGAGACCAACTTAGAAAGTCGTGCAATGCAGGTTAGAGTGCCGTGGACCCAGGCTGGACTGTGCACAAAGGATTTCCGCCGGAAGTGCACGGAGGCCGGAGTAGCTGCAAAAGTTGCAGTTCCCAGCAATGCAGTCTAGCGAGGTGAGGCAAGGACTTACCTCCACCAAACTTGGACTGAAGAGTCACTGGACTGTGGGGGTCACTTGAACAGATTTGCTGGATTCGAGGGACCTCGCTCGTCGTGCTGAGAGGAGACCCAAGGGACCGGTAATGCAGCTTTTTGGTGCCTGCGGTTGCAGGGGGAAGATTCCGTCGACCCACTGGAGATTTCTTCGGAGCTTCTAGTGCAGAGAGGAGGCAGACTACCCCCACAGCATGCACCACCAGGAAAACAGTCGAGAAGGCGGCAGGATCAGCGTTACAGAGTTGCAGTAGTCGTCTTTGCTACTATGTTGCAGGTTTGCAGGCTTCCAGCGCGGTCAGCAGTCGATTCCTTGGCAGAAGGTGAAGAGAGAGATGCAGAGGAACTCGGATGAGCTCTTGCATTCGTTATCTAAAGTTTCCCCAGAGACAGAGACCCTAAATAGCCAGAAAAGAGGGTTTGGCTACCTAGGAGAGAGGATAGGCTAGCAACACCTGAAGGAGCCTATCACAAGGAGTCTCTGATGTCACCTGATGGCACTGGCCACTCAGAGCAGTCCAGTGTGCCAGCAGCACCTCTGTTTCCAAGATGGCAGAGGTCTGGAGCACACTGGAGGAGCTCTGGACACCTCCCAGGGGAGGTGCAGGTCAGGGGAGTGGTCACTCCCCTTTCCTTTGTCCAGTTTCGCACCAGAGCAGGGCTAAGGGGTCCCCTGAACCGGTGTAGACTGGCTTATGCAGAATTGGGCACATCTGTGCCCAAGAAAGCATTTCCAGAGGCTTGGGGAGGCTACTCCTCCCCTGCCTTCACACCATTTTCCAAAGGGAGAGGGTGTAACACCCTCTCTCAGAGGAAGTTCTTTGTTCTGCCATCCTGGGCCAGGCCTGGCTGGACCCCAGGAGGGCAGATGCCTGTCTGAGGGGTTGGCAGCAGCAGCAGCTGCAGTGAAACCCCAGGAAAGGCAGTTTGGCAGTACCAGGGTCTGTGCTACAGACCACTGGGATCATGGGATTGTGCCAACTATGGGTGGCAAAAGAAATGCTGCAGCCCATAGGGATCTCCTGGAACCCCAATACCCTGGGTACCTCAGTACCATATACTAGGGAATTATAAGGGTGTTCCAGTAAGCCAATGTAAATTGGTAAAATTGGTCACTAGCCTGTTAGTGACAATTTGAAAGAAATGAGAGAGCATAACCACTGAGGTTCTGGATAGCAGAGCCTCAGTGAGACAGTTAGTCACTACACAGGTAACACATTCAGGCACACTTATGAGCACTGGGGCCCTGGTGAACAGGGTCCCAGTGACACATACAACTAAAACAACATATATACAGTGAAAAATGGGGGTAACATGCCAGGCAAGATGGTACTTTCCTACAACGCTCCTCCACCATATCGGAGGGGCTGCATCTACCAGCTGCATTCCATAAACAGGCCAGAGCCGCTCCCCCTATGGGCAGACACAGCTGTGACCTGTAGACGAGCACATACATCCTCATGCCGTCAGGAGGCGCTGTGCGCTAACTGTGTCTTGTTCTAACCTTGCAGGCTCTTTGGGAACACCAAGATGAGTCCGGAGGGTCGGAAGAGTCTCCAGGGACTGAACACCGAGCTGAAGGGCTGCCGCCCCAAGCTAAGAGTGATGCTCTAACGCCACGACGGGCTGCCTGCGGTGTAGCGCTTTCCACCACAGTAACCAGCTCTGCCAGCTACTCTGACCACTCAAGGCATAGCGCCTACTACACAAGGAGACAACTTTAGGTGTAAGTTCAACTGGGGTGTAGCGTCTAGTTCTCAAAGAGCCAACTCTGGGCGCTACTCTGACCACTCAAGGTATAGCGCCCACTATTCAAGGAGTCAAGTTCAGGTGTAAAGCTAAGTAGGGTGTAGCGTGTAGTTCTCAAAGAGGCAACTCTAGGTGCTACACAGACTACTCAAGGTATAGCGCCTAAAGCTCAGGGGAGCCTGTTCAGTAGATGTAATTACTACATGAGTTATGTTGATTGGAAGACAAGGGAAAATCTAATTAGACTCCCTATGATATAGTATGTAGCAGCAGCTAATGCTAGACTGCATATGGTATAGCGCCAAGGACTCAAGGCACCAGATATTGGCACTAGACTGACTCTTTGAGGTATAGTGCCTAGTAAAGAAGGAACCGACTCCGGCTGCTAGACTGCCTGCAGCACTGTGCCTCGAGAGCCCGCACTGGCCCATGGGACGTCCTTGGTAGCTAGACTCCTCAAAGGATAGTGCCTTGGACTGAATTCACCACCTCTGGGTGCTTACTGCCAGTATAAGCCCTTATGGGTCTGTCTGCTTCGATCCTGCAGAAGGCAGGTCACCTGTGACAGGGCCAAATGCTCCTGTTACCAGTTACTGCCAGTCCTTCTGTAGATACGCCAGGCGGCAGGGTGGCCGAGGGACACCTCGCCATGAGACCGCGTCTTGAGTCTATGTCATGACACTATGTCATCACTACTGTGCTCTGAAATGTTACAATTTTTTATTTATATGGGTGCAACTGTTACAATAAAATATATTTTTATTGGTCTGTTTCTTATGAGCTTTGTGTGATGTGCGTTTTTATTAGGGTCAAGCCTGCGAGGGCATGCGTCAGCACATGCGTGTGGCTTGCGAGACTCTGTTGTGTTGCCTGGAACTCTTCTTTACAGCCTTCTAATTCGTCAAGGCAAGTATGGCATTATTTCCCTTCCTCGGTGTGGAGCAGGGACCAAGCACTGATTGATACAACTTAATTAGTGCCATCCGCTGCTACCAACGTGATCCAGGTACTATTTGTTGTTTTTAACTTCGAGTGCACCACAAACAGAAGGCTTGTGACTGGCAAAAACGTACCTAGTAGGACAAACAAAATTGCAAAGTTTTATTTTTTAAAGCTAAATTTATTTTATTTTGCCAAATCATCTTTTCTCAGTTTCTTCCCATGTTTTCTTTTGATTTTGCTCGATGGGGGCTGTTGTGAAAAGATGACAATTAACTTGTTCGAAATATGCGAGACCCATTGCATTGCAAATGCTTGTTAACTTCATGTCATGGCATGGGGGGGGGTTAAGGGGGAGCACACGCTCTCCAGGCCTCTTGTTCTCTGTTACAGGCAGAGTCGCAGGGCAGATACTTTACTTAAACCACCCACCCCATGAGCTCCCCCCGAGCTGCTTGTACCCCCCCCACCGGAGCCCCACCACCCTCAAAGGCTCAGTCCTGGGAGGGAGCGGGGGTGTGGATTGATGACTGACCTCTGCCTCTCTACCAACCCAGCAGTACATGGCCTGAGCTATAGATTCATCCAGGGTCTCCTCAGTACCCGTGACCCCTCCCCAGGGCCGCCCCACCAACATCCAAGTCCCACCAGTGGGCCTGAGACCACACAACCCAATCAGCCCCCCCCAACCGGCCTGGAAGGTGCGTGAGTTTATTTAGGTGGGTTTATAGCACAGACATTACCCAGAGGGGCCAAAGCGCTTTACAGTAGAACTGGGTCATTACACGAGGTACAAACCTGCAATCCCAAGATGTAGAAACGAGCATCAGAGTAGATATCATTACATAAGGTGCAGAATTATATTATGCAAAGATGTACATATATTGAAAGCCATTTTGATGATCAGGGTTTGTTGTTCAGGGCTTTGAGTGTCTCCATCCAAGATTGGATGTGATGATTGTGAGGATGAAATCTGGAGGAATTCAGTTTAGGGTTTCAGTTAAGGAGGGGATCAGTTTAGGAGGGGTTCAGTCTTGAAGAGCGTTGATCATGTTGGCAGGTGCAGTGTCATCTAGAGAGGAGACCTTGAAGGACACTTGGAGGTCATCTGCATATTGATGATAGAAGATCCCGGACTGTGCTGGTAAGACTCCAAAACAGGAGAGGCCCCCCTGCTATGGCGGGGGAGCGTCACCCCGCTGCTGAACAGTAGCAGAAAAATAAAATGATAATACAGTAGTTGTATTATTATTTTATTTTCTCTTCCTCCTCGTAGGGTGGGGGGATCCTCGTCAGAAAGGAGGGAGCAGTAGCGAGCACTTTAAGTGCGCATGTCAGTTTGTCCGGCCATCCAAGGGCGACCAAACCAACAAACGCACTGAGAACTCTCCACCTGGGCTGTATTGCACAGCACAGGTGAAGAACCAATGCAGGCTCCCAATCTCCAGCTGAGTGGCATTTAAGGCCACTCAGACCAATCCAGGTGCTTCTCTCATGCTGGGCATCAGCATGAGAGAAGCGTCTGGATGGGTTGGGGAGAGAGGATGCAGACAAACACTGAGGCGGCGAGGAACCCAGAGGCAGCACGCAGCAGGTGTTGTTTTTTTTTTTAAATACTTTATTATTACCCCCATCACACCCACCCTCTGTGCGACCACCCTCTGAACATTATTACAAGCAACCGCCGCTGCTCCAAGAGGCTCAATCCACAGAGTGGACACAGTCAGAGCTAGGATAGATCCCTGAGGGATCCCTTGATCTACATCCAGATAAGAAACAATCATTGGTTTTTATTGTGTGCATCCTAGCCTTCAGTAATGCCTATACAGTTTTTGAGGTTGCAAAGGGGCGGATAGTGGTTTCTTGTATCAAATGCTGCAGATAGGTTGAAACAAATCGAAAGCTAGTAGCCACCAGAGTCTAGGATTCGAAGGACCTCATCAACCACAGCAAGCAGACCTGTGTCGGTGCTGCAGCCTTGACACAGATTGACACAGCTATCAGATTTGTAATTATCCAGGAGGTTGCAGAACTACCTATGTTCAGAAAGATCATCCATGACATTGTTCAATGATTTTGACAAGAAAGGGAAGTTGGAGACAGGGTGCATCTGCAGAGGTTTGTTTTTGAGAATTAGGGCAACTTGTCCAATTTTGAGGCATTCAAGTAATATTTCTTGGGTGAGTGAGAGATTTACCAGTCTAGTAGGGGAGCATGTGTGTGGAAATGTACTTTGCCAGAATTAGGTCCACAAAGTGGTTGGATGGTTTGTTTTTTTGTGATGGTTTTGAGTAAATCTTTGTAGGAAAGTATCCTCTTTCTTAGCATGCTTACCCCTTTTCTGCCTGTTGTCAGTATGTTTGACTGTGCTCACTGGGATGCTGCTAACCAGGACCCCAGTGATTATGCTCTCTCTCCCAAAACTCTGAATTTCATCCGACAATTGGCATACTGGTGCACCCATGTAAGCCTTTTGTATATGGTACCCAGGGCATTGGGGTTCCAGGCGATCCCTATGGGCTGCAGCAGTTATTCTGCCACCCATAGGGAGCCCATGCAAAGGGTTCTGCAGGACTGCCATTGCAGACTGCGTGAACTGGGTGCATGCACCCGTTTTCACCATAGGTCACTACACCAGGTCACCATAAGTCACCCCTATGGTAGGCCCTCTCAGCCCAGAGGGCAGGGTGCAGGTACCTGTGTGTGAGGGCACCGCTGCACTGGCAGAAGTGCCCCCACACACTCCAGACCCACTTTTCTGGACTTTGTGAGTGCCTGGACACCATTTTATGCGTGTACTAGACACAGGTCACTACCTATGTCCAGTTACATTATGGTAACTCCAAACCTAGGCATATTTGGTATCAAACATGTTGGAATCATACCCCAATACTTTTGCAAGCACTGGTTGTATGATTTCACTCTGGGGGCTCCTTAGAGGACCCCAGAATTTCTCCTACAGCCTTCGGAAGTTTTCCAGGCAGCCCAGCTGCTGCCACCTCACAGACAGGTTTCTTCCCTCCTGTTGCATGAGCAGCTCAAGCCCAGGAAGGCAGAACAAAGGATGCTGTTACACCCTCTCTCTTTGGAAATTGGTGTTACATGGCTTGGGAGGGGTAGCTTCCCCAAGCCACTGGTATGCTTTGAACGGCACATTTGGTGCCCTCCGTGCATAAACCAGTCTACACCATTTCAGGGACCTCCAGTCCCTGCTCTGGTGTGAAACTGGACAATGGAAAGGGTAGTGACTCCTCCCCTGTCGATCACCACCCCAGGGGTGGTGCCCAGAGCTCCTCCAGAGGGTCCCTGGGTTCAGCCATCTTGAATAGCAGGGAACTCTGGGAGCATCTGAGCGCCCAGGCCAGACAGGTGACTTCAGAGCCCCCTCCTGATAGGTGGTCACCCAGTTAGGTGATCAATCGCCCTTTTAGGGCTATTTAGGGTCTCTCTTTTGAGTGGTTCCTCAGATTCAGTTTGCAAGATTCTAGCAGGATTCCTCTTCATCCCTTACTTCAACTTCTGACCAAAGAAACTGCATCCGGACTCTCCAGGACCTGAAAATCTGCAACAAAGACTAAGACTTTGCCTACAACCTTCTTTCTCTGGCTCCTTCCAGCTTCTGCAACATTTCCCCGGTCGTGCATTCTCTGAGGACAGCCTGTCTTCAGTCTGCACAGGAAAAAAGAAGGAATCTCCCTTGGGGTGAAGGAGCCACTCCCCCGCATCTGCAAGCACCAACAGCAACGATGAGCGGCTGCGTGGGTCCTCTCTCCTGTTGAGCTGCGTGGATCATTGTAGGAAAGTACCATCTTGCCTGGCATGTTACCCCCATTTTTCACTGTATATATGTTGTTTTAGTTGTATGTGTCACTGGGACCCAGCCAGCCAGGGCCCCAGTGCTCATAAGTGTGCCCTGTATGTGTTACCTGTGTTATGACTAACTGTCTCACTGAGGCTCTGCTATCCAGAACCTCAGTGGTTATGCTCTCTCATTTCTTTCCAAATTGTCACTAACAGGCTAGTGACCAATTTCACCAATTTACATTGGCATACTGTGTGAGAAAGTAGCCTCTTTCTAGCCTTGTTACCCCCACTAAGGGCCTGTTTGTGAGTGTATGTCAGGGTGTTTTCACTGTCTCACTGGTATCCTGCTTGCCAGGGCCCAGTGCTCATAGTGAAAACCCTATGTTTTCAGTATGTTTGTTATGTGTCACTGGGACCCTGCTAGTCAGGACCCCAGTGCTCATAAGTTTGGGGCCTATATGTATGTGTTCCCTGTGTGGTGCCTAACTGTCTCACTGAGGCTCTGCTAACCAGAACCTCAGTGGTTATGCTCTCTCATTTCTTTAAAATTGTCACTAACAGGCTAGTGACCAATTTTACCAATTTACATTGGCTTACTGGAACACCCTTATAATTCCCTAGTATATGGTACTGAGGTACCCAGGGTATTGGGGTTCCAGGAGATCCCTATGGGCTGCAGCATTTCTTTTTCCACCCATAGGGAGCTCTGACAATTCTTACACAGGCCTGCCACTGCAGCCTGAGTGAAATAACGTCCACGTTATTTCACAGCCATTTTACACTGCACTTAAGTAACTTATAAGTCACCTATATGTCTAACCTTTACCTGGTAAAGGTTAGGTGCAAAATTACTTAGTGTGAGGGCACCCTGGCACTAGCCAAGGTGCTCCCACATTGTTCAGAGCCAATTCCCTGAACTTTGTGAGTGCGGGGACACCATTACACGCGTGCACTACATATAGGTCACTACCTATATGTAGCTTCACAATGGTAACTCCGAATATGGCCATGTAACATGTCTATGATCATGGAATTGCCCCCTCTATGCCATCCTGGCATAGTTGGCACAATCCCATGATCCCAGTGGTCTGTAGCACAGACCCTGGTACTGCCAAACTGCCCTTCCTGGGGTTTCACTGCAGCTGCTCCTGCTGCCAACCCCTCAGACAGGCATCTGCCCTCCTGGGGTCCAGTCAGGCCTGGCCCAGGATGGCAGAACAAAGAACTTCCTCTGAGAGAGGGTGTGACACCCTCTCCCTTTGGAAAATGGTGTGAAGGCAGGGGAGGAGTAGCCTCCCCCAGCCTCTGGAAATGCTTTCTTGGGCACAGATGTGCCCAATTCTGCATAAGCCAGTCTACACCGGTTCAGGGACCCCTTAGCCCTGCTCTGGCGCGAAACTGGACAAAGGAAAGGGGAGTGACCACTCCCCTGACCTGCACCTCCCCTGGGAGGTGTCCAGAGCTCCTCCAGTGTGCTCCAGACCTCTGCCATCTTGGAAACAGAGGTGCTGCTGGCACACTGGACTGCTCTGAGTGGCCAGTGCCACCAGGTGACGTCAGAGACTCCTTGTGATAGGCTCCTTCAGGTGTTGCTAGCCTATCCTCTCACCTAAGTAGCCAAACCCTCTTTTCTGGCTATTTAGGGTCTCTGTCTCTGGGGAAACTTTAGATAACGAATGCAAGAGCTCATCCGAGTTCCTCTGCATCTCTCTCTTCACCTTCTGCCAAGGAATCGACTGCTGACCGCGCTGGAAGCCTGCAAACCTGCAACATAGTAGCAAAGATGACTACTGCAACTCTGTGACGCTGATCCAGCCGCCTTCTCGACTGTTTTCCTGCTTGTGCATGCTGTGGGGGTAGTCTGCCTCCTCTCTGCACCAGAAGCTCCGAAGAAATCTCCCGTGGGTCGACGGAATCTTCCCCCTGCAACCGCAGGCACCGAAAAGCTGCATTACCGGTCCCTTGGGTCTCCTCTCAGCACGACGAGCGAGGTCCCTCGAATCCAGCGACTCTGTCCAAGTGACCCCCACAGTCCAGTGACTCTTCAGTCCAAGTTTGGTGGAGGTAAGTCCTTGCCTCACCTCGCTGGGCTGCATTGCTGGGAACCGCGACTTTTGCAGCTACTCCGGCCCCTGTGCACTTTCGGCAGAAATCCTTTGTGCACAGTCAAGCCTGGGTCCACTGCACTCTAACCTGCATTGCACGACGTTCTAAGTTGGTCTCCGGCGACGTGGGACTCCTTTGTGCGACTTTGGGTGAGCACCGTTTCACGCATCCTCGTAGTGCCTGTTTCTGGCACTTCTCCGGGTGCTACCTGCTGCTGAGAGGGCTCCTTGTCTTGCTTGACGTCCCCTCTCTCTCCTGGTCCAATTTGCGACCTCCTGGTCCCTCCAGGGCCACAGCAGCGTCCAAAAACGCTAACCGCATGATTTGCAGCTAGCAAGGCTTGTTGGCGTTCTTTCGGCGGGAAAATACTTCTGCACGACTCTCCACGGCGAGAGGGATCCGTCCACCAAAGGGGAAGTCTCTAGCCTTTTTCGTTCCTGCAGAAACCTCAGCTTCTTCTGTCCAGTAGAAGCTTCTTTGCATCCACAGCTGGCATTTCTTGGGCATATGCCCATCTCCGACTTGCTTGTGACTTTTGGACTTGGTCCCCTTGTTCCACAGGTACCCTAGATTGGAAATCCACAGTTGTTGCATTGTTGGTTTGTGTCTTTCCTGCATTATTCCTCTAACACAACTTCTTTGTCCTTAGGGGAACTTTAGTGCACTTTGCACTCACTTTTCAGGGTCTTGCGGAGGGTTATTTTTCTAACTCTCACTATTTTCTAATAGTCCCAGCGACCCTCTACAAGGTCACATAGGTTTGGGGTCCATTCGTGGTTCGCATTCAACTTTTGGAGTATATGGTTTGTGTTGCCCCTATCCCTATGTTTCCCCATTGCATCCTATTGTAACTATACATTGTTTGCACTGTTTTCTAAGACTATACTGCATATTTTTGCTATTGTGTATATATATCTTGTGTATATTTCCTATCCTCTCACTGAGGGTACACTCTAAGATACTTTGGCATATTGTCATAAAAATAAAGTACCTTTATTTTTAGTATAACTGTGTATTGTGTTTTCTTATGATATTGTGCATATGACACTAAGTGGTACTGTAGTAGCTTCACACGTCTCCTAGTTCAGCCTAAGCTGCTCTGCTAAGCTACCATTATCTATCAGCCTAAGCTGCTAGACACCCTATACACTAATAAGGGATAACTGGGCCTGGTGCAAGGTGCAAGTACCCCTTGGTACTCACTACAAGCCAGTCCAGCCTCCTACATTGGTTGTGCAGCGGTGGGATAAGTGCTTTGAGACTACTTACCACTCTTGTCATTGTACTTTTCATAAGAGAAAAATATACAAAACAAGGTCAGTGTATATACACATAGCCAAAAAGTTTTGCATTTCCTCTTTTCACTCTTTTCTAAGTGCTGAAAAGTACTTCTAACTTTCTAAAAAGTTCTAAAAAGTTTTAAAAGTTTTTTTCTCTGTCTTTCTAAAAGCTCTGACAAACTTTTTTCTCTTTTTCTATCACTTTAACTCTCTCTAAAAATGTCTGGCACAGGCCAAAATGTTGATCTGTCCAAACTTGCATATGATCACCTTAGCTGGAAAGGAGCAAGGAGTCTCTGCATAGAGAGAGGTTTGAGTGTAGGGAAGAATCCTTCCTTGGAACTGTTACTTAACATGCTTAGAGAACAAGATAAGGCTATAGGTGCCCCATCTGTTGAAAAAGTACCTAATAGTTCCCAATCTGATTCAGGGACTCCCCCAGGAAAAGATTCAGGAAAGAAACTTCCTAGCCTGCCCATTACTAGACAGTCTAGCATAGTTGGTAATGATGATGAGCCACACCATACAAATAGTGTTGTCTCACATCATAGCAAAAGCATTTATTCTCACCATACTGGTAGTAATGTTTCTGTTAGCCAAGCTGTTAGGGTGGCTTCTGTAAGGGACAGGTCTCCTTCTGTTCATTCCCATCATACCTCTGTATCTAGGAATGTCCCTCCCACCAACCCTGATGACAGAATGTTAGAGAGGGAACTCAATAAGTTGAGGGTGGAACAAACCAGACTGAAGCTTAAAAAGCAACAGCTGGATTTGGATAGACAGTCTTTTGAACTAGAGAAGGAAAGACAGAAGTTGGGTTTAGAAACCCATGGTGGCAGCAGCAGTATTCCCCATAGTCATCCTGCAAAAAAGCATGATTCCAGGAATCTGCACAAGATAGTTCCCCCTTATAAGGAGGGGGATGACATTAACAAGTGGTTTGCTGCACTTGAGAGGGCCTGTGTTGTACAGGATGTCCCTCAAAGGCAGTGGGCTGCTATCCTATGGCTATCATTTAGTGGAAAAGGTAGGGATAGGCTCCTTACTGTGAAAGAAAATGATGCTAATAATTTCCAAGTTCTTAAGAATGCACTCCTGGATGGTTATGGCTTAACCACTGAACAATACAGGATAAAGTTCAGAGAGACCAAAAAGGAGTCTTCACAAGACTGGGTTGATTTCATTGACCATTCAGTGAAGGCCTTGGAGGGGTGGTTACATGGCAGTAAAGTTACTGATTATGACAGCCTGTATAACTTGATCCTGAGAGAGAATATTCGTAATAATTGTGTGTCTGATTTGTTGCACCAGTACTTGGTGGACTCTGATCTGACCTCTCCCCAAGAATTGGGAAAGAAGGCAGACAAATGGGTCAGAACAAGGGTGAACAGAAAAGTTCATACAGGGGGTGACAAAGAGAACACTAAGAAGAAAGATGGTGAAAAATCTCAAGATAAGCATGGGGATAAGGGTAAAACCAAAGATCCCACTTCAAATCTTAAACACTCTTCAGGGGGTGGGGATAAAACAAATTCTTCCTCTTCTTCTCAACCTACACAAGTTAAAAAGCCTTGGTGCTTTGTGTGTAAAAATAGAGGCCATAGGCCAGGGGATAAGTCCTGTCCAGGTAAACCCCCTGAGCCTACCACCACTAATACATCAAGCTCTAGTGCCCCTAGCAGTAGTGGTACTAGTGGTGGGACTGCTGGCAACAGTCAAGTTAAGGGTGTAGTTGGGTTCACTTTTGGGTCCATAGTAGAAACTGGGGTAGTCAGTCCCAAGACAGTTTCTGTCACTCCTAGTGGCATTGGCCTTGCCACACTGGCTGCTTGTCCCCTTACAATGGATAAGTACAGGCAGACAGTTTCAATAAATGGTGTTGAGGCCTTGGCCTACAGGGACACAGGTGCCAGTATCACTTTGGTGACTGAAAACCTAGTGCACCCTGATCAACACATCATTGGACAACAGTATAAAATTATTGATGTCCATAACTCCACTAAGTTTCTTCCCTTAGCTATAATTCAGTTTAGTTGGGGTGGAGTTACTGGCCCTAAGCAGGTGGTGGTATCACCTAGCTTACCTGTAGACTGTCTCTTAGGTAATGACCTAGAGGCCTCAGGTTGGGCTGATGTAGAGTTTTATGCCCATGCAGCCATGCTGGGCATCCCTGAGGAATTGTTCCCTCTCATTTCTACTGAAATGAAAAAGCAAAGGAGAGAAGGCCTGAAAACTCAGGATCCCTCTCCATCAACAGGTAAAAAGGGTATCACAGTATCCCCTAACCACCCTACCATTCAGGATACCATTCCTGTGGTGGGAGAAACCTCTCCTGGGGTGGCACCTGTTCCAAGGGAATCATCAGTTGGCAAAACTGTACTCCCTGAGGTAGAAGTACCTCTCTGTGGGATAACTAACATTGGTGAGAAAAAGAGCACCATTTTAGTTAACATGGAGCATCCCTCCAACCCTCCCAGAGAAACTTTAGTGCAGAAACCCTGCACTACCTCACAACACTTAGGACAGCATCCCTGCCCTAGTGTGGAGCTCATAGGACAGCATCCCTGCCCTGCTCCAACTCAAGAGAAACAGCATCCCTGTTCTCTCTTCCAGCCATATGGACAAAGTTTTTGCCCAGCTATGGCTTTTCTGAGACAGCATCCCTGTCTGGCATTTCCATCACTACAAATAGGTTCAGTGGACAATTCCCACTGCTCTAAACTAAAACTTACTGATAGAAACTCTGAAAATACATCTTCACATTGTTGCTTAGCTAAAAAACTTCAAACAGGATGGTTTACATCCCCACAGGGAAGTAACCATATAGTGGATGATAAAGGGAGTAACCAGTCTATTGCAGAGCTACTCTCTACTTATCACCACTTAGACAATAAAGTCTCAACTGGCCAAGGTTAGCCTTATTGTCCTTCGTTTGGGGGGGGGGGGGGTTGTGTGAGAAAGTAGCCTCTTTCTAGCCTTGTTACCCCCACTAAGGGCCTGTTTGTGAGTGTATGTCAGGGTGTTTTCACTGTCTCACTGGTATCCTGCTTGCCAGGGCCCAGTGCTCATAGTGAAAACCCTATGTTTTCAGTATGTTTGTTATGTGTCACTGGGACCCTGCTAGTCAGGACTCCAGTGCTCATAAGTTTGGGGCCTATATGTATGTGTTCCCTGTGTGGTGCCTAACTGTCTCACCGAGGCTCTGCTAACCAGAACCTCAGTGGTCATGCTCTCTCATTTCTTTAAAATTGTCACTAACAGGCTCGTGACCAATTTTACCAATTTACATTGGCTTACTGGAACACCCTTATAATTCCCTAGTATATGGTACTGAGGTACCCAGGGTATTGGGGTTCCAGGAGATCCCTATGGGCTGCAGCATTTCTTTTGCCACCCATAGGGAGCTCTGACAATTCTTACACAGGCCTGCCACTGCAGCCTGAGTAAAATAACGTCCACGTTATTTCATAGCCATTTTACACTGCACTTAAGTAACTTATAAGTCACCTATATGTCTAACCTTTACCTGGTAAAGGTTAGGTGCAAAGTTACTTAGTGTGAGGGCACCCTGGCACTAGCCAAGGTGCCCCCACATTGTTCAGAGCCAATTCCCTGAACTTTGTGAGTGCGGGGACACCATTACACGCGTACACTACATATAGGTCACTACCTATATGTAGCTTCACAATGGTAACTCCGAATATGGCCATGTAACATGTCTATGATCATGGAATTGCCCCCTCTATGCCATCCTGGCATAGTTGGCACAATCCCATGATCCCAGTGGTCTGTAGCACAGACCCTGGTACTGCCAAACTGCCCTTCCTGGGGTTTCACTGCAGCTGCTGCTGCTGCCAACCCCTCAGACAGGCATCTGCCCTCCTGGGGTCCAGCCAGGCCTGGCCCAGGATGGCAGAACAAAGAACTTCCTCTGAGAGAGGGTGTGACACCCTCTCCCTTTGGAAAATGGTGTGAAGGCAGGGGAGGAGTAGCCTTCCCCAGCCCCTGGAAATGCTTTCTTGGGCACAGATGTGCCCAATTCTGCATAAGCCAGTCTACACCGGTTCAGGGACACCTTAGCCCTGCTCTGGCGCGAAACTGGACAAAGGAAAGGGGAGTGACCACTCCCCTGACCTGCACCTCCCCTGGGAGGTCTCCAGAGCTCCTCCAGTGTGCTCCAGACCTCTGCCATCTTGGAAACAGAGGTGCTGCTGGCACACTGGACTGCTCTGAGTGGCCAGTGCCACCAGGTGACGTCAGAGACTCCTTGTGATAGGCTCCTTCAGGTGTTGCTAGCCTATCCTCTCTCCTAAGTAGCCAAACCCTCTTTTCTGGCTATTTAGGGTCTCTGTCTCTGGGGAAACTTTAGATAACGAATGCAAGAGCTCATCCGAGTTCCTCTGCATCTCTCTATTCACCTTCTGCCAAGGAATCGGCTTCTGACCGCGCTGGAAGCCTGCAAACCTGCAACATAGTAGCAAAGACGACTACTGCAACTCTGTAACGCTGATCCTGCCGCCTTCTCGACTGTTTTCCTGCTTGTGCATGCTGTGGGGGTAGTCTGCCTCCTCTCTGCACCAGAAGCTCCGAAGAAATCTCCCGTGGGTCGACGAAATCTTCCCCCTGCTATCGCAGGCACCAAAGAACTGCATCACCGGTCCCCTAGGTCTCCTCTCAGCCCGACGAGCGAGGTCCCTTGAATCCAGCAACTCTGTCCAAGAGACTCCCACAGTCCAGTGACTCTTCAGTCCAAGTTTGGTGGAGGTAAGTCCTTGCCTCACCTCGCTGGGCTGCATTGCTGGGAACCGCGACTTTTGCAGCTACTCCGGCCCCTGTGCACTTCCGGCGGAAATCCTTTGTGCACAGCCAAGCCTGGGTCCACGGCATTCTAACCTGCATTGCACGTCCTGAGTTGTCCTCTGGCGGCGTGGGACTCTCTTGTGCAACTTCGGGTGAGCACCATTTCACTCCACTTTGTAGTGCCTGTTTTGGCACTTCTGCGGGTGCTGCCTGCTTCTGAGAGGGCTCCATGTCTTGCTGGGTGCCCCCTCTGTCCCCTGACGCAATTGGTGACATCCTGGTCCCTACTGGGCCACAGTAGCATCCAAAAACCCTAACCGCACGATTTGCAACTAGCAAGGCTTGTTTGCGGTCTTTCTTCAGGAAAATACTTCTGCACGACTCTTCACGACGTGGGACATCCATCTTCCAAAGGGGAAGTTTCTAGCCCTTCTCGTTCCTGCAGAATCCTCAGCTTCTACTGCCTAGTAACAGCTTCTTTGCACCCACAGCTGGCATTTCCTGCGCATCTGCCCACTCTCGACTTGATCGTGACTTTTGGACTTGGTCCCCTTGTTCCACCGGTACTCTAGTCTGGAAATCCATTGTTGTTGCATTGCTGGTGTTGGTCTTTCCTGCAGAATTCCCCTATCACGACTTCTGTGCTCTTTGGGGAACTTTAGTGCACTTTGCACTCACTTTTCAGGGTCTTGGGGTGGGCTACTTTTCTAACCCTCACTGTTTTCTTACAGTCCCAGCGACCCTCTATAAGGTCACATAGGTTTGGGGTCCATTCGTGGTTCGCATTCCACTTTTGGAGTATATGGTTTGTGTTGCCCCTATCCCTATGTGTCCCCATTGCATCCTATTGTAACTATACATTGTTTGCACTGTTTTCTAATACTATACTGCATATTTTTGGTATTGTGTACATATATCTTGTGTATATTTGCTATCCTCATTCTGAGGGTACTCACTGAGATACTTTGGCATATTGTCATAAAAATAAAGTAACTTTATTTTTAGTATATCTGTGTATTGTGTTTTTTTATGATATTGTGCAAGTGACACTAGTGGTACTGTAAGAGCTTCACTCGTCTCCTAGTTCAGCCTAAGCTGCTCTGCTAAGCTACCATTATCTATCAGCCTAAGCTGCTAGACACCCTATACACTAATAAGGGATACCTGGGCCTGGTGCAAGGTGTAAGTACCCCTTGGCACTCACTACAAGCGAGTCCAGCCTCCTACAATCATGAAACACAGGTTGTGGGCGGAAGTGGTCCAGATGGTCCTCTCTAGCAGCTGTCCAAATTGGGTGGAGGTAAGCCCTTGCCTTCCCACGCAAGACGGTACCCCCATGCACCGGGTCCTTTGCAGCTACCAAGGCTTGTTGGCACTTATTCCAAAGAGTCTTCAGACTTCAAGTAGCTCCAGCCCCCAGCACTCCTTCTTGCGACGCACCACTCCCTGGGTGACTCTCCTGCAGCATGGGCTCCATTTGCACCTTCTGTGTCCCTGTCCTGTGGAATGCCTGCATGTGCTGCCTGTGCTCCTGTGGGCTCTCTGCAACGCTGAGGGCCCCCTCTGACTTCCCCTCCTGGGTTGAGTTCTCCTGGGCCTTGCCGGTCCCTGGCAGCACCACTTTCCGCCAAACGCAAGTTTTGCCTGTGCCAAGGCTTGTTGGGTGGAATCCTGACACGCAAACCTGACTGCAATCTTCCTTCCAGCGTGGGACATCACCTGCATCCTCCAGGAACTCGACTCTGACTCCAGGGCTGCAGCGCTGACTTTCCTTCCTCACCGTGGACCAACTCCTGCAATCCTCAGCTTGGTGGGTAGGGGTTCCTGCCCCCACTGGGCTCTGCTGTGTCTTCTGGACTTGGTCCCCTCTTTCCACAGGTCTTCCTCTTCAGGAATCCACCTTTGGTTTCTTGCAGTCATCCCTGGGTTTTTCAATTCTCTTCTTTTCTTCTAAGTGGGTGTTCTAGGGAAATTCTAGTAATTTACTCCTGCTTTCCTGGTTGCTTGGGGGTGTTGTGGTACTTACCTTTGTGCTTTCCTGGTACCCCCAGCAACCCTCTACACACTCCACTTACTTGGGTGGGGGTGACACTCTAGCATTCCATTTTTTTGTATATGGTTTGTGCTCCCCCAGGCCCACTATTCTCTATTGTGTTTTACACTGTTTTCTAACAATTTTTCGAAATATGGCCATGTAATATGTCTATGATCATGGAATTGCCCCCTCTATACCATCCTGGCATAGTTGGCACAATCCCATGATCCCAGTGGTCTGTAGCACAGACCCTGGTACTGCCAAACTGCCTTTCCCGGGGTTTCACTGCAGCTGCTGCTGCTGCCAACCCCTCAGACAGGCATCTGCCCTCCTGGGGTCCAGCCAGGCCTGTCCCAGGATGGCAGAACAAAGGACTTCCTCTGAGAGAGGGTGTTACACCCTCTCCCTTTGGAAAATGGTGTGAAGGCAGGGGAGGAGTAGCCTCCCCCAGCCTCTGGAAATGCTTTCATGGGCACATTTGGTGCCCATTTCTGCATAAGCCAGTCTACACCAGTTCAGGGACCCCTTAGCCCTGCTCTGGCGCGAAACTGGACAAAGGAAAGGGGAGTGACCACTCCCCTGACCTGTACCTCCCCTGGGAGGTGCCCAGAGCTCCTTCAGTGTGCTCCAGACCTCTGCCATCTTGGAAACAGAGGTGCTGCTGGCACACTGGACTGCTCTGAGTGGCCAGTGCCACCAGGTGACGTCAGAGACTCCTTGTGATAAGCTCCTTCAGGTGTTGCTAGCCTATCCTCTCTCCTAGGTAGCCAAACCCTCTTTTCTGGCTATTTAGGGTCTCTGTCTCTTGGGATTCCTTAGATAACTAATGCAAGAGCTCATTCGAGTTCCTCTGCATCTCTCTCTTCACCTTCTGCCAAGGAATCGACTGCTGACCGCGCTGGAAGCCTGCAAAACTGCAACATAGTAGCTAAGACGACTACTGCAACTCTGTAACGCTGATCCTGCCGCCTTCTCGACTGTTTTCCTGGTGGTGCATGCTGTGGGGGAAGTCTGCCTCCTCTCTGCACTAGAAGCTCCGAAGAAATCTCCCGTGGGTCGACAGAATCGTCCCCCTGCAACCGCAGGCACCAAAAAGCTGCATTACCGGTCCCTTGGGTCTCCTCTCAGCACGATGAGCGAGGTCCCTCGAATCCAGCAACTCTGTCCAAGTAACTCCCACAGTCCAGTGACTCTTCAGTCCAAGTTTGGGGGAGGTAAGTCCTTGCCTCACCTCGCTAGACTGCATTGCTGGGAACCGCGACTTTTGCAGCTACTCCGGCCCCTGTGCACTTCCGGCGGAAATCCTTTGTGCACAGCCAAGCCTGGGTCCACGGCACTCTAACCTGCATTGCACGACTTTCTAAGTTGGTCTCCGGCGACGTGGGACTCCTTTGTGCGACTTTGGGTGAGCACCGTTTCACGCATCCTCGTAGTGCCTGTTTCTGGCACTTCTCTGGGTGCTACCTGCTGCTAAGAGGGCTCCTTGTCTTGCTCGACGTCCCCTCTACCTCCTGGTCCAATTTGCGACCTCCTGGTCCCTCCTGGGCCACAGCAGCGTCCAAAAACGCTAACCGCACGATTTGCAGCTAGCAAGGCTTGTTGGCGTTCTTTCGGCGGGAAAACACTTCTGCACGACTCTCCACGGCGAGAGGGATCCGTCCACCAAAGGGGAAGTCTCTAGCCCTTTTCGTTCCTGCAGAAACCTCAGCTTCTTCTGTCCAGTAGAAGCTTCTTTGCACCCGCAGCTGGCATTTCCTGGGCATCTGCCCATCTCCGACTTGCTTGTGACTTTTGGACTTGGTCCCCTTGTTCCACAGGTACCCTCGACTGGAAATCCATCACTGTTGCATTGTTGGTTTGTGTCTTTCCTGCCTTATTCCCCTATCACGACATCTTTGTCCTTTGGGAAACTTTAGTGCACTTTGCACTCACTTTTCAGGGTCTTGGGGTGGGCTATTTTTCTAACCCTCACTATTTTCTAATAGTCCCAGCGACCCTCTACAAGGTCACATAGGTTTGGGGTCCATTCGTGGTTCGCATTCCACTTTTGGAGTATATGGTTTGTGTTGCCCCTATCCCTATGTGTCCCCATTGCATCCTATTGTAACTATACATTGTTTGCACTGTTTTCTAAGACTATACTGCATATTTCTGGTATTCTGTACATATATCTTGTGTATATTTCCTATCCTCTCACTGAGGGTACACTCTAAGATACTTTGGCATATTGTCATAAAAATAAAGTACCTTTATTTTTAGTATAACTGTGTATTGTGTTTTCCTATGATATTGTGCAAGTGACACTTGTGGTACTGTAGTAGCTTCACACGTCTCCTAGTTCAGCCTAAGCTGCTCTGCTAAGCTACCATTATCTATCAGCCTAAGCTGCTAGACACCCTATACACTAATAAGGGATAACTGGGCCTGGTGCAAGGTGCAAGTACCCCTTGGTACTCACTACAAGCCAGTCCAGCCTCCTACATTGGTGGTGCAGCGGTGGGATAAGTGCTTTGAGACTACTTACCACTCTTGTCATTGTACTTTTCATAAGAGAAAAATATACAAAACAAGTTCAGTGTATATACACATAACCAAAAAGTTTTGCTTTTTCTCTTTTCACTCTTTTCTAAGTGCTGAAAAGTACTTCTAACTTTCTAAATAGTTCTAAAAAGTTTTTTAAAGTTTTTTTTCCAGTCTTTCTAAAAGCTCTGACAAACTTTTTTCTCTTTTTCTATCACTTTAACTCTCTCTAAAAATGTCTGACACAGGCCAAAATGTTGATCTGTCCAAACTTGCATATGATCACCTTAGCTGGAAAGGAGCAAGGAGTCTCTGCATAGAGAGAGGTTTGAGTGTAGGGAAGAATCCTTCCTTGGAATTGTTACTTAACATGCTTAGAGAACAAGATAAGGCTAGAAGTGCCCCATCTGTTGAAAAAGCAGCTAATGGTTCCCAATCTGATCCAGGGACTCCCCCAGGAAAGGATTCAGGAAAGAAACTTCCAAGCCTGCCCATTACTAGACAGTCTAGCATAGTTGGTACTGATGTTGAGTCACACCATACAGATAGTGTTGTCTCACATCATAGCAAGAGCATTCATTCTCATCACAGTAGAAATGATGTTTCTGTTAGCCAAGCTGTTAGGGTGCCCTCTGTAAGGCACAGGTCTCCTTCTGTCCATTCTCACCATACTTCTGTTTAAAGGCATGTCCCTCCCACACACCCTGATGACATATTGTTAGAAAGGGAGCTCAATACATTGAGAGTGGAACAAACCAGACTGAAGCTCAAGAAGCAACAGCTGGATTTGAATAGACAGACCTTAGAAGTAGAGAAGGAGAGACAGAAACTGGGTTTAGAAACCCATGGTGGCAGCAGCAGTATTCCCCATAGTCATCCTGCAAAAGAGCATGATTCCAGGAATCTGCACAAGATAGTTCCCCCTTATAAGGAGGGGGATGACATTAACAAGTGGTTTGCTGCACTTGAGAGGGCCTGTGCTGTACAGGATGTCCCTCAAAGGCAGTGGGCTGCTATCCTATGGCTATCATTTAGTGGAAAAGGTAGGGATAGGATCCTTACTGTAAAAGAAAATGAAGCTAATGATTACAAAGTTCTTAAGAATGCACTCCTGGATGGTTATGGCTTAACCACTGAACAATACAGGATAAAGTTCAGAGAGACCAAAAAGGAGTCTTCACAAGACTGGGTTGATTTCATTGACCATTCAGTGAAGGCCTTGGAGGGGTGGTTACATGGC
The DNA here is from genome assembly GCF_031143425.1 of Pleurodeles waltl. Taxonomy (NCBI): domain Eukaryota; kingdom Metazoa; phylum Chordata; class Amphibia; order Caudata; family Salamandridae; genus Pleurodeles; species Pleurodeles waltl. The sequence goes on along the minus strand of NC_090437.1, from coordinate 1,348,670,234 downwards.
AGTAAAGTTACTGATTATGACAGCCTGTATAACTTGATCCTGAGAGAGCATATTCTTAATAATTGTGTGTCTGATTTGTTGCACCAGTACTTGGTGGACTCTGATCTGACCTCTCCCCAAGAATTGGGAAAGAAGGCAGACAAATGGGTCAGAACAAGGGTGAACAGAAAAGTTCATACAGGGGGTGACAAAGATGGCAAGAAGAAGGATGGTAAGTCTTCTGACAAGGGTGGGGACAAATCTAAAAATGAGTCTTCATCAGGCCCACAAAAACACTCTGGTGGGGGTGGTGGGCCCAAATCCTCTTCTAATCAAAACAAGGAAAAGAAACCATGGTGCTATTTATGTCAAATAAAAGGCCATTGGACAACAGATCCCAGTTGTCCAAAGAAAAGCACCAAGCCTCCTACCACTACAACCCCTACTGCTACCCCTAGTGTCCCTACTAATAGCAGTGGTGGTGGGAGCAAACCTACTAATAGCCAATCCAAGGGAGTAGCTGGGCTCACTCTTGGTAACTTAGTTGGGGTTGGCCTTGTTAGGGAGGCCACAGAGGCTGTGTTAGTCTCTGAGGGGGCTATTGATTTAGCCACCTTAGTTGCTTGTCCCCTTAATGTGGATATGTACAAGCAGCTACCCCTAATAAATGGTGTTGAGGTTCAGGCATACAGGGACACTGGTGCCAGTGTGACTATGGTCATAGAGAAACTGGTCCACCCTGAACAACACCTACTTGGTCACCAGTACCAAGTAACCGATGCTCACAACAACACACTTAGCCACCCCATGGCTGTTGTTAATCTCAAATGGGGGGGGGGGTTACTGGTCCAAAGAAAGTTGTGGTAGCCACAGATTTACCTGTAGACTGTCTACTAGGAAATGATTTGGAGACATCAGCTTGGTCTGATGTGGAGTTGGAGGCCCATGCAGCAATGCTGGGCATCCCAGGGCATATTTTTGCTTTAACCAGGGCTCAGGCCAAAAAGCAAAAAGGACAGGGAAGCTTGGATCCTGGAACAATGGACCAAGTGCTCCCTAAAGCTAGGGCTAGTAGAAGCAAACCACTTCCTACTATCCCTCCCTCTACAGTGGATTCTACTTCTGAGGAAGAAGAATTTCCACCCTGTGCAGAACCTACACCAGAGGAGCTGGAAGCAGACACTGCTGAGCTTTTGGGTGAAGGGGGGCCTACCAGGGAGGAGCTGAGTGTGGCACAGCAAACCTGTCCCACACTAGAGGGTCTAAGACAGCAAGCTGTCAAACAGGCTAATGGGGATCTCAGTGATTCTCACAGAGTTTACTGGGAGGACAACCTCTTGTACACTGAAGCAAGGGATCCTAAACCTGGAACTGCCAGGAGATTAGTGATTCCCCAGGAGTACAGAAAGTTCCTCCTAACTCTTGCCCACGACATTCCCCTAGCTGGACACCTGGGACAAATGAAAACTTGGGACAGACTTGTTCCCTTGTTTCATTGGCCTAGGATGTCTGAGGACACAAAGGAATTTTGTAAGTCCTGTGAAACCTGTCAAGCCAGTGGCAAGACAGGTGGCACTCCAAAGGCACCCCTTATCCCACTGCCTGTGGTCGGGGTTCCCTTTGAAAGGGTAGGGGTTGACATAGTTGGCCCCCTTAACCCTCCTACTGCTTCAGGCAATAGGTTTATCTTGGTGGTAGTGGACCATGCCACAAGATATCCTGAAGCAATTCCTTTAAGGACCACTACAGCACCTGCAGTGGCAAAGGCCCTCCTAGGAATATTTTCTAGGGTGGGCTTCCCAAAGGAAGTAGTATCAGACAGGGGAAGCAATTTCATGTCTGCATACTTAAAGGCCATGTGGAAGGAGTGCGGTGTAACTTACAAGTTCACTACACCCTATCATCCACAAACAAATGGACTGGTGGAGAGATTTAATAAAACTCTCAAGGGCATGATTATGGGTCTCCCTGAAAAACTCCGCAGGAGATGGGATATCCTTTTACCATGCCTCCTTTTTGCCTACAGGGAGGTACCCCAAAAAGGAGTGGGCTTCAGCCCCTTTGAACTTCTTTTTGGACACCCTGTTAGGGGTCCACTCACACTTGTCAAGGAGGGTTGGGAACAACCTTTAAAAGCTCCTAAGCAAGATATTGTGGATTATGTACTTGGCCTTAGATCAAGGATGGCTGAGTATATGAAAAAGGCCAGTAAGAGCCTTCAGGCCAGCCAAGAGCTCCAGAAGCAATGGCATGACCAGAAGGCTGTTTTGGTTCAGTACCAACCAGGGCAGAAAGTGTGGGTCTTGGAGCCTGTGGCCCCAAGAGCACTCCAAGATAAATGGAGTGGACCCCACACAATTGTTGAAAAGAAGGGAGAAGTCACCTATTTAGTTGACTTAGGCACTGCCAGGAGTCCCCTTAGGGTGCTCCATGTCAACCGCCTGAAACCCTACTATGACAGGGCTGATCTCACCCTGCTCATGGCAACTGATGAGGGACAGGAGGAAGACAGTGATCCTCTACCTGATCTCTTCTCTTCCACAGAACAAGATGCTCTTGTGGAAGGTGTAGTTTTGGCTGATTGTCTTACTTCTGAGCAGAAAGACCATTGCATAAATCTCCTAGATCAATTCTCAGAACTCTTCTCTACTGTGCCAGGTACCACTTCTTGGTGTGAGCACACCATAGATACTGGAGACAGTTTACCTGTCAAAAGTAAGATCTATAGGCAGCCTGAACATGTCAGGGACTGCATAAAGCAAGAGGTGCAGAAAATGTTAGAACTAGGAGTGGTTGAGCACTCTGAAAGTCCATGGGCTTCTCCTGTGGTACTTGTACCAAAACCCCATTCCAAAGATGGAAAGAAGGAAATGCGGTTTTGTGTAGACTATAGAGGTCTCAACCTGGTAACCAAAACTGATGCTCACCCTATACCCAGGGCAGATGAGCCCATAGATACACTGGCATCTGCCAAGTATCTAAGCACTTTTGATTTGACTGCAGGGTATTGGCAGATCAAATTGTCAGAAGATGCTAAACCTACAACTGCATTTTCAACCATTGGAGGCCATTACCAGTTTACTGTAATGCCTTTTGGATTGAAAAATGCACCTGCCACTTTTCAGAGGTTGGTGAACACAGTCCTGCAAGGGCTGGAAGCTTTCAGTGCAGCATATTTGGACGATATAGCTGTCTTTAGCTCCAGCTGGGATGATCACCTGGTCCACCTATGGAAAGTTTTGGAGGTCCTGCAAAAGACAGGCCTCACTATCAAGGCTTCAAAGTGCCAGATAGGGCAGGGGAAGGTGGTTTATCTGGGACACCTTGTTGGTGGGGAACAGATTGCACCACTTCAGGGGAAAATCCAAACAATTATTGATTGGGTTCCCCCTACCACTCAGACTCAGGTGAGAGCCTTCCTAGGCCTCACTGGGTATTACAGGAGGTTCATTAAGAACTATGGCTCCATTGCAGCCCCTCTCAATGACCTCACATCAAAGAAAATGCCTAAAAAGGTATTATGGACAGCAAACTGTCAGAAAGCTTTTGAGGAGCTGAAGCAGGCCATGTGCTCTGCACCTGTCCTGAAAAGCCCTTGTTACTCTAAAAAATTCTATGTCCAAACTGATGCATCTGAATTAGGAGTAGTGGCAGTCCTATCACAACTTAATTCTGAGGGCCAGGATCAACCTGTTGCTTTTATTAGTAGGAGGTTGACCCCTAGAGAAAAGCGTTGGTCTGCCATAGAGAGGGAGGCCTTTGCTGTGGTCTGGGTTCTGAAGAAGTTGAGGCCATACCTGTTTGGCACTCACTTCATTGTTCAGACAGACCACAAACCTCTACTTTGGCTAAAACAAATGAAAGGTGAAAATCCTAAATTGTTGAGGTGGTCCATATCCCTACAGGGAATGGACTATAGAGTGGAACATAGACCTGGGAGTAGCCACTCCAATGCAGATGGACTCTCCAGATATTTCCACTTAGACAATGAAGACTCATCAGGTCATGGCTAGTCTTATTGTCCTTCGTTTGGGGGGGGGGGTTGTGTGGGAAAGTACCATCTTGCCTGGCATGTTACCCCCATTTTTCACTGTATATATGTTGTTTTAGTTCTATGTGTCACTGGGACCCTGTCACCCAGGGCCCCAGTGCTCATAAGTGTGCCTGAATGTGTTACCTGTGTAGTGACTAACTGTCTCACTGAGGCTCTGCTAATCAGAACCTCAGTGGTTATGCTCTCTCATTTCTTTCAAATTGTCCCTAACAGGCTGGTGACCAATTTTACCAATTTACATTGGCTTACTGGAACACCCTTATAATTCCCTAGTATATGGTACTGAGGTACCCAGGGTATTGGGGTTCCAGGAGATCCCTATGGGCTGCAGCATTTCTTTTGCCACCCATAGGGAGCTCTGACAATTCTTACACAGGCCTGCCACTGCAGCCTGAGTGAAATAACGCACACGTTATTTCAAAGCCATTTTACACTGCACTTAAGTAACTTATAAGTCACCTATATGTCTAACCTTCACCTGGTAAAGGTTGGGTGCTAAGTTACTTAGTGTGAGGGCACCCTGGCACTAGCCAAGGTGCCCCGACATTGTTCAGGGCCAATTCCCCGGACTTTGTGAGTGCGGGGACACCATTACACGCGTGCACTACATATAGGTCACTACCTATATGTAGCTTGACAATGGTAACTCCGAATATGGCCATGTAATATGTCTATGATCATGGAATTGCCCCCTCTATATCATCCTGGCATAGTTGGCACAATCCCATGATCCCAGTGGTCTGTAGCACAGACCCTGGTACTGCCAAACTGCCTTTCCTGGGGTTTCACTGCAGCTGCTGCTGCTGCCAACCCCTCAGACAGGCATCTGCCCTCCTGGGGTCCAGCCAGGCCTGGCCCAGGATGGCAGAACAAAGGACTTCCTCTGAGAGAGGGTGTTACACCCTCTCCCTTTGGAAAATGGTGTAGTGAGTACCAAGGGGTACTTGCACCTTGCACCAGGCCCAGTTATCCCTTATTAGTGTATAGGGTGTCTAGCAGCTTAGGCTGATAGATAATGGTAGCTTAGCAGAGCAGCTTAGGCTGAACTAGGAGACGTGTGAAGCTACTACAGTACCACTTAGTGTCATATGCACAATATCATAAGAAAACACAATACACAGTTATACTAAAAATAAAGGTACTTTATTTTTATGACAATATGGCAAAGTATCTTAGAGTGTACCCTCAGTGAGAGGATAGGAAATATACACAAGATATATATACACAATAGCAAAAATATGCAGTATAGTCTTAGAAAACAGTGCAAGCAATGTATAGTTACAATAGGATGCAATGGGGAAACATAGGGATAGGGGCAACACAAACCATATACTCCAAAAGTGGAATGCGAACCACGAATGGACCCCAAACCTATGTGACCTTGTAGAGGGTCGCTGGGACTATTAGAAAATAGTGAGAGTTAGAAAAATAACCCTCCCCAAGACCCTGAAAAGTGAGTGCAAAGTGCACTAAAGTTCCCCTAAGGACAAAGAAGTCGTGTTAGAGGAATAATGCAGGAAAGACACAAACCAGCAATGCAACAACTGTGGATTTCCAATCTAGGGTACCTGTGGAACAAGGGGACCAAGTCCAAAAGTCACAAGCAAGTCGGAGATGGGCAGATGCCCAGGAAATGCCAGCTGCGGGTGCAAAGAAGCTTCTACTGGACAGAAGAAGCTGAGGTTTCTGCAGGAACGAAAAGGGCTAGAGACTTCCCCTTTGGTGGACGGATCCCTCTCGCCGTGGAGAGTCGTGCAGAAGTGTTTTCCCGCCGAAAGAACGCCAACAAGCCTTGCTAGCTGCAAATCGTGCGGTTAGCGTTTTTGGACGCTGCTGAGGCCCAGGAGGGACCAGAAGGTCGCAAATTGGACCAGCAGAGAGAGGGGACGTCGAGCAAGACAAGGAGCCCTCTCTGAAGCAGGTAGCACCCGGAGAAGTGCCAGAAACAGGCACTACGAGGATGTGTGAAACGGTGCTCGCCGAAGTTGCACAAAGGAGTCCCACGTCGCCGGAGACCAACTTAGAAAGTTGTGCAATGCAGGTTAGAGTGCTGTGGACCCAGGCTTGGCTGTGCACAAAGGATTTCCGCCGGAAGTGCACAGGGGCCGGAGTAGCTGCAAAGTCGCGGTTCCCAGCAATGCAGCCCAGCGAGGTGAGGCAAGGACTTACCTCCACCAAACTTGGACTGAAGAGTCACTGGACTGCGGGGGTCACTTGGACAGAGTCGCTGGATTCGAGGGACCTCGCTCGTCGTGCTGAGAGGAGACCCAAGGGACCGGTAATGCAGCTTTTTGGTGCCTGCGGTTGCAGGGGGAAGCTCCGTCGACCGACAGGAGATTTCTTTGGAGCTTCTGGTGCAGAGAGGAGGCAGGCTACCCCCACAGCATGCACAAGCAGGAAAACAGTCGAGAAGGCGGCAGGATCAGCGTTACAGAGTTGCAGTAGTCGTCTTTGCTACTATGTTGCAGGTTTGCAGGCTTCCAGCGCGGTCAGCAGTCGATTCCTTGGCAGAAGGTGAAGAGAGAGATGCAGAGGAACTCGGATGAGCTCTTGCATTCGTTATCTAAAGTTTCCCCAGAGACAGAGACCCTAAATAGCCAGAAAAGAGGGTTTGGCTACCTAGGAGAGAGGATAGGCTAGCAACACCTGAAGGAGCCTATCACAAGGAGTCTCTGACGTCACCTGGTGGCACTGGCCACTCAGAGCAGTCCAGTGTGCCAGCAGCACCTCTGTTTCCAAGATGGCAGAGGTCTGGAGCACACTGGAGGAGCTCTGGACACCTCCCAGGGGAGGTGCAGGTCAGGGGAGTGGTCACTCCCCTTTCCTTTGTTCAGTTTCGCGCCAGAGCAGGGGCTAAGGGGTCCCTGAACTGGTGTAGACTGGCTTATGCAGAATTGGGCACATCTGTGCCCAACAAAGCATTTCCAGAGGCTGGGGGAGGCTACTCCTCCCCTGCCTTCACACCATTTTCCAAAGGGAGAGTGTGTCACACCCTCTCTCAGAGGAAGTTCTTTGTTCTGCCATCCTGGGCCAGGCCTGGCTGGACCCCAGGAGGGCAGATGCCTGTCTGGGGGGTTGGCAGCAGCAGCAGCTGCAGTGAAACCCCAGGAAGGGCAGTTTGGCAGTACCAGGGTCTGTGCTACAGACCACTGGGATCATGGAATTGTACCAACAATGCCAGGATCGCATAGAGGGGGCAATTCCATGATCTTAGACATGTTACATGGCCATATTCGGAGTTACCATTGTGAAGCTACATATAGGTAGTGACCTATATGTAGTGCACGCGTGTAATGGTGTCCCCGCACTCACAAAGTTCAGGGAATTGGCTCTGAACAATGTAGGGGCACCTTGGCTAGTGCCAGGGTGCCCTCACACTAAGTAACTTTGCACCTAACCTTTACCAGGTAAAGGTTAGACATATAGGTGACTTATAAGTTACTTAAGTGCAGTGTAAAATGGCTGTGAAATAACGTGGACGTTATTTCACTCAGGCTGCAGTGGCAGGCCTGTGTAAGAATTGTCAGAGCTCCCTATGGGTGGCAAAAGAAATGCTGCAGCCCATAGGGATCTCCTGGAACCCCAATACCCTGGGTACCTCAGTACCATATACTAGGGAATTATAAGGGTGTTCCAGTAAGCCAATGTAAATTGGTAAAATTGGTCACTAGCCTGTCAGTGACAATTTGAAATAAATGAGAGAGCATAACCACTGAGGTTCTGGTTAGCAGAGCCTCAGTGAGACAGTTAGGCACCACACAGGGAACACTTACCTATAGGTCACAAACTTATGAGCACTGGGGTCCTGACTAGCAGGGTCCCAGTGACACATAACAAACACACTGAAAACATAGGATTTTCACTATGAGCACTGGCCCTGGCTAGCAGGATTCCAGTGAGACAGTGAAAACACCCTGACATACACTCACAAACAGGCCAAAAGTGGGGGTAACAAGGCTAGAAAGAGGCTACTTTCTCACACAACCCCCCCCCCAAACGAAGGACAATAAGGCTAACCTTGGCCAGTTGAGACTTTATTGTCTAAGTGGTGATAAGTAGAGAGTAGCTCTGCAATAGACTGGTTACTCCCTTTATCATCCACTATATGGTTACTTCCCTGTGGGGATGTAAACCACCCTGTTTGAAGTTTTTTAGCTAAGCAACAATGTGAAGATGTATTTTCAGAGTTTCTATCAGTAAGTTTTAGTTTAGAGCAGTGGGAATTATCCACTGAACCTATTTGTAGTGATGGAAATGCCAGACAGGGATGCTGTCTCAGTAAAGCCATAGCTGGGCAAAAACGTTGTCCATATGGCTGGAAGAGAGAACAGGGATGTTGTTTCTCTTGAGTTGGAGCAGGGCAGGGATGCTGTCCTATGAGCTCCACACTAGGGCAGGGATGCTGTCCTAAGTGTTGTGAGGCAGTGCAGGGTTTCTGCACTAAAGTTTCTCTGGGAGGGTTGGAGGGATGCTCCATGTTAACTAAAATGGTGCTCTTTTTCTCACCAATGTTAGTTATCCCACAGAGAGGTACTTCTACCTCAGGGAGTCCAGCTTTGCCAGCTGATGATTCCCTTGGAACAGGTGCCACCCCAGGAGAGGTTTCTCCCACCACAGGAATGCTATCCTGAATGGCAGGGTGGTTAGGGGATACTGTGATACCCTTTTTACCTGTTGATGGAGAGGGATCCTGAGTTTTCAGGCCTTCTCTCCTTTGCTTTTTCATTTCAGTAGAAATGAGAGGGAAAAATTCTTCAGGGATGCCCAGCATGGCTGCATGGGCATAAAACTCTACATCAGCCCAACCTGAGGCCTCTAGGTCATTACCTAAGAGACAGTCTACAGGTAAGCTAGGTGATACCACCACCTGCTTAGGGCCAGTAACTCCACCCCAACTAAACTGAATTATAGCTAAGGGAAGAAACTTAGTGGAGTTATGGACATCAATAATCTTATACTGTTGTCCAATGATGTGTTGATCAGGGTGCACTAGGTTTTCAGTCACCAAAGTGATACTGGCACCTGTGTCCCTGTAGGCCAAGGCCTCAACACCATTTATTGAAACTGTCTGCCTGTACTTATCCATTGTAAGGGGACAAGCAGCCAGTGTGGCAAGGCCAATGCCACTAGGTGTGACAGAAACTGTCTTGGGACTGACTACCCCAGTTTCTACTATGGACCCAAAAGTGAATCCAACTACACCTTTAACTTGACTGTTGCCAGCAGTCCCACCACTATTACCACTACTGCTAGGGGCACTAGAGCTTGATGTATTAGTGGTGGTAGGCTCAGGGGGTTTACCTGGACAGGACTTATCCCCTGGCCTATGGCCTCTATTTTTACACACAAAGCACCAAGGCTTTTTAATGTGTGCAGGTTGGGAAGAAGAGGAAGAATTTGTTTTATCCCCACCCTCTGAAGAGTGTTTAAGATTTGAAGTGGGATCTTTGGTTTTACCCTTATCCCCATGCTTATCTTGAGATTTTTCACCATCTTTCTTCTTATTGCCATCTTTGTCACCCCCTGTATGAACTTTTCTGTTCACCCTTGTTCTGACCCATTTGTCTGCCTTCTTTCCCAATTCTTGGGGAGAGGTCAGATCAGAGTCTACCAGGTACTGGTGCAACAAATCAGACACACAATTATTAAGTATATGCTCTCTCAGGATTGTGTTATACAGGCTTTCATAATCAGTAACTTTACTGCCATGTAACCACCCCTCCAAGGCCTTCACTGAATGGTCAATGAAATCAACCCAGTCTTGTGAAGACTCCTTTTTGGTCTCTCTGAACTTTATCCTGTATTGTTCAGTGGTTAAGCCATAACCATCCAGGAGTGCATTCTTAAGAACTGTAAAATTATTGGCATCACTTTCTTTCACAGTAAGGAGCCTATCCCTACCTTTTCCACTAAATGATAGCCATAGGATAGCAGCCCACTGCCTTTGTGGGACATCCTGTACAACACAGGCCCTCTCAAGTGCAGCAAACCACTTGTTAATGTCATCCCCCTCCTTATAAGGGGGAACTATCTTGTGCAGATTCCTGGAATCATGCTCTTTTGCAGGATGACTATGGGGAATACTGCTGCTGCCACCATGGGTTTCTAAACCCAACTTCTGTCTTTCCTTCTCTAATTCTAAAGACTGTCTATCCAAATCCAGCTGTTGCTTTTTAAGCTTCAGTCTGGTTTGTTCCACTCTCAATCTATTGAGCTCCCTTTCTAACAATCTGTCATCAGGGTGGGTGGGAGGGACATGCCTTGAAACAGAAGTATGGTGAGAATGGACAGAAGGAGACCTGTCCCTTACAGAAGCCACCCTAACAGCATGGCTAACAGTGTAATGTGAGAGCACACCATCTGTATGGTGTGACTCTACATCAGTACCAACTATGCTAGACTGTCTAGTAATGGGCAGGCTGAGAAGTTTCTTTCCTGAATCTTTTCCTGGGGGAGTCCCTGGATCAGATTGGGAACCATTAGCTACTTTTTCAACAGATGGGACACTTTTGGCCTTATCCTGTTCTCTAAGCATGTTAAGTAACAATTCCAAGGAAGGATTCTTCCCTACACTCAAACCTCTCTCTATGCAGAGACTCCTTGCTCCTTTCCAGCTAAGGTGATCATATGCAAGTTTGGACAGATCAACATTTTGGCCTGTGCCAGCCATTTTTAGAGAGAGTTAAAGTGATAGTAAAAGATAAAAAGTTTGTCAGAGCTTTTAGAAAGACAGAGAAAAAAAGCTTGGCTAACAGAAACATCACTACCAGTATGGTGAGAATAAATGCTTTTGCTATGATGTGAGACAACACTATTTGTATGGTGTGGCTCATGATCATTACCAACTATGCTAGACTGTCTAGTAATGGGCAGGCTAGGAAGTTTCTTTCCTGAATCTTTTCCTGGGGGAGTCCCTGGATCAGATTGAGAACCATTAGCTACTTTTTCAACAGATTGGGCACTTATGGCCTTATCCTGTACTCTAAGCATGTTAATTAACAGTTCTAAGGAAGGATTCTTCCCTACACTCAAACCTCTCTCTATGCAGAGATTCCTTGCTCCTTTCCAGCTAAGGTGATCATATGCAAGTTTGGACAGATCAACATTTTGGCCTGTGCCAGACATTTTTAGAGAGAGTTAAAGTGATAGTAAAAGATAAAAAGTTTGTCAGAGCTTTTAGAAAGACAGAGAAAAAAACTTTTAAAACTTTTTAGAACTTTTTAGAAAGTTAGAAGTTCTTTTCAGCACTTAGAAAAGAGTGAAAAGAGGAAATGCAAAACTTTTTGGCTATGTGTATATACACTGACCTTGTTTTGTATATTTTTCTCTTATGAAAAGTACAATGACAAGAGTGGTAAGTAGTCTCAAAGCACTTATCCCACCGCTGCACAACCAATGTAGGAGGCTGGACTGGCTTGTAGTGAGTACCAAGGGGTACTTGCACCTTGCACCAGGCCCAGTTATCCCTTATTAGTGTATAGGGTGTCTAGCAGCTTAGGCTGATAGATATTGGTAGCTTAGCAGAGCAGCTTAGGCTGAACTAGGAGACGTGTGAAGCTACTACAGTACCACTTAGGCCCTCATTATGACTCCGGCGGGCGGCGGAGGCCGCCCGCCAGAATTCCGCCCTCCGTAATACCGCTCCGCGGTCAGAAGACCACGGAGGGTATTATGAGTTTTTCCCTGGGCTGGCGGGCGGTCTCCAAAAGACCGCCCGCCAGCCCAGGGAAAAACTCCCTTCCCACGAGGATGCCGGCTCGTAATAGAGCCGGCGGAGTGGGAAGGTGCGACGGGTGCTGTTGCGCAAGGCAGACAGTGAAATACATTTTGGGGCCCTCTTACGGGGGCCCCTGCAGTGCCCATGCCGCAGGCATGGGCACTGCAGAGGCCCCCAGGGGCCCCGCGACTCCCCCTCCCGCCATCCGGTTCCCGGCGGGAGAACCGCCAGGAACTGGATGGCGGGAGGGGGAGTCAGAATCCCCAAGCCGGCACAGCAAGCTGCGCCGGCTTGGAGGATTCCTTGGGGGCAGCGGGAAACCGGCAGGAGACCGCCGGTTTCCCTTCTCTGACCGCGGCTAAGCCGCCGCGGTCAGAATGCCCCGCAGGGCACCGCCGGCCTGTCGGCGGTGCCTCCGCGTCCAGCGGCCCTGGCGGTTACAAACCGCCAGGGTCGTAATGAGGGCCTTAGTGTCATATGCACAATATCATAAGAAAACACAATACACAGTTATACTAAAAATAAAGGTACTTTATTTTTATGACAATATGCCAAAGTATCTTAGAGTGTACCCTCAGTGAGAGGATAGGAAATATACACAAGATATATATACACAATAGCAAAAATATGCAGTATAGTCTTAGAAAACAGTGCAAACAATGTATAGTTACAATAGGATGCAATGGGGAAACATAGGGATAGGGGCAACACAAACCATATACTCCAAAAGTGGAATGCGAACCACGAATGGACCCCAAACCTATGTGACCTTGTAGAGGGTCGCTGGGACTATTAGAAAATAGTGAGAGTTAGAAAAATAACCCTCCCCAAGACCCTGGAAGTGAGTGCAAAGTGCACTAAAGTTCCCCTAAGGACAAAGAAGTCGTGTTAGAGGAATAATGCAGGAAAGACACAAACCAGCAATGCAACAACTGTGGATTTCCAATCTAGGGTACCTGTGGAACAAGGGGACCAAGTCCAAAAGTCACAAGCAAGTCGGAGATGGGCAGATGCCCAGGAAATGCCAGCTGCGGGTGCAAAGAAGTTTCTACTGGACAGAAGAAGCTGAGGTTTCTGCAGGAACGAAAAGGGCTAGAGACTTCCCCTTTGGTGGACGGATTCCTCTCGCCGTGGAGAGTCGTGCAGAAGTGTTTTCCCGCCGAAAGAACGCCAACAAGCCTTGCTAACTGCAAATCGTGCGGTTAGCGTTTTTGGACGCTACTGAGGCCCAGGAGGGACCAGGAGGTTGCAAATTGGACCAGCAGAGAGAAGGGACGTCGAGCAAGACAAGGAGCCCTCTCTGAAGCCGGTAGCACCCGGAGAAGTGCCAGAAACAGGCACTACGAGGATGCGTGAAACGGTGCTCACCGAAGTTGCACAAAGGAGTTCCACGTCGCCGGAGACCACTTTAGAAAGTCGTGCAATGCAGGTTAGAGTGCCGTGGACCCAGGCTTGGCTGTGCACAAAGGATTTCGCCCGGAAGTGCACAGGGGCCGGAGTAGCTGCAAAGTCGCGGTTCCCAGCAATGCAGCCCAGCGAGGTGAGGCAAGGACTTACCTCCACCAAACTTGGACTGAAGAGTCACTGGACTGTGGGGGTCACTTGGACAGAGTCGCTGGATTCGAGGGACCTCGCTCGTCGTGCTGAGAGGAGACCCAAGGGACCGGTAATGCAGCTTTTTGGTGCCTGCGGTTGCAGGGGGAAGATTCCGTCGACCCACGGGAGATTTCTTCGGAGCTTCTGGTGCAGAGAGGAGGCAGACTACCCCCACAGCATGCACAAGCAGGAAAACAGTCGAGAAGGCGGCAGGATCAGCGTTACAGAGTTGCAGTAGTCGTCTTTGCTACTATGTTGCAGGTTTGCAGGCTTCCAGCGCGGTCAGCAGTCGATTCCTTATCAGAAGGTGAAGAGAGAGATGCAGAGGAACTTGGCTGAGCTCATGCATTCGTTATCTAAAGTTTCCCCAGAGACAGAGACCCTAAATAGCCAGAAAAGAGGGTTTGGCTACCTAGGAGAGAGGATAGGCTAGCAACACCTGAAGGAGCCTATCACAAGGAGTCTCTGACGTCACCTGGTGGCACTGGCCACTCAGAGCAGTCCAGTGTGCCAGCAGCACCTCTGTTTCCAAGATGGCAGAGGTCTGGAACACACTGGAGGAGCTCTGGACACCTCCCAGGGGAGGTGCAGGTCAGGGGAGTGGTCACTCCCCTTTCCTTTGTCCAGTTTCGTGCCAGAGCAGGGCTAAGGGGTCCCCTGAACCGGTGTAGACTGGCTTATGCAGAATTGGGCACCTCTGTGCCCAACAAAGCATTTCCAGAGGCTGGGGGAGGCTACTCCTCCCCTGCCTTCACACCATTTTCCAAAGGGAGAGGGTGTAACACCCTCTCTCAGAGGAAGTTCTTTGTTCTGCCATCCTGGGCCAGGCCTGGCTGGACCCCAGGAGGGCAGATGCCTGTCTGAGGGGTTGGCAGCAGCAGCAGCTGCAGTGAAACCCCAGGAAGGGCAGTTTGGCAGTACCAGGGTCTGTGCTACAGACCACTGGGATCATGGGATTGTGCCAACTATGCCAGGATGGCATAGAGGGGGCAATTCCATGATCATAGACATGTTACATGGCCATATTCGGAGTTACCATTGTGAAGCTACATATAGGTAGTGACCTATATGTAGTGCACGCGTGTAATGGTGTCCCCGCACTCACAAAGTTCAGGGAATTGGCTCTGAACAATGTGGGGGCACCTTGGCTAGTGCCAGGGTGCCCTCACACTAAGTAACTTTGCACCTAACCTTTACCAGGTAAAGGTTAGACATATAGGTGACTTATAAGTTACTTAAGTGCAGTGTAAAATGGCTGTGAAATAACGTGGACGTTATTTCACTCAGGCTGCAGTGGCAGGCCTGTGTAAGAATTGTCAGAGCTCCCTATGGGTGGCAAAAGAAATGCTGCAGCCCATAGGGATCTCCTGGAACCCCAATACCCTGGGTACCTCAGTACCATATACTAGGGAATTATAAGGGTGTTCCAGTAAGCCAATGTAAATTGGTAAAAATGGTCACTAGCCTGTCAGTGACAATTTTGGAAAGAAATGAGAGAGCATAACCACTGAGGTTCTGATTAGCAGAGCCTCAGTGAGACAGTTAGTCACTACACAGGTAACACATTCAGGCACACTTATGAGCACTGGGGCCCTGGGTTACCAGGGTCCCAGTGACACATACAACTAAAACAACATATATACAGTGAAAAATGGGGGTAACATGCCAGGCAAGATGGTACTTTCCTACAGTTGTTATGAGCATCAGTCAATTGGTACTGGTGACCAAGTAGGTGTTGTTCAGGGTGGACCAGTTTCTCTATTACCATGGTAACACTGGCACCTGTGTCCCTGTAGGCCTGAACCTCAACACCATTTATTAGGGGAAGTTGCTTGTACTAATCCATATTAAGGGGACAAGCAACTAAGGTGGCCAAATCAATGCCCCCCTCAGAGACTAACACAGCCTCTGTGGTCTCCCTAACAAGACCAACCCCAACTAGATTACCAAAAGTGAGCCCAGCTACTCCCTTGGATTGGCTATTAGTAGGTTTGCTCCCACCACCACTGCTATTACTAGGGGCAATAGGTGTAGCAGCAGGGGTTGTAGTGGTAGGAGGCTTGGTGCTTTTCTTTGGGCAACTGGGAGCAGTTGTCCAATGGCCTTTTATTTTACATAAATAGCACAATGGTTTCTTTACTTGATTTTGATTTGAAGAGGATTTGGGCCCACCACCCCCACCAGAGTGTTTTTGTGGGCCTGATGAAGACTCATTTTTAGATTTGTCCCCACCCTTGTCAGAAGACTTACCATCCTTCTTCTTGCCATCCTTGTCACCCCCTGTACGAACTTTTCTGTTCACCCTTGTTCTGACCCATTTGTCTGCCTTCTTTCCCAATTCTTGGGGAGAGGTCAGATCTGAGTCCACTTGGTACTGGTGTAACAAATCAGACACACAATTATTAAGAATATGCCCTCTCGGGATTAAGTTATACAGGCTTTCATAGTCAGAAACTTTACTGCCATGTAACCACCCCTCCAAGGCTTTCACTGAATGGTCAACAAAGTCTACCCAGTCTTGTGAAGACTCCTTTTTGGTTTCTCTGAACTTGATCCTGTACCGTTCAGTGGTTAAGCCATAACAATACCCCGGGGATTGGGGTTCCAGGAGATCCCTATGGGCTGCAGCATTTCTTTTGCCACCCATAGGGAGCTCTGACAATTCTTACTCAGGCCTGCCCTTGCAGCCTGAGTGAAATAACGTCCACGTTATTTCACAGCCATTTACCACTGCACTTAAGTAACTTATAAGTCACCTATATATCTAACCTTTACCTGGTAAAGGTTGGGTGCTAAGTTACTTAGTGTATGAGCACCCTGCAACTAGCCAAGGTGCCCCCACATTGTTCAGGGCAAATTCCCCGGAGTTTGTGAGTGCAGGGACACCATTACACGCATGCACTATACATATGTCACGACATATGTATAGCGTCACAATAGTAACTCCGAACATGGCCATGTAACATGTCTAAGATCATGGAATTGTCACCCCAATGCCATTCTGGCATTGGGGAGATAATTCCATGATCCCCCGAGTCTCTAGCACAGACCCCGGTACTGCCAAACTACCTTTCCCGGGGTTTCACTGCAGCTGCTGCTGCTGCCAACCCCTCAGACAGGTTTCTGCCCTCCTGGGGTCCAGCTAGGCTTGGCCCAGGATGGCAGAACAAAGGACTTCCTCAGAGAGAGGGTGTTACACCCTCTCCCTTTGGAAAAGGGTGTCAGGGCTGGGGAGGAGTAGCCTCCCCCAGCCTCTGGAAATGCTTTGATGGGCACAGATGGTGCCCATCTCTGCTTAAGCCAGTCTACACCGGTTCAGGGATCCCCCAGCCCTGCTCTGGCGCGAAACTGGACAAAGGAAAGGGGAGTGACCACCCCCCTGACCTGCACCTCCCCTTAGCGGTGCCCAGAGCTCCTCCAGTGTGCTCCAGACCTCTGCCATCTTGGAAACAGAGGTGCTGCTGGCACACTGGACTGCTCTGAGTGGCCAGTGCCAGCAGGTGAAGTCAGAGACTCCTTCTGATAGGCTCTTACCTGTGTTGCTAGCCTATCCTCCTTCCTAAGTAGCCAAACCTCCTTTTCTGGCTATTTAGGGTCTCTGCTTTGGGGAATTCTTTAGATAACGAATGCAAAAGCTCATCAGAGTTCCTCTGCTTCTCTCTCTTCACCTTCTGCCAAGGAATCGACCGCTGACTGCTCTGGAAGCCTGCAAAACTGCAACAAAGTAGCAAAGACGACTACTGCGACCTTGTAACGCTGATCCGGCCGCCTTCTCGACTGTTTTCCGGGTGGTGCATGCTGTGGGGGTAGCCTGCCTCCTCTCTGCACTAGAAGCTCCGAAGAAATCTCCCGTGGGTCGACGGAATCTTCCTCCTGCAACCGCAGGCACCAAAAGACTGCATCACCGGTCCTTTGGGTCCCCTCTCAGCATGATGAGCATGGACCCTAGAACTCAGCAACTCTGTCCAAGTGACTCCCACAGTCCCGTGACTCTTCAGTCCAAGTTTGGTGGAGGCAAGTCCTTGCCTCCCCACGCTAGACTGCATTGCTGGGTACCGCGTGATTTGCAGCTGCTCCGGCTCCTGTGCACTCTTCCAGGATTTCCTTTGTGCACAGCCAAGCCTGGGTCCCCGACACTCCTTCCTGCAGTGCACAACCTTCTGAGTTGTCCTCCGGCGTCGTGGGACTTCCTTTTGTGACTTCGGGTGGACTTCGGTTCACTTTTCTTCTAAGTGCCTGTTCAGGTACTACTGAGGGGCTGCCTGCTTCTGTGAGGGCTCCCTACGTTGCTGGGCGCCCCCTCTGTCTCCTCTTCCAAGTGGCGACATCCTGGTCCCTCCTGGGCCACAGCAGCACCCAAAAACTCTAACCGTGACCCTTGCAGCTAGCAAGTCTTGTTTGCGGTCTTCCTGCGTGGGAACACCTCTGCAAGCTTGTTCACGATGTTGGACATCCATCCTCCAAATGGGAAGTTCCTAGTCCTCTTCTTTCTTGCAGAACTCCAAGCTTCTTCCAACAGGTGGCAGCTTCCTTGCACCCTCAGCTGGGATTTCCTGGGCTCCTGCCCACTCTCGACACTGTCGCGACTATTGGACTTGGTCCCCTTGTCTTACAGGTACTCAGGTCCGAAAATCCACTGTTGTTGCATTGTGGTGTTTGTTCTTCCTGCAGAATCCCCCTATCAGGACTTCTGTGCTCTCTGGGGGTAGTAGGTGCACTTTACACCTACCTTTCAGGGTCTTGGGGTGGGCTATTTTTCTAACCCTCACTGTTTTCTTACAGACCCAGCGACCCTCTACAAGCTCACATAGGTTTGGGGTCCATTTGTGGTTCGCATTCCACTTTTGGAGTATATGGTTTGTGTTGCCCTATACCTACGTGCTCCTATAGCAATCTATTGTAACTTTACACTGCTTGCATTACTTTTCTTGCTATTACCTGCATAATTTTGGTTTGTGTACATATATCTTGTGTATATAACTTATCCTCATACTGAGGGCACTCACTGAGATACTTTTGGCATATTGTCGTAAAAATAAAGTACCTTTATTTTTAGTACTTCTGTGTATTGTGTTTTCTTATGATATTGTGCATTTGACACCAGTGCTATAGTAGGAGCTTTACATGTCTCCTAGTTCAGCCTAAGCTGCTTTGCCATAGCTACCTTCTATCAGCCTAAGCTGCTAGAAACACCTCTTCTACACTAATAAGGGATAACTGGACCTGGCACAAGGTGTAAGTACCTCTGGTACCCACTACAAGCCAGGCCATCCTCCTATAGGTGGCCATGCCCACAAGCTGAAGTGCCTTGGGGCACTGTAACAAGAGGCCTGAGCCTTTGAGGCTCACCGCCAGGTGTTACAGTTCCTACAGGGGGGAGGTGTGAAGCACCTCCACCTAGTGTAGGCTTTGCTACTGGCCTCAGAGAGCACAAAGGCTCTCACCCAATGAGGTCAGAAACTTGTCTGGAAGTGGCAAGCTGGCACAGATAGGTCAGTCCTGCACTAGAAGTTTGGCTAAAATACAGGGGGCATCTCTGAGATGCCCTCTGGGTGCATTTTTCAATAAATCCAACCCTGGCATCAGTGTGGGTTTATTGTGCCGAGACGTTTGATGCCAAACTTCCCAGACGTCAGTGAAGCCATCATGGAGCTGCGGAGTTCATAATGACAAACTCCCAGCCCATGTACTCAATATGGCCACACTGCACTTACAATATCTAAGAATGGACTTAGACACTGTAAGGGCATATTGCTCATGCAGCTATGCCCTCACCGGTTGTGTACTGTACCCTGCCTTAGGGCTGTAAGGCCTCCTAGAGAGGTGACTTACCTGTGCCACAGGCAGTGGTTTGTGGGTATGGCACTCTGAGAGGGTTGCCATGTCAACTTAGTCTTTTTCTCCCAACAGACACACACAATCTGCAATGGCAGTGTGCATGTGTTAGGTGAGGGGTCCCTTAGGGTGGCACAACACATGCTGCAGCCCTTAGGGACCTTCCCTGGTCACAGGGCCCTTCGTACCACTGGTACCTGTTGTAGGAAAGTACCATCTTGCCTGGCATGTGTAGGAAAGTACCATCTTGCCTGGCATGTTACCCCCATTTTTCACTGTATATATGTTGTTTTAGTTGTATGTGTCACTGGGACCCTGTTCACCAGGGCCCCAGTGCTCATAAGTGTGCCTGAATGTGTTACCTGTGTAGTGACTAACTGTCTCATTGAGGCTCTGCTAATCAGAACCTCAGTGGTTATGCTCTCTCATTTCTTTCTAAATTGTCACTAACAGGCTAGTGACCAATTTAACCAATTCACATTGGCTTACTGGAACACCCTTATAATTCCCTAGTATATGGTACTGAGGTACCCAGGGTATTGGGGTTCCAGGAGATCCATATGGGCTGCAGCATTTCTTTTGCCACCCATAGGGAGCTCTGACAATTCTTACACAGGCCTGCCACTGCAGCCTGAGTGAAATAACGTCCACGTTATTTCACAGCCATTTTACACTGCACTTAAGTAACTTATAAGTCACCTATATGTCTAACCTTTACATGGTAAAGGTTAGGTGCAAAGTTACTTAGTGTGAGGGCACCCTGGCACTAGCCAAGGTGCCCCCACATTGTTCAGAGCCAATTCCCTGAAATTTGTGAGTGCGGGGACACCATTACACGCGTGCACTACATATAGGTCAACACCTATATGTAGCTTCACAATGGTAACTCCGAATATGGCCATGTAACATGTCTAAGATCATGGAATTCCCCCTCTATGTCATCCTGGCATTGTTGGCACAATTCGATAATCCCAGTGGTCTGTAGCACAGACCCTGGTACTGCCAGACTGCCTTTCCTGGGGTTTCACTGCAGCTGCTGCTGCTGCCAACCCCTCAGACAGGCTTCTGCCCCCCTGGGGTCAAGCCAGGCTTGTCCCAGGATGGCAGAACAAAGGACTTCCTCTGAGAGAGGGTGTCACACCCTCTCCCTTTGGAAAATGGTGTGAAGGCAGGGGAGGAGTAGCCTCCCCCAGCCTCTGGAAATGCTTTCTTGGGCACAGATGTGCCCAATTCTGCATAAGCCAGTCTACACCGGTTCATGGACCCGTTAGCCCCTGCTCTGGCGCAAAACTGGACAAAGGAAAGGGGAGTGACCACTCCCCTGACCTGCACCTCCCCTGGGAGGTGTCCAGAGCTCCTCCAGTGTGCTCCAGACCTCTGCCATCTTGGAAACAGAGGTGCTGCTGGCACACTGGACTGCTCTGAGTGGCCAGTGCCACCAGGTGACGTCAGAGACTCCTGCTGATAGGCTCCTTCAGGTGTTGCTAGCCTATCCTCTCTCCTAGGTAGCCAAACCCTCTTTTCTGGCTATTTAGGGTCTCTGTCTCTGGGGAAACTTTAGATAACGAATGCAAGAGCTCATCAGAGTTCCTCTGCATCTCCCTCTTCACCTTCTGATAAGGAATCGACTGCTGACCGCGCTGGAAGCCTGCAAAACTGCAACAAAGTAGCTAAGACGACTACTGCAACTCTGTAACGCTGATCCTGCCGCCTTCTCGACTGTTTTCCTGGTGGTGCATGCTGTGGGGATAGTCGGCCTCCTCTCTGCACTAGAAGCTCCGAAGAAATCTTCCGTGGGTTGACGGAATCTTCCCCCTGCTACCGCAGGCACCAAAGAACTGCATCACCGGTCTCCTGGGTCTCCTCTCAGCACGACGAGCGAGGTCCCTCGAATCCAGCGACTCTGTCCAAGTGACCCCCACAGTCCAGTGACTCTTCAGCCCAAGTTTGGTGGAGGTAAGTCCTTGCCTCACCTCGCTGGGCTGCATTGCTGGGAACGGTGACTTTGCAGCTACTCCGGCCCCTGTGCATTTCCGGTGGAAATCCTTTGTGCACAGCCAAGCCTGGGTCCACGGCACTCTAACCTGCATGGCACGACTTTCTAAGTTGGTCTCTGGCGACGTGGGACTCCTTTGTGCAACTTCGGCGAGCACTGTTTCACGCATCCTCGTAGTGCCTGTTTCTGGCACTTTTCCGGGTGCTACCTGCTTCAGTGAGGGCTCTTTGTCTTGCTCGACGTCCCTTCTCTCTGCTGGTCCAATTTGCAACCTCCTGGTCCCTCCTGGGCCTCAGTAGCGTCCAAAAACGCTAACCGCACGATTTGCAGTTAGCAAGGCTTGTTGGCGTTCTTTCGGCGGGAAAACACTTCTGCACAACTCTCCACGGCGAGAGGGATCCGTCCACCAAAGGGGAAGTCTCTAGCCCTTTTCGTTCCTGCAGAAACCTCAGCTTCTTCTGTCCAGTCGAAGCTTCTTTGCACCCGCAGCTGGCATTTCCTGGGCATCTGCCCATCTCCGACTTGCTTGTGACTTTTGGACTTGGTCCCCTTGTTCCACAGGTACCCTAGATTGGAAATCCACAGTTGTTGCATTGCTGGTTTGTGTCTTTCCTGCATTATTCCTCTAACACGACTCTTTTGTCCTTAGGGGAACTTTAGTGCACTTTGCACTCACTTTTCAGGGTCTTGGGGAGGGTTATTTTGCTAACTCTCACTATTTTCTAATAGTCCCAGCGACCCTCTACAAGGTCACATAGGTTTGGGGTCCATTCGTGGTTCGCATTCCACTTCTGGAGTATATGGTTTGTGTTGCCCCTATCCCTATGTGTCCCCATTACATCCTATTGTAACTATACATTGTTTGCACTGTTTTCTAAGACTATACTGCATATTTTTGGTATTGTGTACATATATCTTGTGTATATTTGCTATCCCCATACTGAGGGTACACTCTGAGATACTTTGGCATATTGTCATAAAAATAAAGTACCTTTATTTTTAGTATAACTGTGTATTGTGTTTTCTTATGATATTGTGCATATGACACTAAGTGGTACTGTAGTAGCTTCACTCGTCTCCTAGTTCAGCCTGAGCTGCTCTGCTAAGCTACCATTATCTATCAGCCTAAGCTGCTAGACACCCCTATACACTAATAAGGGATAACTGGGCCTGGTGCAAGGTGCAAGTACCCCTTGGTACTCACTACAAGCCAGTCCGGACTCCTACACTGTGTCCGCGGCTCTCACGTGGTGACTCTTACCACGGTATCACGGGGTGTTTGGGGGTGTCACGACGGATGTATAGGGGTGTCAGTGGGGTAAGTGGGGTGTCCCGGGAAAGGGATATTTCTGGGGGTGCGATGAGGGGTTTTTCTCTCAGGTGACGTCATAGGCCTCAGAGCTCCGCTTCCGCGCGCGCCTCTCGCTGCGGCGTCATCACGTCACCGGGGCGTCACGGCGCTGTCCGTCCTCTGTGTCTACAGGGCGCCTCTGCGCATGCGCCGCAGGTGCTCGCCGCTCCGCACACTGATTGGCTGGTGGGAGCCGGAAGCCGGAAGTGGGTGAAGGGCCCCCGGAGCAGCTCGGAGAGGAGCCCCAGCCCCGGTCTCAGCACCGGACGCCCCGCAGCAGGATGGCGCAGGTGGGTGCGAGGACCGGGCCCCGACCCCCGTTACCCGCAGCTCGGGGCCTCCTCGGTGTGAGCCCTGTGAAGGGGCGCGAACCCCGAGGCCTGAGGGGAGCTCTCCCCGCCCTCACTGCACGGTCTGCCACTGCACACACACAATCACTGCACCCTCGCTGCACGCCTGTCACTGTACTCTCTGTTACTGCACAGCCTCTCCGTGCACACTCGACACTCACTGCACACTCACTGCACTCACTGCATTCTGTTACTGAACACCCTCTCTGTGCACACTCGACACTCACTGCACTCTACCACTGCACATCCTGCCACTGCACACACACAATCACTGCACCCTACCACTGCACATCCTGTCACTGTACACTCACTGCACATCCTGTCACTGCACACTCACTGCACGGTCTGCCACTGCACACACACAATCACTGCACTCTACCACTGCACATCCTGTCACTGTACACTCACTGCATTCTGTTACTGCACACCCTCTCTGTGCACACTCGACACTCACTGCACACCTCTCACTGCACACACACAATCACTGCACCCTCGCTGCACGCCTGTCACTGTACTCTCTGCACTCTGTTACTGCACACCGTCTCCGTGCACACTCGACACTCACTGCACACTCACTGCACACCTCTCACTGCACACACACAATCACTGCACAATTACTGCGCTCACTCTACTCTCTCACTCCACTCTCACTGCACTCTACCACTGCACATCCTGTCACTGTACACTCACTGCATTCTGTTACTGCACACCCTCTCTGTGCACACTCGACACTCACTGCACACCTCTCACTGCACACACACAATCACTGCACTCTACCACTGCACGCCTGTCACTGTACTCTCTGCACTCTGTTACTGCACACCGTCTCCGTGCACACTCGACACTCACTGCACACTCACTGCACACCTCTCACTGCACACACACAATCACTGCACTCTACCACTGCACATCCTGTCACTGCACTCACTCTACTCTCTCACTGCACACTCACTGCACATCCTGTCACTGTACACTCAGTGCACTCTCTGCACCCCCTCACTGAACACTCACTGCACACCTCTCACTGCGCTCACTCTACTCTCTCACTGCACACTCACTGCACGCTCTCACTCTGCTCTCTCGCTCTCTTCTGTCTCTGCCACTGTTTAACGGCTCCTTGGCAGGGGCTGGAGTCCGTCAGGTGGCCTCAGAGCACCTCTTTGTTGTCCTTCATGTGTCTCACCCCGAGAGTCCGTCCTTCCGTAACAAGGGGCAGCTAGACTTCCCGAGGACTGTCTCTCCGTTTCTATATTTTACCCCACTCTGATCTTTCGTCATTACACAATGGACCGCTCTTCTCACCCAACGACCCAGATTTTATTTGATATTTGGAGTTAACATTGGCCAGCAGTCCAGGGCAATATTTCTGCAAGATACCAGGTGTTTACCCTGATGAGGGTTAGAACTGAAGTGTCCCTGATCATTACAGGTGATAACTTCATTAATACTAAACACGAAACGGACACCGGCTTCTAAATCTACCTGGGCCTTGTGATCGCCCCGGTAATATTAAACACAACACGTAAGCTGACGTGGAAATCTACCTTCACCAGGGTATCGCCTCAGTAATATAAAACACAACACATGAACTGGAATGTAAATCTGCCCGGGTGATCATCTCTGTAATATTAAACGCAACCTGTAAACTGGGTTGTAAATCTACCCGGGCCAGGCGATCACTGCATTAATATTAAACACAGCACGTTAACCGGATGTAAATCTACCCGGGCCAGGCGATCTCTCGCACTTTAGGGATCCAGTGCACATCGGACATTGTTATTCACTAATACAGACCCAAAGAACAATTTTCAGAATGTGGGCAGCTGTAGGCGGAGAGCTGCTCATCATCGCTTGTAGTTGTATCACTCCGTCCATTCTTGCAAAGCTGTAATAAGGCGGAAGAAATGTCTCACTCTCAGGTGTGAAGAAAGCCTGCATTGTCTCCAATGCTGTAGATGTGTTCTTGCTCTTGATTGTGGGTGGATAAACATCTGGTAATTTGCGTTTCGTTCGTCTCCTTTCTACCAGTCGCACCATAATCAGTATATTGTTTCTGCTTCAAATGTCGCAGAATCATCTTACGGGGGGAGAGGGTTGCATTTCTATAATCAATAATAAAGTCTGTGTTCACTTAACTGTTCACTCTTGTAGATGATACGTGTCAATGTTTTTAAATCGGTCAATAACACCCAATTTTTTTTTTATTACTTTTTGCAGAGTGGGCCTTTCAATGGTTGTGAGGTCCGTCATTGTAGCGCTCGAAGTAAAACAAAGCAGACCATGGTTGAACCAGTAGAAGAGATTGTGCAGAAGACCAGGCCCCCTCACACATACCCTCAGCATGGACGCCAGAGACCAGCGCTGGAAGAAATCTCCTACATATGTGGTGAATGTGGGAGGAGCTTTGCGGGACACTCATGTTTTGCTGAGCATCAGAAGAGCCACAAAGAGAAGATCTATAAATGTGTTGAGTGCAGACAGACATATAATCATGAAACAGCCCTGCTTCGGCACCTGCAAAGCCACACTGTGCCAGAACCCTTCCAGTGCACGGAATGTCGCCAGTGTTTTGGGAAGAACTCTGACCTGCTCCAGCATCAGCAAAGCCACCAGGTTGTGACTCCATGCCAATGCACTGAGTTACCTTTGAGCCAAGCGGAGTCGGCGCCGTATCAGTGGAAGCAGAGTGGCGAGGCGCTTGAACTGTCTCCAGGGGGTGAGAGACCTCCGAGGGCTCAGGAAGAGAGAAGCCACAAGTCTACTCTCTGTGCCGGGAGCCCCAGTGACGCTTGGCATCTGCACCAGCACCAAAGGACTGACACAGCTCGGACCCACATGCACTGTCCCCCCGGGCAGCAGCGTTTCCACGACAGAGCTGGAGTAGAGCTGCACCCCTGCCCTCACTGCAAGTCCAGCTTCCGCTTGAAAGGCAGCCTGGCGCTGCACATGAAAATCCACCGAAACCAGCGCAACCCCGATCAGCATCTCGGAAGCTGAATGAAGAGGGCAAGGGGAGAAGCGATGTAGGGGGGGCCTGGGGGACAGCAGCTGCCTCTACCTGCATTGACTAAACCACTCACAGCCCAGCCCGTGGTCACCACGCTGATTCCTAAAGGTTGCTGCTGTCGGTAAAGGTGTTGGAGACTTCATGAAGGCACCATATGCAGCAATCATTCCTTGTGCCCTCCACAGCGAGGCTGCTTGAGTTTAAGGCGCTGCCGCATATTTCGTGTGAAGCAACTAATGTAAGTGCCACCAAGGTGGCCAAAGCTCTTCAAGTATAAACCATTGGAGACAGAGGCCATGGATGAGCAGTGTCCACATTCAGAGCAGCAGGACCTGGTCCCTGTGGTACTCAGCGAAGGGACAGTGCGAGGAGCAGCTGGCCCGGGGCTTGCGGTATCCCTGGGCACACAGTCCTGATCTTTTGTAGGTACAACCAGGGTTGTGGCAGAAACACCCCCTTCAAAGAGTGCAATGCCTAGGAGCCTGAGAAGAATGAGTGCAGAGGCCCGGGCAGTACACGTTACATAGTTTAAACCTCATTTGTACAAACCGAGGATTCATACCGATGCGCTGAACGTGGCACTCGCGCAGGGTGCACGTAAATCCAGGAAGCAGAACTTAAGAGGCGTGTAGGGTGCTTTGGAGACCGATGAATGTCCTTTGCAGCGTGTATGTTTGCACCTGGTGAGTTCAGACACTGCCTTGCCAGCCACATGGAGGGATTTATAGAAGCCCCAGTTTAGCATTAGCAGCCTGGCCGGGTCTAGCAGTGAGAATGGCATGTGTATCTAGAGGGTGGCAGCAAAGTTTGAATGAGTCAGGTGTGTGCTGTGTGACCTTAATTACAAGGATGTAACAGTATTGATCTGAGTGCTGCATGTGGGACAGAAATGGTGAACGCGTGTTGTGTGAGCCGTTCAAGACTGCGGTGAAGCATCCACATAAGGATGTGCCACGACCTCACTTTAATGAAGAATCCAGCAGCGTACAAAAGAACTGGATACGTTTTATGATGTTAAATATTGGACCTCGCAGCGATATCCTGGCTGTAAGGTGGCATAGTACTGCGGTAAAAGCAGTGGCTGCGGCGGAAGGGTGGGACATGGTCTAGGGTGATGGCGAAGCTGGGTTTCAGTTTTTGTGGAGTTGGCCATGTAAGAGCAGATGACCACCTGATTGCTGCTAGACGTTGATTCTGGGTTGAGTTCATGGTATTGCCAGGTGAGTTTTGTTTTCTTTGCTGTTTGTACTTTGACAGGCTTTTGCCCACTTAGTAGTTCTTGGTTGCTGTCAGTCAGAGTAGGGTTGGAATTTGAGTCTGGCACGGATAGTTCCAGATGATGGGAACCCTTGGGGGGTGGAGGGGGGGTTTGTGTGAGTTTCTTCTGATTCTTTCCATAAACACTTCTGTTGTTGGTGTCAAACAAAGCCAGGGCTTCGTGCTCTGCAGAGTGTTGCATGTTAGGCTGAGGGGATAACAGATGTTGTGGTGGCAGGCTGAATGCCAGAGGGTCGTGGTGGGCCCGGGGTGCGGCACCTTCTGAACCTGGACTGGAGGGTCAGAAATAAGCACTAAGTACACGGTTGGTGCAAGATGTTTCTCAGCTTCCTTGTTATATGTTGTCAGCAGGAGTTTATGTAATTTATTTATATGTGTAGTTTATGTACGGAGTAAGAGAATGCGCATTGACTGTATCGGCGCTTTCTGGTACTGGGTATACTGCGGTAGTAGCAGCACACGGGGCCTTCGAGTTTGCAAAGAATTGCTTGGCATACATTGGGGTGATGGTGGTCTCCGGGCACCAGCATATGCAATAATCTCACAGTGCTTGACAGTCGCGTGTAATAGGCTCTCGACAAGCACTGCGAGTCAAGTTTGTCACCTCTTTAAGAGTTGTGCCTCTAGAAAGACTATTTAAAAACACATTCCTTTTAAAGCGGTTTCTTTCCATAGCTTTCCATCCACAGGTTGCAGCTGGTTCAAACAAACTCCACCTGCTACCTTCCCTTTAAAGCCCTACGTGAAAAATTGACCTTGAAATAAACCTGCTTTTTCTTTCCCTTATTTATTTGAAATGCACCTCTGCTTCCCTTCTAGATGCCTCTTCTGTATATAAACTGTTGTAAATCTCATGCCTGTACGTCTTCATTTTTTGAAACCATATCCCTGCAACCTAACAATATCTATCAGTTACAGCAACCATCTGCTTCCTACATAATCCCCACCAAAGTTCATACATACCTCAGTCCTTAATGTACTGCAGAGAAACTGGAGTAAATGTATCTGATGGTTTCAAGGAGTATGAGTCCGGGTGGACTGACCGCTAACTGCAGTCCCACTTCATCAGGGGTAGTAAGTGCTCTATAAGTGCGATTACATGTGGGAGATCCTGTCAGCCAGGAGTGCAGAGCTGAAACAAAGAAAAACCCAAGAATTGAGGGACATTTACTGTTCGAAGTGCACAGAGCGCCAGACAAAGTTGCAAAAGTTGGGCCCGCAGCCGTGATGAGCTCAACGTCTTCCCAAAAATGGACTTTCGCTAAATCGCTTGGATTCTAGATGGAAAACTCTGTGATCCTTTACACATGCATAAACACTGAAGGACCTGTGTGTCAGGAATCTGGATACTTCCAGGGCAAACTGTCGGGTAAACTAGCGGATTTCACGACAGGGCGACGACGTGAGGTTCTTGCTCTACGCAGAGACAAAAGCTTTCTCAAGAAGAGGTTTCATATAAACACCAAAATACCTGCAAGCTTGGTGGGAAGCAGCACAGAAAACGTTGCAAGGTAAACCATCAAGAGAACGCACGTACAAGCAGAGCTACGATACAAAAACTATCTCATATCATAGTTTGTCTGCTCATTGGAAGTGAAAACTCTGAGGTGAAAAAGATCTTACATGAATGCAAGGAGCAGATGAAGGCTCCCAGCAGGTCCTGTGGGGGAAGGGGTGCTGGGTGGTTCTCTGTGCCAAAGGCACTTACCTTAGAGTCTAACTGGCCCCCTTGGAAACAATGAAAAGCAGGAAAATATGAACCACAAGGAAAAAAGAACCATGGATGGAACACAGAAACGTGAACTGGGCTTCGGGAAACTCTGGACTGGAATAAAGATCGGGATCAGAACTGGAAAACATAAAACTGAATATACTGAAAACTTACACCCTAACTATGAAAGGAGAGGAATATGCAGGCAGAACAGGAATACAGGACAAGGAATCTGTATAGATAAGACAGGTAGATGTGTGCAGTCAGAGCTAGGGTCAAAGGAACCGGAGAGGCAGGGTAAACAAGAGACAGGCAACAGGGACAACTAACTTATCAGAACAGGAACATAGAAGCAAACAACATTGGAAGCTGAAAGCAGAGGGAAGCCTGAAATATAGTGGGAGGATCACGCAGAGAGCAAGGAGACCCAGCAGCAAAATCAGTTGCGAGCTGCAGCACTATGTGCTTACCATGCAGAAATAGGAGGGGGAAAAGGGAGGGGCACCGGTACATGAGAGAGCCAGATGCAAGCAATCTACCAGAAAACAGGGAACCCCCAACTAAGGGAAGCCAGAACTGGGACTTGGAAAGGGGAAGACCAGGGAAACCAGCAAACACAGGAAAGCCAGGAATGGATTACAGGTGAAAGCCAAGGGAGGGAAAGTTCCAGAACGCAACTGAAAGAGGTCAGAAAGGGAATGGGATCTAGTAATCAAGGTAGAAAGTAGAACACCACCACAAGGGTGTGATTTGAGAAGGGTTTAGAGATGGAAAACACTACAGGTACCATGATGCATCAAGATGGTACTGTGGAATCCTGGACTGGAATACAAAGTGTATCTGACAATGTAAGGTGTAGAAGTGTATAACGTCATATTCAAGGATAAAGGCAAGACTCCAGAGGGTCTTCATGACCACCACCTGGTAGCTGGATGGTTAAATCCGAACACTACGCTAAGTATCTTCTGCATCCAGATGGAAACTCTGTAAACATTACATGTACACAAACAGGTCACTGAAATAATCTATGCTTAGTATCATGGATTCTAGATGGAAACAAAACATTTACTTGTGCACAAACAGGTCACTAAAATGATGTGTGTGGGAGGGTGAGGATAAGCCTGGCTACCGAGTTCTGGATGGTCCGTAGTCTTCTAGTGAGTTGCTTGGTGATCCTGGCATAGAGGGTGTTCCCATAGTCCAACTTGCTGGTGACTGGGGCACAAGTGAGTTTATCTAGTGTTGCTCGGAAGCCATTTGAAGGTGTTTTTCAGCATCTTTGAGGGGTGGAAGCAGGACACGGTGACGTTGTTGACTTGTGCAGTAATGTACAGTTTGTTGATGATAATTCTGGGGTTCCTGGTGTTGGGTGTGGGTCAGAGTTCAGCTGGCCACCAGTTTGAGCCCATGGTGAGGTGGTGGTGTTGAAGTTCACTACTTCTGTCTTGTCTGTGTTGAGCTTGAGGCAGTTGATCTTGTAGCTGGTGGGGAAGGCAGTAGTGATGTCCGATGCTAAGTATGGGTTTAGCCATGATTCTGTGAGAGAGAGCTGGCCTGGAGTGTAGTCATTCAATAGGTTCCATATCTCCATGACGTATTTGGTGAGCGAGCAGGTGTTGGGGAAAAGTGTTTGGTCTGCGTGAGCAGGTGGCTGGTTTGTGAGAGTGAGTGGGGTGCTGTAGGTGTGGGAGTGGTGGGTCTTTGGTGTGGGAGAGAGCAAGAGAACTCGCAGGAGGGGCAAGCCCGCGCTCCTTCCATGTTGTTTTGTAACACGCAGGAGGCGGTGGCTGGGGTTAAGAGTACAGAGGGGTGCCACAGGATATCAGTAGTTGGGAGGAGGAATCAGGGTTCCTGGTGCTGGGTGCCATCATTACATAGGTCCTGAGAAGAGGTTGGAGCTCAGGGTGTCGCAGGAGGGAAATCATTGAAATTACCTCCTGTACAGGTGGATGATGGGAGATGCAATGATGTCACTTGGTGTGCAGATGGGAGGGAAGCCAGTTATGTCCTTTCCTGTGCAGATAAATGATGGGAATTCCAGTGATGTCACTTCCTGTGGAGATGGACAATGGGAACATTATTGAATTATCTGATCAAAAACAGGACTGTAAGGTGCCAATCTCTACTCCAGCTTCAACTTCCACATTTTAGGAAGACATATACCCTCCAACATATTCTCACTTACTAATGATTTGGAATGGACTTCTATTTCACATTAGACTTGCTCCCTCTTTGTAAGTGTTCAAGACTCACCTTAAATCAAATTTGTATTTAGTGCAAGTCTCTCCTTTCTCATGACGTATTATCCTTCCCCTTCCACACACTTATTATACAATCGTCTGCAGACAAACTTTAAGTACATCCATGGTAGATGACCTGTATTCACTCTCAGAATGTACTCTTTTAGCTCCCACAAAGTTGCTACCAAGCATTTGTCTGCAATTGTCTTGTTATACACTTACCTGCTTGCTCTATGGTACCGCAGGCCTTGTTTATGCTAAATTTCTAAAATTACGCCACTGTGTAAATTGTGCGGCATTCACAGTAAAAAATCTATCACAAATGGCACAGTTTGCCGCAATTCAGGGTATAAATTTACCACATGCACCGATATGACAGAACACAAGCGGCTGTTTAAAGTAACAGAACATTTCACGCTAAAATACAGCTTGAAATGACGGATTTGCATGTTGTATAATTATGTGTAATACTTTTAAATTAACACATGAATAAACATCACACATAAATGGTTTCTGCAATGTTCACATCAACAGCTCTCTACATTGTGTTCAACTAATCAAAAACATACATAATAAGTTATTTAGAATGAATCACCAGATGAGGTCCCAGAGCGGGGGAAATCCCCTTCAACTGGAGATACCACCTGCAAAGTATAGAACCGTTCATAGAGGTCTGTGTGGAGAAAACACAGACTCCGGTGGATCTTGAACAGTAGTCACTCAGAGATTCCTCCAGGCTTGGTCATATTAACCGAGTATCTTGTTGGAAATGGTAATGTTTTGTATTGTCTTCGATTGTAATCAGTTGTTTGTGTAGTTTAAATACATTGTTGAAGTCCTTATTTAACAAGTCACACACAACTAGAGTGCTTATAATTCAAAAAACTTGTGAAAATAATACATAATCAGGCACTGGATTGACATTATCTGGTGCTGATGTGATATTAATATTTTGAATTTAGGATAATTGGGAGATTTCCCTTCTGTGTTGTTATATTGATCTCTCACCCCTAAGCCTTACAGGAACAAACCCTGCCATGTAGATAACGACGTGCAAAGCAATGTCCCAGTGCATGCAGTAGTACTCGTAAAAGATAAAGACTTGTCTAGTCCAGTCTTCCAGAGATAAAGTATCGGAGGGGGCAAAGCATCAAGCTGGAATCATGGCTGCCACCACCTCTGGTGAGCGCTCAGGTGGCAGGTATGGGTGATATGCCTCTTGGTCCATTTAGGTTAAAAAAACAAAAACGATGGGAGGCATCCTATGCAAAGCTACATTTCTCATATATTGTAATAAGCTTACAGAAGCTCCATACTGCGGCTGGCGGTAGTTGTAACTAACAGTTCCAGGATTGGAATTTCCTTTTGATTCTATGCAAACCTACTAACTTGCATGTTTAAGGTTTTTCACCAGCTCTTTTTCATCATTTCCCATACTGAGAAAGGTTGGAAATTTGCTCCTGTCAAGGTTCAGAAGTAACATTTCTTCCAGTGTTGGGGGAAAAAAGTGCTTAAAGGGAATATGAACTTGTAAACGCTCAACAGATTTTTTTATGAGCAAATCTACTCATATATATATTTGTTCAGAGTGCAATTATGATTTCCTGGTCTACTTCTGTAAATTCTTGTGAATACATGGAATACGTGAGTCTGCACTAATGCAAAGATATATACCTTGGGTGCACTTTTGTGACATTCTTAACGAAGTAGGTCCCTGATTAGGTCTGGCATTAACCAAAACCTTTTTGCTTTTATTAAAAGTCTTTCCATAGGCTGGCTTTACCGTGAGTGACACCATTCTGTACTTTCACAAAGAGAATATTCGCACATAAAGTGGGTTTGTACAGTGCCAGGACCAAATGACAATGTGTGCTTTTTGAGACCAAAAGTTTTTTTTTTTTGTGCTAATATTTGTTACAATGGTGAACCAGCAGCTCTCACAACAATATAAGGTTACAAAATCCATGTCACAACAAGATACACATTGACAAAACCAAACAACTGACCACCAATGTCTGACCTATTGGCTTTGCCAACGCTTGTTTATATTCATGTTTCCCATAATCTTGTTGAAACTAGCTTCACTGACTTTCCATTATATTAAAAAAAAAAAAAAAAAAACTAGCATGCATCAACACATTTTTATTAATTGATGCTTCAGAGAAATGGTGCCTAAAATTTCACAGAAGTTTAGCAAAACTTGTTTTTTGTAGTTGCATTTTATATGAACATTTTATTTTGAAAGCAAACAATCATCATTCTTGCTTTGTAGCTTCTGCAAATATATGCATCTAATCAGAGAGCATTCTGGAAGCATATATGTCGTCTCATTCTGTTAAACTGTGTAAACGTGTACACATTCGTCAGGTTTGCTGCATCACTAGCCTCTGTCCAGGTGAGAGCTGCTGCTTTTGTACATTGTGCCTTTGATGCTCATCTCAACCTTCAAAGAATAGTTTCACAGGAAAGACGTGCCCAAGGCTGGACAAGTACTTTTCCGTATGCAATGCAGAGACACAATAGACATGCAAGCTGATATAGTTGTAGTCAGACAGGCGCCTTATGCACATGACCACCATTTCCCCATAAGATCCCCAAACCCTGGAGTGCACACCCCGCATGCCCGGTCTAGTGCCCACTTTGGGTATATCAGGCAAAGCTACGTGTTCTCTATTCTAGACCCAGTTTACAGTACAATTGAGTGGTGATGTGCATACGATTGTCAGCATTTACTCTGCATCCAAATACAAAAAAGCTAAACAATGGTGCACATCTTTTGAATTACTGCTTTACAAATAGTAACCAAGGATACTTTAAAGGAGAGGTTCTAAACCTTTTGTCAGCAGAGTCCAAAATTTAGAAGCGTGACCAAGCTGTAACACATCCTGGATATACAAAAAAGTATTGGGCCTACTTTTGAATACTTTCCTACAGAGTAGCCAGGAAGATGGTCATTATGCATAGTCTTATGCATGCCAAGACAGTGAAGCACTCATCTGACAAAATCTGTCACTTACATCTCATGTCTCTGTTACGCGGTCATCCAAGACTCTGCGTAGACATGCACACCAGTTTGGAGTGACCTAATCAGTGTGTTATTGTATGTATTCGGTGACATGCAAACCTCCTTATAGCTGCAGAAAACACTGGTTTGAAGCAGCCCTACATTCAGATTAGTCTCTACAACAATTTTGTTAAGTAGTGTGTTTTGCCTGGGCCTCAAGCGATCCCAGGGTTGGGGGAGGGTGGAGGGGAGGGGGGGTTGTGCCAGGCTTTGGCCAAAAGAAAAGAAGCATTACACAGATAACAGTGGTTTGTTTTAAGCAGAAACATGTTATTGTGTTTTTAAAAAGGCAACAGGCAACAGTAATTAACTGCAATGTTTAAATACATCTAGACATATTTAAACATTGCCATCTTTATAAAATAATTGTGAACAATTCTGAGGGGGGGGCAATGATTTTTATTTTTCAACTTGGGGGGGGGGGGCAGCATAAAAAAGTTTAGAGACCATTCTAGGCAGACATGCAGGCTGTGAACCCACCACCACCGTTCTTAGTCACCTGGTGCACCCAGCATTTCCTGGAAACAATGGTTTGATGGATTTGAAATGTATCTAGATGCCATATGGGCACTGCACTGGAAGGAAAAGAAATATCTTCTACTACATTCTTTGGGTTTTGAAGGAAGAGTGATTTTTAAACACATACCCAATCTGGTGCTAGTTGATGGAGAAGAGTTGGATACCTATCAATTAGTTGCCAGATTCGATGTCCAGCCCAGTTCGGCATACGTTTTTCAAACGTTCACAAATGCAAAATGAAGATGTGGATGCTTACATTAACTGTGTTCTCAATGTAACGTTGGAGAGTTCCATGACAAACTCGTAAGAGATCAGTTCGTTGGTCACTGCTTGGAAACACATATTCAACAAAAACTTTTGACTGTGGGTAATCCATCTTTGGAAGATGTCATAAAAGTAGCAAATAGTAAGGAACTAACACAGATATCGCTTAAAGAGCAATTAATGTAGTAACTTCAGGGCTGATGATTTGCAAACAAAACAGAGAAAAGTTCCTTTAAATGTACCAATATATGTTTTAGGTGTGGGAATGCATTACAAAGCAGGGAGGGCAGAGGCTGTCCTGCAAAGAATATTTCATGCAGAAAGTGTGGAAAAATTGGACACTACTAAAGTTTTCCAGTGCACACAAAGTAGACTACCTAAAGTAAGTAGTGTGGTAGATGATAATGAAGAAGCTAGGGATCAACTCATTTCCAAGAAATGATTCTGATAGTCACGGAAAGTAACATTGTTAGTGGGGCCCCAAGAGAATATGTGGATCCCTATGATGATATTGATGTGGGAGACAGGATGTTACATTTGTTGGTTGACTCAGGAGCGCGTACTACAATGATTACGTCAGAACTGTTTAAAAAAACTGAAAGAATGTTGTACCTTCTAGATGGGGCTCCTGTCTCGTTTGAAGGTAGAAGAATTGGAAGGTTTCATTAAAGACATTTTAGAGTTTAAATGGCATGAGATCCAGGGCAAAATCTACGTGGCGAAAAGAGGTATGAATATATTAGGGTGATTTCACCAAGGTCTTTTTGGCATATTTCTTAAGCCAGGAACTAAGGAACATGTCCTAGTTATCAAGGATTTATCGTTATCATTTCTGTTTGAGGATGAGTTTCCCAATGTTTTTCTACAGGTTTGGGGAAGATGGTGGGTTTTAAACACATAATAAAATTCAAGCAAGGAGCCATTACTGTCAAACAACAGATCAGGTCTGTTCCGTTTAGTCTTTGGGAGGACCTCAAATGTCAACTAGATAAGCTCCAAAGTAATGGTGTTATTGAATCCAGCCTATGGCTTTCTTCCTTGGTTGTTGCCCGCAAATGCAATGGTGACATGCGTTTCTGCGTTGACTCCCATCTCCAAGATTGGTGATCTGTTGGAGGAACTTAAGAGGTGTGGAGTGGTTCTCCAAAATTGATTTGGCCTCTCCGTACCACCAGGTTGTTTTCAAAGAGGAGTTACAACATTGCACAGCATTCAATTCACCATATGGCACATATCAACTTTGCAGGATGCTGTTTGGTCTGGCGTCTGCCACCTTAGTTTTCCAGCACATAACTCATCAACTGTTGGAGAATGTCAGGGGAGTCTTAGCATTTCAAGACGATGTTTTGATTTTTGCTAAGCACTTGGAAGATCACAACAAGATCCTGAGATCTGTTCTCCACATATCTGAGATGAATGGTGTGGTGGTGAAGAAACAAAAGTGTGAATTCTGGAAAAGAGATGTTGAGTTTTTGGACCTTGTGTCTCGTGCAATGGCGTATCCCCCAGACCTGGGTTGGTTAAGGCAATGATAGAATGTCCCAAGAACAATGAGGAGTCCCAAGAACAAGGAGGAGCTACGTTTGTTCATTGGGATGCGTGACTATTTTGCCAGGTTTATTCCAGGATATGTCACTAAGTTGGAAGTTCTTTCGAATGTGTTGAAAAACAAAGTTCCATTTGTGTGGGATAGTGCATGACAAGACATGTTTGACAGAGTTAAGCAGGAAATGACGACTGCAAGAACATTGAGGGGAATATTTGTGAGCCCCTCGTGCCACCGGAGCATCACTTTTCGTGACACTTCGGTGGCGCTAAGCACTGCGCCGTATTTACAAGGTGGCGTTGAGCCACTTTTTGTGGCTTAATGCCACCTTGTAAATAGGACCCCTTCACACGCAGCCCTTTGCGTGGAAGAGGTGTGCCACAGTAACACCCATTGCATTTTGACACTGCCACAGATTTACAAGTCTATGTAAACCTGAGGCAGCGCCAAAATCTAACAAAGCACAACGAGGAGGAATACTTTTATTCCTCTTTGTTTTTTGCTTTTTCTATGTGTGCTGCACTCTACAGGCATGATTGTTTATGTGCTGGAAGGTGTCCCTTCCTACACCTAAACAATCATTTCAAGATGACGTTTGGCACTGGTGTGTGTGCTGCAGAATAAGGCACACACAGAAGTGCCAAATCGTTATTGGTGATTGTTTATATGCAGGAAGGGACAGCTTCCCACACATAAACAATCGATTCCCTCAACACAGACATCCTTCCACGATGGCGCAAGGATGCATGCATTGATGCTAGGCAGCTCAATTAAGCGCCAGCGCAGGGGACAACACATGGGTGCGCTGTATTGAATTAAAATACAGCGCATACCAGTGTTGCGGAAATGATGGAGCACGGTGCTGCCAAGTTTGGCGCAGGGGCGCGCTCTGTCATTTTCAGTTAAATATGGGCCTGAGTGGGTATGACCCTGGTATACCTTGCACGATCACAGTGGATGCCAATAAATATAGGTTGGATGCAGCCCTAACTGAATGTACAAGTGAGGGGTGAAATTAGTTATGCTTCAAGAGGGCTGCGAGAACCAGAGTTAAATTACTCTGTAATTGAAAAGAGGTGCTGGCATGTTACTGGGCGAGTGAGAAGTTCAGGAGTTGTGTGGGGCAGAAAATTTGTAATACAGATGGATCACAAGCCCCTGGTGTACATTTTGAGTGGAGAAAAGGTTAAGTACACCACTCCCTGCATTGCTCGTCTTACAATTAAATTACTTGAATATGACTTTGATGTGAGGTACATTCCGGGTAAGGAAAACATCACAGCAGATTTTCTGTCAAGGTTACCTGTCAGTGATCAAGATACAAGAGATCCGGAAGTTGATAAAGAAGGTTGTTTTATAGCATTAGAGGTAGATGAGAGTAAAGTTTGTACTTACATTGGTTGGAAAATGGCTGTAAGAAATGATACAGTTTTAGAAAAAGTCTTTTGTGAATGGATGGCCTAAAGAAAGGAATTTGTGTTCAGAGATATAACCTTTTTCCAAGATAGCTGAAGATATGTCTATTAAAGATGGGGTGGTGATGAGGAGTGATAAATGTGTGCCCTAGATGTAATTTGCCCTATGTTAGTTAACAATGCAGATAAAGGCCATCTTGGTTCAACCATGACAAAGAGAAAATTTAGAGCCCATTATTGGTGGTCTTCAATGGACAGAGATGTGGACAAGGTGGTAAAAGCGTGTGTGGTGTGCAGCAAAGCTGAGAAAGGGTTCAGGGGGTGACTCCACCCTTACAACGGACCTATGCCTGAGAAACCATTGGTGGCGGTTAGCATTGATATGGTGTAACCCTTTTATTTCCTTCTGTATCATTTACAATACGCTTTTGTGTTCATGAACTTGCATAGCAAATTACCAGATGTTTGCTTCTTTTCAAATCTCATAGCTAGCAATGCAGTACATTTTCTGAGAGATGTTTTCATGAGGGAGGGTTTCTGAGAGTCCATCGTCTTTTGATATTGGGGTTCAGTTCGTGAATCAGGAAATTAAAGTATTTCTGGCAGAATCTGGTGTGAAGCATCTGAATAGCTCACTTTACAATCCACAAACCAGTCGTTTGATGGAAAGGATGAATTGGGTGGTGGTTGAATGACTTAAGTGGGCCAAGAGCAACAATTATGATGTTGATGAAGCCATGAAGTCTATGCTGTGGTTTTAACACACAACACCCCATTTACTCACCAATGTGTCTCCTCCTTTTGAGCTTCTCAGAGAACACTGTTTTACCTCTAAACTTTATCCCGCCTTGTTAGCAAAAGGGGTACACAGTAAGGTCACGAGTAAGGCGAACCAAACGTCTATGCTGAGTAGGGTGAAAGAGGCACATAAAGTAAAACACAGGTATGATATAAAAAATCAACCAAACCTCAAATATTTCGATCTGGAGATGTGGTAGGTATCAAACATTTGTGAAGAAAGGGGATTCCAGTCATGGTGAACCTATCATAGTGAAGATAGTGTATGGAAATGGTGGAGGGTTGTCATTGGACAGCTGGAAAAATGGTAAAGGTTTCGAGATGAGGCCTTGAATGGGTTTGGTGAAAAGGAAAATTTGTTATCTAGTCATGATAAAAGAAAACACAGCAGTTCTTGGAAACTTAGATCAACATGTTCTACGAAGATCCACCGTGAGCGGCAGGTACCATGGAAACACAAGGATGGTTACTGATAGAAGTGTATATATTTATACACTTTAGGAATTCAAGAACTTATATAGGAAGAACATGATGTAATTATAATATTTAATTAATTTATTCCAATGTATTT
The DNA here is from genome assembly GCF_031143425.1 of Pleurodeles waltl. Lineage (NCBI taxonomy): Eukaryota > Metazoa > Chordata > Amphibia > Caudata > Salamandridae > Pleurodeles > Pleurodeles waltl. The sequence continues at coordinate 1,348,630,943 of NC_090437.1, read as the reverse complement.
TGCATTTGTAGGATAAACTTTTATTAAGATCTGTTGGAGTTTAGTTATGGTTCTTCCTATGATTTTGTGTTGTTACGTATAGGGAAGGGCATTATAGTATGTTGGGAAGAAAAAAAGAGAATATGTTGTGTTCATGCTAGTATGTATATTGGAATGTTGGTAGGAAAGTTTCAACGCTGCATTCTCTGCTTACGAGTTCAACTTAAGCTGCCTGGGGTGAGCGTATGGCACACGGCACAGCAGTGGCTTCCGATGTCCTGAGTGAATTTCACAAACCTCACTGTGTATTTCATTGTTTTGTGTCTGCCTCATCCCTGGAACCACAACACATCTACACATTTTTTGTGTGAAACCACTGTCGATAGTGAGTCCGAGCTAGCTACATTTATTAGCCTAATAATAAAGGCTTTGCGTTAATGAGCCATGAATACAGGTTCGAACAGCATTAACATACTTACACAAATCTTACCTCAACTGGATATAATGCCCTTTCCTGATCTGTAAACTGTCAGCCAAAGGGTTTGTGCTGCAGGGAGTTGGGCTTATTTGCCCCATGGACAAAAGAGACATGAAAACCTGTTGTCCTAGACCCGAAACAAAATGTCCTGGGAGGCAGGCTATTGGAATTCCCCACTCCTGAAAGCGTGACTTCTGTTACTAAATTGTTGATTCAAAGCAAAATAAATAATATTTCTCATTTTATTAAGGAGCGTGTGGCACTTTTGGTCGCTTACAGGGTGCTGTCATGCACATTAAACCGAGCGTTGCTCTTTGTGGTGTGGTCTGGGTTCATTTTCTCTCACATAAAGTGGTTGTGTTAAGCTTTCTGCAGTGGTATGTACATATTTAAGGAAAAGCTTTTTGCACCATTGCTCAGTTAAATTAAGCTCAAGTCTAATCTGTACTGGAGATGTATTGTGTGGCAGCCTAATCGGAAATTGACAGATTTTGCTTTGAATGTTTAAAAAGGAGCCAAATGTCTCTGGAAAATGCCTCTGTGCCTTATGCAACCCTGGGGATAAGTTTAGCTTTTATTATTATTTTTACCACTAGAGTTACAGGCGGATTCTCAGTTGTTTTGAAGAGAGATTGGAATGGGAGGAGCAGGGAGGCAATGTTTGGTTTTGGTGCATGTGAGAAAGTATCCTCTTTCTAGCCTTGTTACCCCCACTTTTGGCCTGTTTGTGAGTATATGTCAGGGTGTTTTCACTGTCTCACTGGGATCCTGCTAGCCAGGGCCCAGTGCTCATAGTGAAAACTCTATGTTTTCAGTATGTTTGTTATGTGTCACTAGGACCCTGCTAGCCAGGACCCCAGTGCTCATAAGTTTGTGGCCTACATGTTTGTGTTCCCTGTGTGATGCCTAACTGTCTCACTGAGGCTCTGCTAACCAGAACCTCAGTGGTTATGCTCTCTCTTTGCTTTCCAAATTGTCACTAACAGGCTAGTGACCAATTTCACCAATTCACATTGGCATACTGGAACACCCTTATAATTCCCTAGTATATGGTACTGAGGTATCCAGGGTATTGGGGTTCCAAGAGATCCCTATGGGCTGCGGCATTTCTTTTGCCACCCATTGGGAGCTCTGACTATTCTTACACAGGCCTGCCACTGCAGCCTGAGTGAAATAATGTCCACGTTATTTCACAGCCATTTACCACTGCACTTAAGTAACTTATAAGTCACCTATATGTCTAACCTTTACCTGGTAAAGGTTGGGTGCAAAGTTACTTAGTGTGTGGGCACCCTGGCACTAGCCAAGGTGCCCCCACATCGTTCAGGGCAAATTCCCCGGACTTTGTGAGTGCGGGGACACCATTACACGCGTGCACTGTACATAGGACACTACCTATGTACAGCGTCACAATGGTAACTCCGAACATGGCCATGTAACATGTCTAAGATCATGGAATTGTCACAATTCCATGATCCCCTCAGTCTCTAGCACAGACCCGGGTACTGCCAAACTGCCTTTCCCGGGGTTTCACTGCAGCTGCTGCTGCCGCCAACCCCTCAGACAGGTTTCTGCCCTCCTGGGGTCCAGCCAGGCTTGGCCCAGGAAGGCAGAACAAAGGACTTCCTCAGAGAGAGGGTGTTACACCCTCTCCCTTTGGAAAAATGTGTCAGGGCTGTGGATGAGTAGCACCCCCAGCCTCTGGAAATGCTTTGATGGGCACAGATGGTGCCCATCTCTGCATAAGCTAGTCTACACCGGTTCAGGGATCCCCCAGCCCTGCTCTGGCGCGAAACTGGACAAAGGAAAGGGGAGTGACCACTCCCCTGACCTCCCAGGGGAGGTGCCCAGAGCTCCTCCAGTGTGCTCCAGACCTCTGCCATCTTGGAAACAGAGGTGCTGCTGGCACACTGGACTGCTCTGAGTGGCCAGTGCCAGCAGGTGACGTCAGAGACTCCTCCTGATAGGCTCTTACCTGTGTTGCTAGCCTATCCTCCTTTCTAGGTAGCCAGACCTCCTTTTCTGGCTATTTAGGGTCTCTGCTTTGGGGAATTCTTTAGATAACGAATGCAAGAGCTCATCAGAGTTTCTCTGCATCTCTCTCTTCACCTTCTGCCTAGGAATCGACCGCTGACTGCTCAGGACGCCTGCAAAACCACAACAAATCAAATCAAATCAAATCATTAACATTTATAAAGCGCGCTACTCACCCGTGCGGGTCTCAAGGCGCTAGGGGAAAGAGGGGGGTTACCGCTGCTCGAAAAGCCAGGTTTTTAGGAGTCTCTGGAAAGCGGAGTGGTCCTGGGTGGTCCTGAGGCTGGTGGGGAGGGAATTCCAGGTCTTGGCTGCCAGGAAGGAGAAAGACCTCCCACCCGCCGTGGAGCGGCGGATGCGAGGGACGGAAGCGAGTGCGAGGCCAGAGGAACGGAGGAGGCGGGTGGGGACGTAGAAGCTGAGGCGTCGGTTGAGGTATTCCGGTCCCTTGTCGTGGAGGGCTTTGTGTGCGTGGGTGAGAAGTCGAAAGGTGATCCTTTTGTTGACTGGGAGCCAATGCAGGTGTCTCAGGTGTGCGGAGATGTGGCTGTTGCGGGGTACGTCGAGGATGAGGCGGGCCGAGGTGTTTTGAATGCGTTGCAGGTGCCCATCTCTGCATAAGCTAGTCTACACCGGTTCAGGGATCCCCCAGCCATGCTCTGGCGCGAAACTGGACAAAGGAAAGGGGAGTGACCACTCCCCTGACCTCCCAGGGGAGGTGCCCAGAGCTCCTCCAGTGTGCTCCAGACCTCTGCCATCTTGGAAACAGAGGTGCTGCTGGCACACTGGACTGCTCTGAGTGGCCAGTGCCAGCAGGTGACGTCAGAGACTCCTCCTGATAGGCTCTTACCTGTGTTGCTAGCCTATCCTCCTTTCTAGGTAGCCAGACCTCCTTTTCTGGCTATTTAGGGTCTCTGCTTTGGGGAATTCTTTAGATAACGAATGCAAGAGCTCATCAGAGTTTCTCTGCATCTCTCTCTTCACCTTCTGCCTAGGAATCGACCGCTGACTGCTCAGGACGCCTGCAAAACCACAACAAATCAAATCAAATCAAATCATTAACATTTATAAAGCGCGCTACTCACCCGTGCGGGTCTCAAGGCGCTAGGGGAAAGAGGGGGGTTACCGCTGCTCGAAAAGCCAGGTTTTTAGGAGTCTCTGGAAAGCGGAGTGGTCCTGAGGCTGGTGGGGAGGGAATTCCAGGTCTTGGCCGCCAGGAAGGAGAAAGACCTCCCACCCGCCGTGGAGCGGCGGATGCGAGGGACGGAAGCGAGTGCGAGGCCAGAGGAACGGAGGAGGCGGGTGGGGACGTAGAAGCTGAGGCGTCGGTTGAGGTATTCCGGTCCCTTGTCGTGGAGGGCTTTGTGTGCGTGGGTGAGAAGTCGAAAGGTGATCCTTTTGTTGACTGGGAGCCAATGCAGGTGTCTCAGGTGTGCGGAGATGTGGCTGTTGCGGGGTACGTCGAGGATGAGGCGGGCCGAGGTGTTTTGAATGCGTTGCAGGCGATTTTGGAGTTTGGCGGTGGTCCCGGCGTAGAGGGTGTTGCCGTAGTCCAGGCGGCTTGAGACGAGGGCCACGGTTTTTCTAGTGTCGGCGGGGATCCAGCGGAAGATCTTGCGGAGCATGCGGAGGGTGAGGAAGCAGGCGGAGGACACGGCGTTGACTTGCTTGGTCATGGTGAGAAGAGGGTCCAAGATGAAGCCGAGGTTGCGGGCTTGGTCTGCGGGGGCCGGTGCGGTGCCGAGGGCCGTGGGCCACCAGGAGTCGTCCCAGGCGGACGGGGTGTTGCCGAGGATGAGGACTTCCGTTTTTTCAGAGTTCAGCTTTAGGCGGCTGAGCCTCATCCAATCTGCGACGTCCTTCATACCCTCTTGTAGGTTGGTCTTGGCGCTGGCGGGGTCCTTGGTGAGGGAGAGTATAAGTTGGGTGTCGTCGGCGTAGGAGGTGATGATGTCGTGCTTGCGTACGATGTTGGCGAGGGGGCTCATGTAGACATTGAAGAGTGTCGGGCTGAGCGATGAGCCTTGAGGTACGCCGCAGATGATCTCGGTGGGTTCTGAGCGAAACGGAGGGAGGTAAACTCTTTGGGAGCGGTTTGAGAGGAAGGAGGCGATCCAGTCCAGGGCCTGGCCTTGGATCCCGGTGGGGCGGAGGCGGGTGATTAGGGTGCGGTGACAGACGGTGTCGAAGGCAGCCGAAAGGTCGAGGAGAATGAGGGCGACTGTTTCACCGTTGTCCATCAGTGTTCTGATGTCGTCTGTGACTGAGATGAGGGCGGTTTCCGTGCTGTGGTTGGTTCAGAATCCGGTTTGTGAAGGGTCGAGCAGGTTGTTGTTTTCCAGGAAGGTGGTCAGCTGTTTGTTGACGGTCTTCTCTATTACCTTGGCTGGGAAAGGCAGGAGAGAGATGGGGCGGAAGTTTTTCAGGTCGCTCAGGTCAGCCGTAGGTTTCTTTAGTAGGGCGTTGACTTCGGCGTGTTTCCAGCATTTGGGGAAGGTAGCAGAAGAAAAAGAAGAGTTGATGACGGCCTGGAGGTGCGGGGCGATGATGTCGTCGGCTTTCTTAAAGATGAAGTGAGGGCAGGGGTCCGAAGGGGCGCCGGAGTGGATAGAGTTCATGGTGGATTTGGTTTCTTCAGTGTTGATGTGGGTCCAGTTGTTGAGGGTGATGGCCGGGGGTGCGGGTTCGGTGCTATTTGGTTGGGTCTGGTGTCCGAAGCTGTCGTGGAGGTCGCTGATCTTGCGATGGAAGAAGGTGGCGAGGGATTCGCACAAATCCTGTGAGGGGGTGACGGCGTTGGCATTGGGGTTGGAGAACTCCTTGACGATGCTGAAGAGTTCTCTGCTGTTGTGGCTGTTTTTGTCCAGTCTGTCGGTGAAAAAGTTCCTTTTAGCAGTGCGGATCAGGTGGTGGTGTTCGCGGGTAGCGTTCTTGAGGGCGGTCATGTTGTCAGCGGTGTGGTCCTTGCGCCAGGCCTTCACGAGGGCGCGACAAGTTTTCTTTGATTCTTTGAGGGTGTCAGAGAACCAGAGAGGTTTTTTGGTGTTGGTCTGTCGATGCGTGCGTTTGAGGGGAGCAAGGTTGTCTGCGCAGTTGTAGATCCAGTTTGTGAGGCTGAGGGCTGCGTCGTTGGGGTCGGTGGTGAGGGTGGGTGGGTTGGTTGGCGGCGAGTGCGGAGAAGAGTTGCTCTTCGGGGATCTTGTTCCACTGTCGACGAGGGATGGATTGAGTGCGGAGGTGGCGGGTCTCGCGTCGGAATGTGAAGTGGACACAGCTGTGGTCGGTCCAGTGTAGAGCGGAGGTGTGGCTGAAGAAGATGTGTTTGCTGGCGGAGAAGATGGGGTCGAGCGTGTGTCCGGCGATGTGGGTGGCGGTGTTCACCAGTTGTTTGAGGCCGAGGTTGTCGAGCAGGGTGGTGGTGTTGGGGTCGTTGTTTTGTTCCAGATGAAAGTTGAGGTCGCCTAGGAGGATGTAGTCCGGTGAGGCGAGGGCGTGCGGGGAGATGAAGTCGGCGATGGCGTCGCTGAAAGGGGCGCGCGGTCCGGGAGGACGGTAGACGAGGGATCCTCTGAGGGTGGTCCTCGGGTCGGTGCGAATCTGAAAATGCAGGTGTTCAGCGGCGAGAGGAGTGTCTTCGGTGGAGGTGGTGACGCTGATGGCGTCTTTGAAGACGATGGCGATACCTCCTCCTACTTGGTTGGTGCGGTCTTTTCTGGAGATCTTGTAGCCTTTGGGGATGGCGGTGGCGATGTCTGGAGCAGAGGAGGCGTTCATCCAGGTCTCCGTGATGAAAGCGACGTCCGGGGCTGTGGAGTCCAGGAGGTCCCAGAGTTCAACGGCGTGCTTGTGGACGGAACGAGCGTTGACCAGGATGCACTTGAGGTGGTTGATGGCGCGAGGGCCTGTGGTCGTGGTAGTTGCGTGGTGGAAAATGCGTTTGCAGGAGTTGCAGGCGAAGGGTCCATGGATGCGTTTGGGGTGAGCTTGGAAGCAGGTGTTGGAGCGTCCTGGGTTGAGGGCGTGGAGGGTGGTGGGGTCGTAGCGGATCAGCGGGGCTTGGGAGAGCTGGGGACCAGGGGTTGTGGCGCTGGGCGTGGACGGGCGCAGACGGGCTTGCCTCTGGCGCGCCTCCGGCGCACCCGCTGCGCGGTCGTGCAGCAGCCGCCATATGAGGTAGGGGGGGAGGGGTCAGCTGGGGACGAATGGGAGCTGGGGGGTGGGGGCGTGCAGGAGGTTGCGGCGGGAAAGCGCGAGGGAGGGGGGTGAGTGTTAGGAGGTTTAGGAGATTAGGGAGAAAGATAGGATTAGGGTTGTGAAGATAGGGGAGGGGGGGTGTAGAGGTGGGTGAGGGTGAGAGGTAGAGTGAGAGGATAGGAAGATAGGTGATAGAGGGGGTGGCGGGAAGGGGGGAGAGGGAGATAGATAGAGAAATCGATAGATAGAGAAATAGATAGAGAGATAGGTAGATAGGAGGGGGTGGAGAGTGAGGGAGTTAGTGGGATAGAGAGATAGGTAGATAGGAGGAGTGAGGGAGGTAGATAGCGAACGGGTTAGATAGGGGTGATAGAGAGGGGGGAGGCGAGTGAGGGAGGGGGATGAGGCAGGAGCAGGAGGGCAGGTGCGGGGAGAAGAAGACGGAGGAGGCAGAAGAGCAGAAGACCGGAAGAACAGAAGAAAGGAAGACCGGAAGTACAGAAGAGCAGGAGACCAGAAGACCACAGAAGATCACAGAAGAAGATACAGAAAACAAGGAACAGAAGGCAGAAGACCACAGAAGAAGATGAGGAAGAAGAGAGAAGACGGGGAAAAGAAGAGTACAGCAGAAGATTACAGACGAGGAGCGAGGAGGAAGAACAGAGAAGAAGAAAAGAAGCAGGAGCAGGACAGAGGGTGAGTAGCGCGGGGCAGAGCGAAGGGCTGGGAGGTGGGGGGTACTTACTGTGAGGTGGGTCTCAGGAACCTGGAGGAGCTGGAGGAGCTGCAGCGGCAGGGGGAGCGACCTACCCTTGGGTCAAGGGTCGCTACCACTGTCGCGCAGCGGGCGCCATATGAGGTAGGGGGGGGGGAGGGGTCAGCTGGGGTCGAATGGGAGCTGGGGGGCGGGGGCGTGCAGGAGGTTGCGGCGGGAAAGCGCGAGGGAGGGGGGGGACAGGTAGAGTGAGAAGAGCTGGGGGAGGGGGGTGAGTGTTAGGAGGTTTAGGAGATTAGAGAGAAAGATAGGAGTAGGGTTGTGAAGATAGGGGAGGGGGGGTGTAGAGGTGGGTGAGAGGTAGAGAGAGGATAGGAAGATAGGTGATAGAGGGGGTGGCGGGAAGGGGGGAGAGATAGAGAAATAGATAGAGAAAATAGATAGAGAAATCGATAGATAGAGAAATAGATAGAGAGGTAGATAGGAGGGGGTGGAGCGTGAGGGAGTTAGATAGTGGGATAGAGAGATAGGTAGATAGGAGGAGTGAGGGAGGTAGATAGCGAACGGGTTAGATAGGGGTGATAGAGAGGGGGGAGGCAAGTGAGGGAGGGGGATGAGGCAGGAGCAGGAGGGCAGGCGCGTGGAGAAGAAGACGGAGGAGGCAGAAGAGCCGAAGGCAGAAGAGCCGAAGGCAGAAGAGCGGAAGAACAGAAGAGCGGAAGAACAGAAGAACACAGAAGATCACAGAAGAAGATACAGAAAACGAGGAACAGAAGGCAGAAGACCACAGAAGAAGATGAGGAAGAGGAGAAGAAGAGAGAAGACGGGGAAAAGAAGAGTACAGCAGAAGATTACAGACGAGGAGCGAGGAGGAAGAACAGAGAAGAAGAAAAGGAGCAGGAGAGAGGGTGAGTAGCGCGGGGCAGAGCGAAGGGCTGGGAGGTGGGGGGTACTTACTGTGAGGTGGGTCTCAGGAACCTGGAGGAGCTGCAGCGGCAGGGGGAGCGACCTACCCTTGGGTCAAGGGTCGCTACCACTGTCGTGCAGTGGCCGCCATATGAGGTGGGGGGGAGGGGTCAGCTGGGGTCGAATGGGAGCTGGGGGGCGGGGGCGTGCAGGAGGTTGCGGCGGGAAAGCGCGAGGGGGGGACAGGTAGAGTGAGAAGAGCTGGGGGAGGGGGGGGAGTGTTAGGAGGTTTAGGAGATTAGGGAGAAATATAGGAGTAGGGTTGTGAAGATAGGGGAGGTGGGGGTGTAGAGGTGGGTGAGAGGTAGAGTGAGAGGATAGGAAGATAGGTGATAGAGGGGGTGGCGGGAAGGGGGGGAGAGATAGAGAAATAGAGAAAATAGATAGAGAAATAGATAGAGAAATAGATAGAGAGATAGGTAGATAGGAGGGGGTCGAGATTGAGGGAGTTAGATAGTGGGATAGAGACATAGGTAGATAGGAGGAGTGAGGGAGGTAGATAGCGAACGGGTTAGATAGGGGTGATAGAGAGGGGGGAGGCGAGTGAGGGAGGGGGATGAGGCAGGAGCAGGAGGGCAGGCGCGGGGAGAAGAAGACTGAGGAGGCAGAAGAGCCGAAGACAGAAGAGCAGAAGAACAGAAGACCGGAAGAACAGAAGAACAGAAGAAAGGAAGACCGGAAGTACAGAAGAGCAGGAGACCAGAAGAACACAGAAGATCACAGAAGAAGATACAGAAAACGAGGAACAGAAGGCAGAAGACCACAGAAGAAGATGAGGAAGAAGGGAAGAAGAGAGAAGACGGGGAAAAGAAGAGTACAGCAGAAGATTACAGACGAGGAGCGAGGAGGAAGAACAGAGAAGAAGAAAAGAAGCAGGAGAGTGGGTGAGTAGCGCGGGGCAGAGCGAGGTGGGGGGTACTTACTGTGAGGTGGGACTCAGGAACCTGGAGGAGCTGCAGCGGCAGGGGGAGCGACCTACCCTTGGGTCAAGGGTCGCTACCACTGTCGCGCAGCGGCCGCCATAAGAGGTAGGAGGGGGGGGGAGGGGTCAGCTGGGGGCGAATGGGAGCTGGGGGGCGGGGGCGTGCAGGAGGTTGCGGCGGGAAAGCGCGAGGGAGGGGGGGGACAGGTAGAGTGAGAAGAGCTGGGGGAGGGGGGTTTAAGGGTGGAGGGAGGTGAGTGTTAGGAGGTTTAGGAGATTAGGGAGAAAGATAGGAGTAGGGTTGTGAAGATAGGGGAGGGGGGTGTAGAGGTGGGTGAGGGTGAGAGGTAGAGTGAGAGGATAGGAAGATAGGTGATAGAGGGGGTGGCGGGAAGGGGGGGAGAGATAGAGAAATAGATAGAGAAAATAGAGAAATCGATAGAGAAATAGATAGATAGAGAGATAGGTAGATAGGAGGGGGTGGAGAGTGAGGGAGTTAGATAGTGGGATAGAGAGATAGGTAGATAGGAGGAGTGAGGGAGGTAGATAGCGAACGGGTTAGATAGGGGTGATAGAGAGGGGGGAGGCGAGTGAGGGAGGGGGATGAGGCAGGAGCAGGAGGGCAGGCGCGGGGAGAAGAAGACGGAGGAGGCAGAAGAGCCGAAGGCAGAAGACAGAAGACCGGAAGAACAGAAGACCGGAAGAACAGAAGAAAGGAAGATCGGAAGTACAGAAGAGCAGGAGACCAGAAGAACACAGAAGATCACAGAAGAAGATACAGAAAACGAGGAACAGAAGGCAGAAGACCACAGAAGAAGATGAGGAAGAAAAGAAGAAGAGAGAAGACGGGGAAAAGAAGAGTACAGCAGAAGATTACAGACGAGGAGCGAGGAGGAAGAACAGAGAAGAAGAAAAGAAGCAGGAGCAGGAGAGAGGGTGAGTAGCGCGGGATAGAGCGAAGGGCTGGGAGGTGGGGGGTACTTACTGTGAGGTGGGTCTCAGGAACTCAGGAACCTGGAGGAGCTGCAGGTGGAGCGACCTACCCTTGGGTCCAGGGTCGCTACCACTGTCGCGCAGCGGCCGCCATATGAGGTAGGAGGGGGGGGAGGGGTCAGCTGGGGTCGAATGGGAGCTGGGGGGCGGGGCGTGCAGGAGGTTGCGGCGGGAAATCGCGAGGGAGGGGGGGGACAGGTAGAGTGAGAAGAGCTGAGGGAGGGGGGTTTAAGGGTGGAGGGGGGTGAGTGTTAGGAGGTTTAGGAGATAAGGGAGAAAGATAGGAGTAGGGTTGTGAAGATAGGGGAGCGGGGGTGTAGAGGTGGGTGAGGGTGAGAGGTAGAGTGAGAGGATAGGAAGATAGGTGATAGAGGGGGTGGCGGGAAGGGGGGGAGAGATAGAGAAATAGATAGAGAAAATAGATAGATAGAGAAATCGATAGATAGAGAAATAGATAGATAGAGAGATAGGTAGATAGGAGGGGGTGGAGAGTGAGGGAGTTAGTGGGATAGAGAGATAGGTAGATAGGAGGAGTGAGGGAGGTAGATAGCGAACGGGTTAGATAGGGGTGATAGAGAGGGGGGAGGTGAGTGAGGGAGGGGGATGAGGCAGGAGCAGGAGGGCAGGCGCGGTGAGAAGAAGACGGAGGAGGCAGAAGGGCAGAAGAGCAGAAGAACAGAAGACCGGAAGAACAGAAGAACAGAAGAAAGGAAGACCGGAAGTACAGAAGAGCAGGAGACCAGAAGAACACAGAAGAACACAGAAGATCACAGAAGAAGATACAGAAAACGAGGAACAGAAGGCAGAAGACCACAGAAAAAGATGAGGAAGAAGAGAAGAAGAGAGAAGACGGGGAAAAGAAGAGTACAGCAGAAGATTACAGACGAGGAGCGAGGAGGAAGAACAGAGAAGAAGAAAAGAAGCAGGAGAGAGGGTGAGTAGCGCGGGACAGAGCGAAGGGCTGGGAGGTGGGGGGTACTTACTGTGAGGTGGGTCTCAGGAACTCAGGAACCTGGAGGAGCTGGAGGAGCTGCAGCGGCAGGGGGAGCGACCTACCCTTGGTTCAACAAAGTAGCAAAGACGACTACTGCAACCTTGTAACGCTGATCCTGCCGCCTTCTCGACTGTTTTCCTGGTGGTGCATGCTGTGGGGGTAGTCTGCCTCCTCTCTGCACTAGAAGCTCCAAAGAAATCTCCCGTGGGACGACGGAATCCTCCCCCTGCAACTGCAGGCACCAAAAGAACTGCATCACCGGTCCTCTGGGTCCCCTCTCAGCACGACGAGCGTGGTCCCTGGAACTCAGCAACTCTGTCCAAGTGACTCCCACAGTCCAGTGACTCTTCAGTCCAAGTTTGGTGGAGGTAAGTCCTTGCCTCCCCACGCTAGACTGCATTGCTGGGTACCGCGTGATTTGCAGCTGCTCCGGCGCACTCTTCTAGGATTTCCTTTGTGCACAGCCAAGCCTGGGTCTCGGACACTCTAACCTGCAGTGCACAACCTCCTGAGTTGTCCTCCGGCGTCGTGGGATCTCTTTTTGTGACTTCGGGTGAGCTCCGGTTCACTCCTCTTCGTAGTGCCTGTTCCGGCACTTCTGCGGGTGCTGCCTCCTTCTGTGAGGGCTCCCTATCTTGCTGGGCGCCCCCTCTGTCTCCTCACGCAATTGGTGACATCCTGGTCCCTCCTGGGCCACAGCAGCATCCAAAAACCCTAACCGCGACCCTTGCAGCTAGCAAGGCTTGTTTGCGGTCGTTCTGTTTTGGAACACCTCTGCAAGCTTCTTCACGAAGTAGGACATCCATCCTCCAAAGGGGAAATTCCTAGTCCTCTTCGTTCTTGCAGAATCCACAGCTCTTACCATCCGGTGGCAGCTTCTTTGCACCCTCAGCTGGCATTTCCTGGGCATCTGCCCAATCTCGACTTTGTCGCAACTCTTGGACTTGGTCCCCTTGTTCCACAGGTACTCTCGTCCGGAAATCCATCGTTGTTGCATTGCTGGTGTTGGTCTTCCTTGCAGAATTCCCCTATCACGACTTCTGTGCTCTCTGGAGAATATAGGTGCACTTTACACCCACTTTTCAGGGTCTTGGGGTGGGATATTTTTCTAACCGTCACTGTTTTCTTGCAGTCCCAGCGACCCTCTACAAGCTCACATAGGTTTGGGGTCCATTCGTGGTTCGCATTCCACTTCTAGAGTATATAGTTTGTGTTGCCTCTATACCTATGTGCTCTCATTGCAATCTATTGTGACTGTACATTGCTTGCATTACTTCCTTTTGCTATTACTGCATATTTTTCGTATTGTGTACATATATCTTGTGTATATTTGGCATCCTCATACTGAGGGTACTCACTGAGATACTTTGGCATATTGTCATAAAAATAAAGTACCTTTATTTTTAGTATATCTGTGTATTGTGTTTTCTTATGATATTGTGCATATGACACCAGTGGTATAGTAGGAGCTTTGCATGTCTCCTAGTTCAGCCTAAGCTGCTCACCTATAGCTACCTTCTATCAGCCTAAGCTGCTAGAAACACCTCTTCTACACTAATAAGAGGTAACTGGTCCTGGTACAGAGTGTAAGTACCCCTTGGTACCCACTACAAGCCAGGCCAGCCTCCTACAGTGCATTTCCAGTGTGCAGATGCCTCCAGCGATGCTCTAACCAAACACCAAAGGACTTATATTTGTTAGTCTTGGCCAGCTGTTGTTTCTCCAAATAGCATTCTCCTTGTTTGATACATTTTCTACCAAAGATTTGTTAGAAAGTGGATTATTGGTAAGGGCAGGTAAGTACCTACACTTAGCATTAGGCCACTAACCCCCCCACTAGGTCCAGTTAGGTCTCTAAATTAATCCCAGGTCAACCCTTGGTATCTTGGCAATGAGTAGTTAGGCTTAACTTCGGAGGCATTTAAAAATTCCAAAACAGTAAGGACATATTTATGAGCCCCTAGCGCACTGGAGCGTCACTTTACGTGACGCTCCGGTTGCGCTGTGCTCTGCGCCGTATTTACATGGTGGCGTTAACGACACCTTGTAAATACGGCTCCTTCACACGCAGTACTGTGCGTGGAAGGGGCGTGCAATGGGTGTTGCTGTGGGCGTGCCACAGCAACACCCATTGCATTTTGACACTGCCCCAGATTTAGGTATTTTCATAAACCTGAGGCAGCGCCAAAATCTAACGCCACCCCGGGGTGGCGTTAGCAAGGCACAACAAAGAGGAATACTTTTATTCCTCCTTGTTGTTTTGCTTTTTCTATGTGTGTTGCGTTCTGCTGCACGCATAGAAAGAGCAAAATGCTAGAAATTATTGTTTATGTGCATGAAGGTCTCCCTTCCTGCACATAAACAATCTTTCAACATGACGCTTTGGCACTTCTGTGTGTGCTACATTCTGAGGCAAGAGGCATTCTGCAGCACACACAGAAGTGCCAAAGGTTGAAAGATTATTTATGTGCACGAAGGGACACCTTTCTGCATATAAACAATCAAACCCCTCAACGCAGACATCCTTGCACAATGGTGCAAGGATGCCTTAGTTGGTGCTGGCAGCTAAATGTAGCGCCTGCGCAGGGGAAACTCAGGGGTGCGCCGTATCCTAATATGGCACATTCCTGCATTTCTAAAGTGACGTGGCGCTGCCAATTTTGCTACAGCACTGCACCTCTTTTTTGTAAATCTGGCCCATAATAAGTAAAACTCAAAACCATAAAAATCCAACACCAATTTATAAAAATAGATCATTTCTATCTTTAAAAAGACAAAAATCCAATGTAGGGAACCGGAGATATTAATTTAAAAGTAATTCTAGAGCTTAGAAGCAAATAACGCTCAGAGTAAAAAAAAAAAAAAAAAAAAAAAAGCTCACATTGGACAGGGACAAAGTCCAGAATTCAGGCCACCCACGATGTAACACTGCTACACTTACTTTCAGAAGTGTTTCTTGATACAGGAAAGTGTTTCACAGCACCAGCCAAGGGTTCGCCTCTTGGAGTCTGGGACTACAACTCCCACAATGCACCTCTTCAACTTATGAAGCTGTTTACAACAGTTTCTCCAAATGTTTGGATCTTCTTCCAGCGGTCTTTTTTGGGTCCTTAAAGTGTCCACAAGTTGATCCATGGTGCCGGAAGGTTTGAGTTGCTCTTTCGGAGTTGGGACAACACAAGAATCTTCGAATGGCCACTGGACGCTGGGCTCTTCTTGCAGGACTTGATGCAGGGGCTCTAGGTAGCTCCTTTGTACCTGTAGCTTACAGGGAGTCCACTCCTGGAGTTGCAGAAGCAAGGGAAAGTCCTTTTCTTGTTGAAGTCCAAAGCGTGCAGCTGTGCAGTCCTTGTGAGTGCAGTGTCCAGGTGCAGGCCAGGGGTCCAGTAGGGCAGTCATTCTTCTCCAGTATCTTCTTCCAGTAGGGATCGGAGGTGGGGGTGCAGCTCTGCCAATGTCATCCTTGCTCCTGGGGTGGAAAGCAGGGGCGGAGGCTCTTGACCAATCAAGTGCAGGCTTTACAGTAGTTTCTATTAATCTCTGTGGGCCAGCACCGGGTTGGTTCAGCAATACTACATTGTTCGAGTAGATACGATGGATTGGGAGCCAGCTTTGCTGGATGTGAATCTGCTGGTGTTTCCAGGTATGAGTTGATCACTTTACTGCTGTGTGGAGGGCTTCTGTGTCATCTATGTGTGTGTGCATTTGGTGGTATTTTTACAGTGGTAATCTAGCTGGAGGGTATCAGTGTGCTTTACAGTAACATGAGTGGCGGTGTTCATGGACGGTACAATATGGCATACATCCTGGGGTAGTTTACACATTTCAGTACAGTTACATGACTTGTCATATGTTCATAGTTGTTAGGTACAATGAAATTAGGTGATCTGGCTAGCATCAAATGATGTTCTGTCCAGTGCCGGAGCACAGATCAGATTGTAGGCCCCCAGGTTCCAAGGCTGGCCGCTTAGCCACTGGACTCAGTGTCCTAGCTACAAGTTTCACGGTGTCATCAGGGTATATGCTTGGCTTATTGCTTACATGTTAATTGTTTTAAGGGTGAAGGGTCTTCTGGTTTTGTTTCTGGTTTTTACCAGCATGCCAGGAACTCCTGTCACCAACTGGGAGACTCCCTAATATTGGCTTTGAGCTTTAATCACCTTCCTTCTCAATAGGATCTAAAAATAGCATCTGTGCCGAAACCAAGGAGATTGCACCATTTCCAGATTTAGTATGTATGTTTATTCTATTTCCATAGTGGAAACCTAGGCAAAAGGCAGCGGAGCGCTGTACGTGGTCAGAAGCGGTGCGTCCAGTACCAGGAGAGGAACCTAAGTTGTGGATGGTTAATTTATTGTGATGACTCTTCAACTCTTAAATTGGTGCAGTGTGGGGGTGGAAGGGGTCTGATGGATACAGGGATGTTTTTCCAGATGCTGGGTGCATAGATAAGACCTTTTGTCTTGTTCTTTTTTTTTTTTTTTTTTTTTTTTACATGTCTTCGTCTTCAGTCTGATGTTCTCCCGGCTGCAGGTGTGCTGAGGTTTGTCAGCAAGGTAAGCGGGGTGCTGGCTCTGTACATTATGCAGCTGGTTGGAAGATGGGGCAGGCCGGCAGAGAGAGCTAATGGAGTTCCATCAGGATGGGGGTGATGTGATCATATTTCTTCTGTGCATGGATGAGATGTGTTGCTGCATGTAGGGCACCTCTAAGGGGTGGCAGTCTGGAGTCTGGGAGGCCCTGGAGTAGGGCATTACCACTGTCAACATGTCAGGGCTTGAACAGCAGCTCTAAAAGTCCATTTCTGGGACATGTTATGACTTTCTGTAGAACAAATGTGTTACAAGGCTGTCTTTGTTTTTTTTTTGTTTTTTTTTAGCAATGTGTTCCTAGAGGGAGAAGTTGGTGTCCAGGGTTTGGCATTCAGTGATAGTTGGGGCTCCAAACCATCAAGGTTCTTGTCTTTGAGGCAGGTTTGTACTGTGTCTTGTTGTTCTTGCACATAATACAAATAGTGTCTCGGTTGGGTTGTGCTTCAGAGAGGCTGTGGACATCCAGGTCTGAAGGTTATATGTTGGACTCAACAACGATGTTGGAACAACGACCTCGTTCTAACCACTAATGCCTTTACCACAAATGCGTTTACAACGATTTTACCGTTGTAAACACATTCCTTGTTAAGGCATTAGTGATCAGCATGCACGGCTCCAGCATGCTTCCCCCGTAGTGCCCCACCCCCAAAAATGACCACGGCCCCCCATCCCCACAACTACCCCAACCCCCAAAATTACCAGAACTCCAACCCCCGTCCCATAAAACCTAAACCCTAACCCCCAAACCCTAATCACCCCCAGCCCCCCACCCCAAAAACTAAAATTCCCCTGAGTCCCCACCTCTAAAACCTAAACACCCCAACCCACCCCTTAAACCTAAACCCTAATCAAACCCAGCCCCCACCCCAAAAACACCCTGAGGAACCCACCCCTTAAACTTAAACCCTGCCCCCTAAACCCTAATCACCCAGAGCCCCTCACCCCCCAAAAAAACAGCCCCAGTCCCACCCCAACTTACCTCCTCCTTCACCGCGTCGACTCCGACTCCCGTCTTCTGTACCTTAACCACGCATGTACGTGGTTCAGACATGCGTGGTTAAGGTAACAAAACCAGGAAGTCGTGGAAAACGAAAGTGTTGTTTCGCTTTCGTTTTTCACGACTTCGTGGTTTTGGAGTCGTTGTTCCGGGTGTTTCCCGGTCTGAATGATCTGCAGGCAGTGTTTGTATGTCTGAAGCAGAGTAGTCTTTTGAGTAGAGTTGTGTATTACCAGGAGGCAGAGACTACATCTTTCTCTATGCAGTGGTCTTTCACTTGGTCTCTTGCTGTTAACTTCCTAAGATTGGCTGATGGGTTTGTGTGGCAGAAGTCCAGTATCTTCAAGCACAAGTTTCAGACAGAATCTAAGGCCTCCCTGCACGGCTATTGCAGTAGTTCTACAGGGGAACAATAGTGACCACCTGTAGTGACAGCCCGGTTATAAGCTGTAGTGGTAGACGCATGGAACCCTTCCCTCTTGGTTGCCCAGAATCTAATGCTTCTTGCCCTGAAACGCATCCTAATGTGAAGCTCAGCCATTCTGCGACTACACTGATAGTGCTCTCTGGCACAAGGTTTTACATTGCTTCACGTTTCCTAGACTGACATTGCCCTTAGACAGAATCCTTACTTCTATTACATGCACTTAATCTTCTTGTTGGCGCAAGTCTGACAAGTGCATGGTCCCCGGTCATCTGCACGTAAGAAATCTCCCTTTCCAGCTGCTTTACCTCTCCCACGTGCCTTATAGCCCATGCTACATTACTAAGACTCCCTCTTAGACTTCTTGGCCTCTTCTCGCTCCTCACTCATTCTATGTTTATTCATATAGCGCTTTCTATGCCACTTGTGAGGCCTTCAAATTGTTGACTAAATATCTAATCCGTGTGTATTATGTCTATGGCACTTTGCGTCCCTGGAAGTCACTGTAGCAACCCAACTTTACTTCTTTTATCAAGTTCCTGGATGGTCTTTGGGTGCCTGTTGAAAGGATGTTGGTTGCAGTTACATTTGTATGAAGAACACTGGGGCCACTGCGTTCGCCTGGTAGGTAGGTAGAAATGTAGTGAGCCCAATTGCCATGGGCACAAATGTTGTAAGATTGTGTTAACTGTATACTCAGCAGCACTTGACATTCTTTTTGTGGCCCATGTTTCAGGTGACACAGGCTGTGTTCCTAGTGAGACAGCCTGTGTTCCAGGTGGCACGGCCCATGTGCCTGTGTACCAGATGACACAGCCCGTACGGCCTGTGTTCCAGGAGATACCGCCGGGTTCCAGGTGGTATGGCACAACCTGCATGGCCTGTGTTCCAGGAGATACCGCCGGGTTCCAGGTGGCACGGCCCATGTGCCTGTGTACCAGATGACACAACTTGCACGGCCTGTGTTCCAGGAGACACTGCTGGGTTCCATGTGGCACCGCCCATGTGCCTGTGTACCAGATGACACAACCTGCACGGCCTGTGTTCCAGGAGACCCCACCGGGTTCCAGATGGCACGGCCCATGTGCCTGTGTACCAGATGACACAACTTGCACGGCCTGTGTTCCAGGAGACACTGCTGGGTTCCATGTGGCACGGCCCATGTGCCTGTGTACCAGATGACACAACTTGCACGGCCTGTGTTCCAGGAGACACTGCTGGGTTCCATGTGGCACCGCCCATGTGCCTGTGTACCAGATGACACAACCTGCACGGCCTGTGTTCCAGGAGACACCACCGGGTTCCAGGTGGCACCACCCATGTGCCTGTGTACCAGATGACACAATCCGCACGGCCTGTGTTCCAGGAGACACAGCCGTGTTCCAGATGGCACGGCCCCTAATCCAGGTGACATTCAACTCACCTCTATCTTCGTCGATCTTCTCGACACATCGTGTAACTGTCCTCACGCGTCATAAGTGGTGCTCAGATGCAGAAACTGCATATATCTTCTGATTAAAATGTTTCATGCAGTGAAAGCAAATAATCTGTGACCTTGGTTTATGGTAATCAGATTATATCGCAGTCTTGCTGGGGTGACTGCAGCCATCCCAGTGGGATTCTACATCCAATACTGGTCAGCTGATTAAGACGCAACATTGGGCTGTAGCATTGTTAATATCCCTTCATTCCCTCAGCCTCTTGCCAGGTGTCAGCATCGTAGCCCCAGAGATGTATTCTTCTGAAAAATGCTCCAAATAATGGATCAGATGGCTAAATATCTAGGAAGACTAGTATGGCTTATATCCAGCAGTCCTACATGGCTTATCTGCCTTTCCACACGTGAGGCTGGTTGCCTTCAGTCGCCTCTGCCTGACTAAAAGGATCAATTTTAATACCTAGCGATTTGTGTGCTATATCTTCAGTTTTAGCCCCTAGTACCTTCTTATTTATTTTAGAGCGACACAGGGGCATCCTTCCACTTCACGCAACGCTGGGCAGTGCGTGAAGCTGCTGTGCTGCACTGGGTGACGGTAGTCAGCAGAAATGCACCATATCTACTAAGATACAGCGCCTTTCGCTGTCTCCTAGCGCTAGGGAACTGTGTGCTGCCTAGTGCCAGTGGCGGTGCTCTTGCACCATTGCCGCAAGGGTGTCTGCATTACACGCAGGATTGCTTTTGTGCAGGAAGGGATACCACAAGGTGCTAAAACAACCCTCCTTGGAAGCAGCCTCCTCTTCCTAGGTGTGCTGCCGGAAGGAGTGCACGTAAAAGGAGGAAACAATGAGAAAAATAAAGATATATTCCTTGATTCACCTTCTTCAGGGAGGGCTTTTTGGCGCAATGTCAGGTTTCCTCACCTCAGTAAATCTGGGAATGCATCAAAATCCATGGCTGGATGCAGGAGAACGCCCAAGCTCTACCCATGGAATCCTTCCCTGACGCAAAGGAACGCAAGGCAGTGCTATGTGCGACCTTGCGTTACTTTGTGGTTATTAAACTGTGTAAAGTACGCAAAGTGGCTTTGTGTGGCTTAGTAATGCCAAAACAGATTTCCTGTTGAGGCTGCGACCATAAAAGTGATGCAGTGCAACCGTGGCCCAAAAACGTAGTAAATCTGCCCCCGAGTGTGACTGAGTTCTTACCCGCTGTCCGCGATGGAGACGTTTGATTTCCACCCTCTAACCCATTTCCAGCTGTTCGTACTTTGGCCCTCAAGATTCTTCTCTGACTGACCTTTGGTAGTTTCACAATCTGTGGACACAACAGCCTTGGTTGTATCTACAGCTCATGCTTCAAGCTTGGCCACCAAGAACCTGTTTCATCTTTACAAGACTTACTTGTTATCTTACCAGTTTGAGTCTGGATGCAGACGAGGTGTGACAGTCTGCACTGTGAGTGCTTATGAGACCCACACCACACTACACCACACCACACCCATCCCATACCCCCCCTCCCCTCCCCCCACGCAGTCTCCGGCCTTCCGCTTACTGCATTCACAAATCTTTCCATGAAAAACAGTTTCTGAAACTTAGTCATGTGTTTATTTGACACTTAACCCTGTAAACATATGCTACAAAACCGTTCTGTATACAAATACACAAATTCATCATACATCACTAAAATAGGATAAAACTAGTTCTGCACAATTTTCTCTTCTTACGTCGGGACATTTTACTTGGATTCAAAGACTGAAGCTTGATTGGCAGCACTTGAATATCTTTGCACCTCCCTTATCAAGTTTTTCCTGTTTCATCAAAGTCCCTTTGTTTCCCCTTTACGGGCCTTCGCCTGCCGTTCCCTTGCAGTCTGCGGAGACGCTGATTTGGTAGAGATGGATTTACATTTCAAGGTTTTCTGTTCCGTCAGACATATGAAAGGAGGACTAGAGATGGGCTGCTGAAGCCCCACAACGTTCAATGCAGCGCATGCCCAGGAGTCCCAGGAACTGGGTGTTTGGGGGGCGGGGGAGTGCGGGGGCTAAACGTGGGTCCTACACTGTATTTTGGACAGTTTCTCCACCAGGAAATCATTGTCTTCCACTTGTGGCTGCCCTCTGGGTGATCTTGTGGTAGGCGGTGGTACTGTTGGGGGGATGGCCAGAACAAAGATCAGGGTCTGTGTTACCTGCACTAGTGACATTATAATCACTCCACAGGTGGTCCGTGTGCAAAGTGTGACACGGGTCCACAGGATGCACTGGGCTACCTTACACGAATGAGCAAGGTGATGGCTTCTGAGAGTGGGAAGAGGGCTGGTGTGTGGTGGAGGTGGTGAGGGAGGGGGAAGAGGGCTGGGGTGTGTTGGAGGTGGTGAGGGAGGGGGAAGAGGGCTGGTGTGTGGTGGAGGTGGCGAGGGAGGGGGAAGAGGGCTGGTGTGTGGTGGAGGTGGTGACGGAGGGGAAGAGGGCTGGTGTGTGGTGGAGGTGGGGACAGAGGGGGAAGAGGGCTGGTGTGTGGTGGAGGTGGTGAGGGAGGGGGAAGAGGGCTGGTGTGTGGTGGAGGTGGTGAGGGAGGGAGAAGAGGGCTGGTGTGTGGTGGAGGTGGTGACGGAGAGGAAGAGGGCTGGTGTGTGGTGGAGGTGGGGACAGAGGGGGGAAGAGGGCTGGTGTGTGGTGGAGGTGGGGACGGAGGGGGAAGAGGGCTGGTGTGTGGTGGAGGTGGTGATGGAGGGGAAGAGGGCTGGTGTATGGTGGGGATGGAGGGGGAAGATGGCTGGTGTGTGGTGGAGGAGTGGGCGGAGGGGGTGGTGCATCTGTCCTTGGGCTTTCTAAACTTAGGAGCCAGTGAAGGCTTAAAAGCAACATCCTCCTTAAAAGTGAGAATCCTCTGTCGGCTTTGTGGTGATTTTGCCTGTTGGAAGGTGTATGAAGAGGCGTTTTCTGTCAATAAGGGGGGGCGCATATACTTGATGTAAGTGTGACTACAGGGTCCGCCCACATCTAAGACCCTACGGGGCACTATAACTTCTCAAACTGAGTTACCGTTTGAGGCAATGTACAAACGGTGGTTTGTAAGGTGTCCAATAAAATGCATGAGTGATTAGTGCTAACAGTGACATGAAGAGTGTCTGAAAAGTGATAAATCGCTGGTAGGGCCAACCGACCCCTTAGTGTGAGCGTTTTTAACTGGCTGAAATATGTAGACCTATAGATGTTGGAGCTCACTGCATACTCCAAATACATCTGTGTTTTTAATTTTGCCAAAGGTTCTCACAAAGAATAAATACACACAGAGAACTTGCATTACCTGCAAACAGTTTTAAAGTAGATCCCCTCACAAAATACCATCAAAGAGCTCCGCTGATCAGAAGCGTTGAATCTCATCCTGGTAGATAAGATGCCACGGAGGAGGACCCGAGGATGAAGTATGCCATCAATATCAATGGTGGGTTAGGGTCCTTATAAAAGGAGTTTTTGTCCTACCACCAGGAATGAAATAACATTAGGAAGGCAGAACGTAGAAGAATCATGAATTCGCTCAGGAGTGATGCAGACCATGTGCATCCACAGCAACACATACTACAAACGTACACAGCACAAGTGTGATTGATCGACTGATGATTACAGACCTGCGTACCATTGTTACTGACCTCTACAGCATGAGGTGTACAGCGTGGGCTCTGATCATTGCTGACCTGGCGCAAACTGCATTTAATTGAGGGTCTCATAACAGGCCTGTGATATTGTATTGTATTGTACTGTATAGAGTATTTCTAGAGCGCATTCCACCAAATGCATCGAAGCGCTAGTCTGAGCAAAAAGAAGTGAGTTCCCGGGGCTCTCCGCCTAAAGAAACCTCCCTATTGGGCAAAAAGCCAAGTTTTTAATTTCTTCCTAAAAATGGCATATGTATCTATTTGTCGGAGTGAATCAGGAAGGGCATTCCATAGTCTAGCCGCTTCCACTGTGAAAGCTCGGTCCTCCCATCTGGCCTTATGGCAGCGAGGGACCGCAATCAAGTGTTTAGAAGCAGATCTAAGCGATCTTGAGGGCTGGTAAAATTGAAGTACAGACTTCAAATAATCACAACCATCATCCTGGAGAGCTTTATGTGTTAGGCACAAAGATTTTAATTTGATCCTCCTATCAACCGGGAGCCATTGTAGCCGTTTCAAGCTACTACTGGCTGAGGAATTGCGAGGGAGATTCAAAATAAGGCGGGCTGCAGTATTCTGAATCATCTGGAGTTTATGTATCGCAGTTTTACTCGCATTTAGCAAAAGTGCATTACAATAGTCAAGTTTTGACATAACTAAAGCCAATACAACTGGAATTCTCAGGTCAGCCTCCAAAAGATGGAGGATTTTCCTGAGCGTTTTCAAAGACCAGAAACACGTTTTGATCGTATTATTAATTTGTGGTTCAAAGGAGAGGGTACCATCAAAAATAGTGCTGAGATTTTTAGCCGAGGATCTGGGAAGAGGGCAGTCTCCACATTGTTCAGGCCACCAACTGACATCCCAGAAGATGTTGTTATGACCGAAACAAAGAATTTCGGTCTTAGCCCGTTAAGTTTGAGCCAGTTACTGGCCATCCAGTTGTTGATAGCTAACATACACCGTCGGAATTTCTCCATAGACTCTTCCCAATTATGGGCTATATGGATGATAAGCTGAGTATCGTCAGCATATGAAACAATGTGAATGCCAAAAGAACGTACCAAGTTGGCTAAAGGTGCCACATACAAGTTAAAAAAGGGTGGGACTAAGGGAAGATCCCTGGGGCACACCGCAAGGCAGTTGAAAAGGGGTGGCCCGCTGCTCACCACATGCCACCGTGATACTTCTGTTGGTCAAAAAAATCTAAGTAATTTTAGTGCCTTACTCCTGACACCCGCCTGATGCAGGCGAAAGATATGTGGTGAAATGGTATCAAAGGCAACGGATAAGTCAAGTAAAACAAGAATTGTACTTTCTCCTTTGTCCACACTTCTGCGAATCAAATCTGATTTCGATAGTAGTGCTGAGTCTGTACTATGACCGCTGTGGAAGCCGTGTTGGGAAGGATCTACCTTTCCATTAGCTTGTAAGAAGTCCGCAAGTTCCCTATTCAAATGTTTTTCTAAGATTTTAGCCAAAGTAGGTAAAAGTGAAATCGGCTGAAGATTAGACAAATCGGCTGCTTTTTTACTGGGTTTTTTTGTGAGGGGGATGACAATAGATTCCTTCCAGCTCCTCGGAAAACAACCATCTTCCAAAATTTCAGCTAACACTGGTTCCAAAGTAGAAGCAATAAGATTAGGCGCTAGCTTTAGAATATGTGGTGGGCAATATGTACAATTCAGGGCCTAATCAATAGATCTGTAGCATAATGCGTACAATCAATTGCCTGATCATTATACACCTATAGCAGGATGTGTGGATTGATGGTGTGATCATTATGGCCCTATAGAATCATGTCTATGATCAAGGATGCAACAATAGACCACACACAGGCTGTGTGAGAGCACAGGTATGATCACTATAGACTCTTAGCACACTGTATCTGATTGAGGGTTTGGTGAACAGACCTGCAGCGTGATGCCAGCGACTGAGGCTTTAATTAGTAGACTACAAGCACACTGTTTGTGATCAAAGGTCTGATTGATAAAAAAATACAGTACAAAGTGTGAAGGACGGTCTGGTCATTATAGACCCATGTCTCGGCATGATAGAAGCAGATGATGCTGCTTGTGATGAAGGATCTGGATTAATAGACCTGTATGACTGTGCGATCGAGGGTCTGATCAAGAGACCTACAGCATAATGCATGTGATCGAGGATCTCATCAATAGACCTGTAGCACGCTGTGTGATCGAGGGTGTGATCGATAGCCCCGTAGCACGCTGCATGTGATTGTGGGTCTGATCAATAGACCTGTAGCACTCTGCATGTGATCGCGAGTGTGATCAATAGACCTGTAGCACGCTGCGTGTGATTGAGGGTTTGGTCATTAAATAATTATAGCATCAAGGTTGATTTTGAGAGTCTTGTCATGACAGACCAATAGCACGCTGCGTGTGATCGAGGGTGTGATCAATAGACCTGTAGCATGCTACGTGTGCTCAATAGACCTGTAGCCCGCTGCGACTGATAGAGGGCCACATCAATAGACCTGAAGCATGGTGCGTGTGATTGAGGGTTTGGCCGCTAAATAAATATAGCATTGAGGTTGATCTTGAGGGTCTTGCCTTGATAGACCAATGGCAAGCTGCGTGTGCTCGAGGGTCTGATCAACAGATCTGTAGCACAATTTGTGGGACTGAAAGTCACTTCGCTGAATAATGATAGCACGCCCCTTGTGTTGAGAGCCTGCTCAACTGTTGGGCCTCATGGAACTAGATCATACTATGAGTGATCGAGGGGCTCGTCATTACAGTTAGCGTAACAAGGGTGTGACGATGGGCTGTGCGGACAGAGATGGACAACATCACTAGCACCGCGCACTGGGAGACAATCTGAAGCAGCAATAAACCTGCATCAGCACCAAGGCAATTAGCTGAAAACCTTTCCAGATCACAGGCTTCCCCATGTTGTCACCTTTTCCACTGATGAGACTGTCACTCTCAAGGCACCAGTGAGAAGGCCAGTGTCGTCAGCATAACAGCGATGGGTAAAAATCACATTTCCAAGCACAGCAAAGGAATCACAGCTGAACACAAAGGATGGTTCCTGCACAGGCTAGAGATTAATGGAAGAGTCAACCCTGCTGCAGAGCGGGACAGTCAAAGCTGTACAATGGGTTAAAAAGGCAAAAAAGGTCCACGTTGGTCTCCTGCTGCTGTCTAGTCCACCCACAATGCATCAGTCCAATGGGCTGGTCAACAAAAGACCCCATAGCAGCAGAGAATTCCCTTCTTGTGACGTGTTCAGGCATTATCTATTCTGTTAAAATGCATTAATCTACGCAAATAAGATCACTCCCACCTCATCCCTCAGGTAGGTTTCACTTAAAACAATTGGTTATAGACTTGAAGGTAGAAACCAATGATGACCGCTCAAGCTCCTCGACAACTGATGATAGAAGTCCTAACATCTATCGGAAATCCTACTCCAGCCTTCTCCTAGGAGTGAACAAATATCTCCATCTGACTGGGGATCTTGCATATCACTAGGGATTCCGGACCAACTCATTGAATGACACTCAAGAGATCCGATTCCTCAGCTCTTCCCACACACCTTTGGCTATTCGTCCTCCACTTCCCTAACCCAACCCAGTTGCTGCTTCTCCTCAACCCTCCCCTACAGCCAACCAAAGCTTGCGTTGGTGTCTCTCCACCGTTCTTACTAGGCCCATAAACGTTTGCTCTCTGGAGTTCTGTCCCACCATCCGAAGGACTTCTGAACTGTTGCCACCCTGTACACATCTTGCAGAGTTGAAATGCATTCATTTGTTGAACGTGTCACATTTTCTACATGCCTTGAAGAGGAGACACACTTCACATGTTGAACTCATGCTAACATAAAGACACAGTGGTATGCTGTATTGACCTAGTGGCATCCTGTGGATTCTCAGAAGTGGACAAAACAATAGCGGGCCCCTGTAACAACAGGGGAAACTAACTGTAAAAACAGACACAAACTTGCCACCCTGAGGCCAGAAGTGACACGTAAACATCTCCTGTAAAGCAGGGACTACTAACACACGACTTATGAAATTTTGTCTTTTGGGAAATTGAGACATATGTATATGTATGTGTATATTTACATAAAAACCAAAGGTTACAGAGACGTTATAGTTAGGCTCTGAATTTACTTGTACAAAACCATAGAAATTCAGCAGTTAGAGTTCTTTCAAGTAACTATAACTTGTGCCCTTAGGTAACTATAACTCGCAACTCCACATATTATGTACTTGATGAGATCTTGTATGGCATCTCTGATATCATTACAACGTTTGCAATGACATTATTGAGAAGAAAACAGTGCATGGCAAGGGCGCGAGTTATAGTTACCTCAGGGCCCAATTTTTATTTTTTTGTTTTGTTTTGCTGCAAACTTGCAGCAAAAACATAATTTAAAAAGTGTTTTTTTGCTCTGGGGGTGGCAGCTAGTGCTAAAGGGTCAGGGCATCTCCACCCTGCCTCTTCTATATATTTTTTTTTTTTGGGACTCGCCTCAAGATGACTGCCAACAAACACTTCCTGGTTTGAAGCGTTGGCAGCCAATCGGAGCTGTGCATGTCCCTATGCAAGCTTGTCTTTGTTCGCGAATACTTGCGGTCAAATATGCAAATTTTAATTTCCCTAAAACTACTGAACGGATTTACACCAATTAACAAAAAGAACAATCTGTGTACCGACAGCTAGCTACTGCCAAATCTGGTAATTCTGTCCAGCGGTTTGGGCTGTAGACGTGTTGACAGATTCTATGGGAATTAACATGGGAAACGCAACATTTTTTGAGCACCCTTTTTCTCGGCCCCTGCTTGATGGATTACCCTGAAACTGTCCATGTGCACCAAGAATTGCTGGGCCACTTTTTCTGGAACATTTTGTGAAGATTTGTCAAACGGTGCCAAAGATAAAGGTAAGTCAAAAAACACTTTCCCAATGGAAACATGGTTCTAACTATAACTACCTAGTGGTGACTGCCACTATTTATATATATGAGATTTTTGGCACCTTTGGTGGCGATTTGACCTGAGAACCTTGTCTGTGTGAATATGGCTGATATGGCACAGGGTGACTGTTGTCGAAGTGCTTGGTGTTTTGTAAAATTTACTTTGATTTTTATTGTAATGCAACCCCTGTTTTCATATTTCAGGATAGTTCTGTTATGGTATTTGGCTACTCCGCCCGCGCTCCCCCTCTTTGTATTTAGCGGCCTGAAGAAGGTGGCTCCACATTTTGGTTTACACCAACATGCGCGCCAGTGCTCTTTGGTTTGGAATCAAGACTTGTAAACGACACTGTTCATATTAGAATGAAGAGATCTATCTTGTGTTATCTCCTGAAATTCCAATGAAAGAAATACCGTGGGTTATGAATAACTGATTTTTGTTGCTGTTTGTATAAGAAAGTCATAAATGCAGAGTGAATAGTTTGTCCCACTAAGGAAACACTGTGCGTTAGTATTCACAGCTGTGCAGGGGGTGGTAGTGTGTCACTTCTGGCCCCAGGCAATGGCCGGGGTTTATTGGGATGGAAGGAATGCAGCATGACTGAGAATGTTGTGCATTGTG
Organism: Pleurodeles waltl; assembly: GCF_031143425.1. Taxonomy (NCBI): domain Eukaryota; kingdom Metazoa; phylum Chordata; class Amphibia; order Caudata; family Salamandridae; genus Pleurodeles; species Pleurodeles waltl. The sequence continues at coordinate 1,348,602,991 of NC_090437.1, read as the reverse complement.
AGTGGGTCATGGTAGGAGTTGGGTGTCGGGGTTTATTTCACTATTCTGTGACGTTATATTCTTCTTATATTATCACCCTCTGTTGAGTTAACAGTAGCCTAAAAAGTTTAGGTTATGCTGGAATGGATAATCTATCTGCATCATTTTTGATGAACAGTACAAAAGTGATTGATTTAATAAATCTTGGTTTTTCATTTTTTTGTGGCTCGAAATATTAATGTGTATATTAATTATGGGTGAACTACACCAATGTTAAGTTTTTGGGTGCCACGTTTGTGTGTATTTTTATAGGTACCCAGAAGTGGAGTGGACATGCTCATCACTCATGAAGCACGTGGCATGCTGTACACCCCTTGAAGAGATGACCCGCTGTTTACTTGCTGAACCTATGGCATCTGCTACAGCCCTCGTGAAGCGGACTCTTCACCCCCTGAAAGGTGTCACTGCACATCCTTTGAGGAGGGTATGTTCTCCAGGAGCTGGACCCGTGCCACACTGTCCCCCGCTGGAAGAGGTGACCTGCTCTACATGTTGAACTTCTGGCACCTTGTACGTCCCCTGAGATAGTGATATGCCCTTAACACGTTGAACCGATGGCATCCTGTAGACACAGTGGAGCAGTAATGCACTTCTCACTTATTACACTAGTGACACCTTGTAGACCTCCGAGGAGGTGAGATGTTCTTTACAGATTCACCTCGTGGTACTTAGGACATCCCCAAGAGGTGGCAGGTTCTTCAGGTGCTGCACCCTGAGGAGGTGACAAGCACTTTAAAGGCTGAACTCGTGGCACCCTACAGACCCCTTGGCAAGATGATGGTCTCTTCAGAAGCCTCATCTTATGATGAGGTGTCATGTTCCTTATAGGTTGAATTTTTGGCACTCCGTAGACGCCTTAACAAGGTGATGGTCTCTTTAGAAGCTGAACAGGCGATAAAGCACATCCATTGGAGAGGTGACATGCTCTTTACAGGATGAACTCGTGGTACTCCGTAGATGCCTTGACAAAGTGATGGGCTCTTCACTTGCTGAACAGGTGCCACTGTCCATCCTTTGAAAAGGTGGCCTTTTGTTTACAGGTTGAACTTGTGGCATTCCGTAGACCCCATGATAAGGTCACAGGCTGTACGTTTGCTGAACTGGTGGCGCTCTGCATACCACTCAGAGAAGTGACAGGCTCCTCTCTTACTGAACTGAGGGTACACTCCATCCTGGCAGAAGCACTAGCGCTCCATAGATCTGCTGAAGTTTTGGCACAATGTACACTTGCTGAAGTGGAGGCCTGGCACACTTTGCCGCGTGACAGCCGGGTTTCAGAAGATGGAGTAAAACCAGGGTCTTGTGACTGCAGTCCAGTTTACAGGAGTCCAAGGTCTAGAGGGCTCTTCATAGTAAACAAGCACTTCCGAAACACAACATCAAACCACTCCCTGGGCCTTTTGATTCCACGTGTTTTCCATGTGGGTCACTTATACTTTGTATCCATATGATTTCCCAAAGCGACCAAGTTCGCTGTTGTGCAATTTGAGATGTTGCATAAAAACCGAGTAGCCAGTGATGTTTTTCCCACAGCTATTACATATGAATGAAGATTCTTGCAGAGGGGCTGCACGGTCCTCACGTGACCCATGCTTGCTTGCAGGGTGGGCTTCGTGCACAGTATGTTCGATTGGGTCTTCCCCAGTCAGGTCAATCTGGTGCTGCGAGCCGATCTGCTGGGTCTCGCAGCTTTTCGATGATCGAATCTAAAGGAGAGAATCAAGAATATTGTTTATTACACAAACTAAACTAAACCCATGAACAGAGAATCTCAATGAAAAATGCTACACATTATTTAGAAAAGACAATCCAAGAGCGTAAGGCTGGGCGAGAACATAGGAGTGTGGTAAAAGTCTGCACCTTCCAATGTTGAGGAAACATGATGGTATGTTAGTGACATATACACCCCTACAATGAAGTGGGGCCCCTCAAGGATCCCTTCTACCTGGTTGGCCAACAACAGGTGCTCCCTGCTTTGAAGATCGAAGGCTCTAGACAGAGGTGTGGATGGACTCCTAAGTCTGAAGGAGTTGTTGAACCCATGGCCTCTAGTCAGGTCTGTTTGAGCTGCAGTAAGTTTTAGAAAGTCTGAGGCCATCCATTGTCTCAGAGTTTTGGGGCACTTGTTAAAGAGTCTAGAGGAGCGGCAAGGGGTCGCCTGGACAATGAAGAGCTCACATCTCAAGTGAGTGTCCTCTGCGGACATGTAGAATTTACCCCCATGGAGTGAAGGAGATCATCCGGCAGTAACATTTGTCAACCAGAAGGGGAGAGAGCGCTCATCCATGGGGACGATCACAGCGGATCAATCTGGTTTCACACTTCAAAGGAGAGAGAAATATAATCTGAGAACCCCATGGAAGAAAGAAAAAATAGAGAACTTAAGGAATAGATGATCACGAGCAGTGTCCTTTATTCTGGTATGAAACAGCGAGTGTTTAAGGATGTCGAAGGCTTCTGATCGATAGAAAAGGAACCAGTGCTCCTACACCACCACAGTAGACCAGTCATGAAGTCACAACTAAATGTGCTCTGATGCGGCAGGTGTTCTGGGTCCGGTGGGTTCTCTGGGTCTGACAGGTGCTCTGGGTGTTACAGGTGGCTCTGATGCGGTGGGTGCTCTGGGTCTGGTGGGTGCTCTGGGTTTGGTGGGTGCTCTGATGCGGCCGGTGCTCTGATGCGGCGGGTGATGTGGGTCTGGTGGGTGCTCTGGGTCGGGTGGGTGCTCTGCTGCGACGGGTGCTCTGGGTCTGGTGGGTGTTCTGATGCGGCGGGTGCTCTGGGTCTGGTGGGTGCTCTGGGTCTGGTGGGTGCTCTGATGCGGCAGGTGGCCTGCTGCAGCGGGTGCCCTGGGTCTGGTGGGTGCTCTGGGTCTGGTGGGTGCTCTGATGCAGCAGGTGGTCTGCTGCAGCGGGTGCCCTGGGTCTGGTGGGTGCTCTGGGTCTGGTGGGTGCTCTGATGCGGCAGGTGGTCTGCTGCAGCGGGTGCCCTGGGTCTGGTGGGTGCTCTGGGTCTGGTGGGTGCTCCGATGCGGTCGGTGCTCTGGGTCTGGTGGATGCTCTGATGCGGCGGGTGCTCTGGGTGTGGTGGGTGCTCTAAGGCGGCGGGTGCTCTGGGTCTGATAGGTGCTCCGATGCGGCGGGTGTGGGTCTGATGGGAGCTCTGATGCAGCAGGTGCTCTGGGTTTGGTGGGTGCTCTGATGCGGTGGGTGCGGCGGGTGCTCTGATGCAGCAGGTGCTGTGGGGTCTGGTGGATGCTCTGATGCGGCGGGTGCTCTGGGTCTGGTGGGTGATCTGATGCAGCGGGTGCTCTGGGTCTGGTGGGTGCTCTGATGCGGCAGGTGGTCTGCTGCAGCGGGTGCCCTGGGTCTGGTGGGTGCTCTGGGTCTGGTGGGTGCTCTGATACAGGTGTGGATCTGATGGGAGCTCTGATGCAGCAGGTGCTGTGGGCTCTGGTGGGTGCTCCGATGTGGTGGGTGCTCTGATGCGGCGGGTGCTCTGGGTCTGGTGGGTGCCCTGGGTCTGGTGGGTGCTCTGGGTCTGGTGGGTGCTTTGATGCGGCAGTTGGTCTGCTGCAGCGGGTGCCCTGGGTCTGGTGGGTGCTCTGGGTCTGGTGGGTGCTTTGATGCGGCAGGTGGTCTGCTGCAGCGGGTGCCCTGGGTCTGGTGGGTGCTCTGGGTCTGGTGGATGCTCTAATGCGGCGGGTGCTCTGGGTGTGGTGGGTGCTCTAAGGCGGCGGGTGCTCTGGGTCTGATAGGTGCTCCGATGCGGCGGGTGTGGGTCTGATGGGAGCTCTGATGCAGCAGGGGCTCTGGGTTTGGTGGGTGCTCTGATCCTGTGGGTGCGGCGGGTGCTCTGATGCAGCAGGTGCTCTGGGTCTGGTGGGTGCCCTGATGCGGTGGGTGCGGCGGGTGCTCTGATGCAGCAGGTGCTGTGGGGTCTGGTGGGTGCTCCGATGTGGTGGGTGCTCTGATGCAGCAGGTGCTCTGGGTCTGGTGGGTGCTCTGATGCGGCGGGGGCTCTGAGTTTGGTGGGTGCTCTGATGCTGTGGGTGCAGCGGGTGCTCTGAGGCGGCGGGTGCTCTGGGTCTGGTGGGTGCTCTGCTGCAGTGGGTGCCCTGGGTCTGGTGGGTGCTCTGGGTCTGGTGGGTGCTCTGATACGGGTGTGGGTCTGATGGGAGCTCTGATGCAGCAGGGACTCTGGGTCTGGCGGGTGCTCTAATGCGGCGAGTGCTCTGATGCGGCAGGTGGTCTGCTGCAGCGGGTGCCCTGGGTCTGGTGGGTGCTCTGATACGGGTGTGGGTCTGATGGGAGCTCTGATGCAGCAGGTGCTCTGGGTCTGGTGGGTGCTCTGATGCGGCGGGGGCTCTGAGTTTGGTGGGTGCAGCGGGTGCTCTGATGCGGCAGGTGCTCTGGGTCTGGTGGGTGCTCCGATGCGGTCGGTGCTCTGGGTCTGGTGGATGCTCTGATGCGGCGGATGCTCTGGGTTTGGTGGGTGCTCTAAGGCGGCTGGTGCTCTGGGTCTGATAGGTGCTCCGATGCGGCGGGTGTGGGTCTGATGGGAGCTCTGATGCAGCAGGGGCTCTGGGTTTGGTGGGTGCTCTGATCCTGTGGGTGCGGCGGGTGCTCTGATGCAGCAGGTGCTGTGGGTCTGGTGGGTGCTCCGATGTGGTGGGTGCTCCAATGCGGTTGGTGCTCTGGGTCTGGTGGATGCTCTGATGCGGCGGGTGTGGGTCTGATGGGAGCTCTGATGCGGCGGGGGCTCTGGGTTTGGTGGGTGCTCTGATGCGGTGGGTGCGGCAGGTGCTCTGATGCAGCAGGTGCTGTGGGTCTGGTGGGTGCTCCGATGTGGTGGGTGCTCTGATGCGGCGGGTGCTCTGGGTCTGGTGGGTGCTCTGATGTAGTGGCTGCTCTGGGTCTCAAACCAGCCTCAAAAGGATGAAGAAAGTTAAAGGTCTCCAAAAATACTGCAACTTCACAAAGACCAGTTTTCCAGGATTCTTCCAAGATATGGCAGCAGAGAGATAGGACAGAAGGTTGTATGGTAATCTGGAGAAAGGGAACAATTTTTTAGTAAAGAGTTGCCCATGTCTAATTTTCCACTTTTCCAGAAGTACTCTTTGAGTGAGAGAAAGGTTCAACAGGGTGGAAAGATCAGCGGCTAGAACAGGAGCAAGCAGTTGTATTATCTTGCAGGGCAGACATCCGAGGGGGAAATAGAAGGTCTTCTGGTGGAAATGATCTAAGCTCCGTGGTGGAGACCGAAAAAGAAAGCAAGTCAGAGTGCTCACCTTTAAGGAAACTGGACTTGTTGTGCCTCAAGGCCTTTGTTGTCCTTATCTGGGACAAAAAACATCGATAGCTCATAAGAGAGATCTCGCAGAGGGTTGACCTAGTTACATCTCGCCAAAGGGCCAGCGAGGTCTTTCATTCCTCTGAGGAGTTCTTTTGGCAGGGTATGTGCCACTGTGATGCACACAGCATCCCCCTCCTGTTTGACAAGCTCTAGCTAATGTTTGCAGGGAGCTATTGCAGCACAGTGCTGTGGCTTGGACTCCTGACTATAGCGGAGCCCCCACTGTCTTTCTGCTCTGCTCTGAGCTGGGGGTTACTATGAAGATTGTGGACTCTTACTGGAAGAATTGTGTCAAAAGAATTAGTTAAGCTTTGACTAAACCTCACAGAGATCCAAAAACATACTGGGAAAACTAACTCCTGGAGGAAATCACTAAAGATCAGAACCCCCAGAGACAAAGAACTAACAGTCGATAAATTAAAAGAGGATATTCAAAAGCTAAAGGGAAAAAAATATTGTGGTCCAGATGAAGTATTAAATCAGATGTTCAAACAGCTTGCACTACATTCAAGCACTAGTAAGACTTTTCTGCATCACCGTGCAGGTGGGCTCTTGCCAGACACGTATCTGAACGCATCAGTAATCTTGTCTACAAACGATGGGGTAGTCCCAACCTGAGTAACTCCAGTACAGTTTGTGTACACAGTAACATAAGCAAACGTATCTGCAGCAATGTTAACTAAAGTATACTGAAGTCCGTAAATAATAGTAACTTTCTACAAAGGAGACAGACAGGTAACAAATTCAAACAGCAAACCACAGACCAGATCTTCACATTACTAGAGTGTCGTAGAGCTGTTGTAGTTGGACTCGTGCTCTAGGCGAGACTGCTGGGTTAGGGATGACAGCACTTTTGTTTGCAGGCGGCTAAGCCAATCCTACAAGTCGCAACTGTTGGCCCAACCCTCCCGGCTCACAAGCAGTAATTCACCAAAAACCCGAACAGCAAAAGGTGATTTGTGGCAACCTTTGCGCATGGACTCAAGAGTGCGACATCTGAGGGGAGTCGTGGTAAAACGGAAGTTACCCTTTTCTCACATGAGCAACAAGTCTCAGTCACACACAGGCAATGAAAGAGATGCAGGAAAGTTTTCAATACATTTATCTAAATGACTATGGTAAAATGCATGAGCAGCAATGATCAGGATAAGAATAAAAAAAGAAAAATTATTGTGAAGAGAAGAGTTGTGAATACAAAGACCCCCATTATATTCCAATAAACATGAGATGTAAAAAAAAAAAAACCTACAACCCTGGCATGGAGAAACTAATCTTGAACCTAACGAGAGCTAGGTGTGATCAGCCTAATCTGCCAGTGCCATGTCCATGAGAAGAGTCCCCCAACCCTCGTTACCTTGGAATGAGGTCTCTAGATCAGACTCCGTGGTGACACAAAGGCTGGGCCGGCATCAAGGTGATGTGCAGCATAGATGGCGTCGATGGCATCTGGTAGGAATCGCTCTGATAACCTTGTCTGTGTGAAGTGTATTTATACAGACCATGTAGGACCCCTGACACAGGAATGTTCCAAAACAATAGATAAGGAGGCAGACTTGGGGCAGCAATTATGTAAACAATACCCAAAGATAGTACATTATGGTCCTGTCACGCATAAGTGAGAAGGGGACATGATATGCATACCTATGTTTGCCACTACGTTATGACTGATAGCGACGCCTTCACAGAGTGGCACTCGTAAAGCAAAAGCAAAACATTTCTCTAACTATAAACATGGCAGCCACTTGAAAAGAAATAATAAAATAAATTGGCTAAAACAGAGCAAACTAAGTAGGTTAAAAGTCACCAGGTGATGGGGGGACAAGTCTGCAAGCCAGAAGGCTGAGCTAACCTTCTGAGTCCCAATAAAGCAAAACGGATCCAGTACACCCTCTCCATTCCAGGAATAAGGAAGATCCCATAAAGATTACATCATAGAATCCTAGACCGATCCGAACGACCCTTGCAAAATTATTGTTGAGGTCGTTGTAGGAAAGTACCATCTTGCCTGGCATGTTATATGTATGTTTTTTTTGCCTGTGTCACTGGGATCCTGCTAACCTGTGTGGTGCCTAACTGTATCACTGAGGCTCTGCTAACCAGAACCTCAGTGTTTATTCTCTCTCTGCTTTTAAAATGGTCACTGCAGGCTAGTGACTAGTTTTACCAATTCTCATTGGCACACTGGAACTCCCTTGTAATTCCCTTGTATATGGTACCTAGGTACCCATTGGGGTTCCAGGAGATCCCCTATGGGCTGCAGCATTTCTTGTGTCACCCATAGGGAGCTCAGACAATTCTTACACAGGCCTGCCACTGCAGCCTGAGTGAAATAACGACCACGTTATTTCACAGCAATTTTACACTGCAATTAAGTAACCTATAAGTCACCTCTATGTCTAACCCTCACCTGGTGAAGGTTAGGTGCAAAGTTACTAAGTGTGAGGGCACCCTGGTACTAGCCAAGGTGGCCCCACATAGTTCAGGGCAATTTCCCCGGACTTTGTGAATGCGGGGACACCATTACACGTGTGCACTACATATAGGTCAATACCTATATTTAGCTTCACAATGGTAACTCCGAACATAGCCATGTAACATGTCTAAGATCATGGAGTTGTCCCCCCATGCCAAATCTGGTATTGGGGTGCCAATCCCATGCATCCCCGGGGCTCCAGCATGGACCCGGGTACTGCCAAACCAGCTCTCTGGGGTTTTCACTGCAGCTACCACTGCTGCCAACCCACAGACAGGCTTCTGCCCCCCTGGGCTGGGATCTGGGCTGCCCAGTCCCAGGAAGGCAGAACAAAGGATTTCCTCTGAAAGTGGGTGTTACACCCTCTCTCTTTGGAAATAGGTGTGAAGGGCCTGAGAGGAGTAGCCTCCCCCAGCCTCTGGAAATGCTTTGAAGGGCGCAGATGGTGCCCTCTTTGCATAAACCAGTCTACACCGGTTCAGGGATCCCCCAGCCCCTGCTCTGGTGTGAAACTAGACAAAGAAAAGGGGAGTGACCACTCCCCTGTCCATCACCACCCCAGGGGTGGTGCCCAGAGCTCCTCCAGTGTGTCCCAGGCCTCTGCCATCTTCAATGCAGAGGTGTGAGGGCACAATGGAGGCCTATGAGTGGCCAGTGCAATAGGTGACATCAGAGACCTCTCCTGATAGGTGCCTACCTGACTAGGTGGCCAATCCTCCTCTGAGGGCTATTTAGGGTCTCTCCTGTGGGCTTCTCTTCAGATAACGAATGCAAGAGCTCACCAGAGTTCCTCTGCATCTCCCTCTTCGACTTCTGCCAAGGATCGACTGCTGACTGCTCCAGGACGCCTGCAAAACTGCAACAAAGTAACAAGAAGACTGCCAGCGACATTGTAGCACCTAATCCTGCCAGCTTTCTCAACTGTTTCCTGGTGGTGCATGCTCTGGGGGCTGTCTGCCTTCACCCTGCACTGAAACCAAGAAGAAATCTCCAGTGGGTCGACGGAATCATCTCCTTGCTAACGCAGGCACCAAACTTCTGCTTCACTGGTCCTCTGGGTCCCCTCTCATCGTGACGAGCATGGTCCCTGAAACACAGGAGTGGATCCAAGTGACCCCGACAGTCCAGTGGCCCATCTGTCCAAATTTGGTGGCGGTAAGTCCTTGCCTCCCCAATCCAGACAGTAATCCTGTGTACTGCGTGAACTGCAGCTGCTAGAGCTTCTGTGCACTTTTGCAAGGAATCCTTTGTGCACAGCACAGCCCAGGTCCCCAGCACTCCGTCCTGCATTGCTCAATTCGCTGAGTTGACCACCGGCTTCGTGGGACCCTCTTTTGTAGTGTTGAGACGACCGCTGTGCTCAGTTTTCTTGAACCCGTGTTCAAGTACTTCTGCGTGGGCTCTCTGTGTTGCTGAGCGTCCCCTTTGTCTCCTCCTCCAAGGGGTGACCTCCTGGTTCTTCCTGGGCCCGGGCAGCACCCATTTTCTTCAACCGCGACCTTTGCAGCTAGCAAGGCTTGTCTGCGGTCTTTCTGCATGGAAACAACTCTGCATCCTCCAGCACGCTGTGGGACATCTTCTACACAAAGGAGAAGTTCTTGGCATCTTCCGTTGTTGCAGAATCTTCAGCTTCTTCCACCCTGAAGCAGCCATTTTGCACCTTCATCTGGGGTTTAGTGGGCTCCTGCCCCCCCCCCCGGACACTTTTGTGACTCTCGGACTTGGTCCTCTTCCTTTGCAGGTCCTCAGGTCCAGGAATCCATCTTCAGTGTTTAGCAGTCAGTTGTGGTCTTTGCAGAATCTCCAATGACAACTTTAGTGTGTTTCTGGGGAAGTAGGGTAACTTTACTCCTACGTTTCAGGGTCTTGGGGTGGGGTATCTTGGACACCCTCAGTGTTTTCTAACACTCCCAGCGTCCCAATACACTAGGCCTGAGGTCCCTAAGTGGTTCGTATTCCACTTTCTTAGTATATGGTTTATGTTGCCCCTAGGCCTATTGCATCCTATTGTATTCTACAGTGTTTGCACTATTTTTTTAACTGTTTACTTACCTGATTTTGGTTTGTGTGTATATTTTGTGTATTTTACTTACCTCCTAAGGGAGATATTTTTGGCACATTGTCACTAAAATAAAGTACCTTTATTTTTAGTAACCCTGAGTATTGTGAAACTCATGATATAGTGCTATTATGATATAAATGGTATAGTAGGAGCTTTGCATGTCTCCTAGTTCAGCCTAAGCTGCTCTGCTATAGCTACCTCTATCAGCCTCAGCTGCTAGAACACTACTAATCTACTAAGAAGGGATAACTGGACCTGGCACAAGGTGTAAGTACCATTAGGTATCCAGTGCAAGCCAGGCCAGCCTCCCACATTGGTGGTGCAGCGGTGGGATAAGTACTTGTAACTGCTTTACCACTTTGTCATTGGTGCTTTTCATAAGAAAAACATATTCCAAATACTTAAAAATATACACAGTTAACCTAAACAGTTTAACTTTCTTTCTACAAACTTTCTAAAAAAAGTTTCTAAAAAGTTTTTCAAAACTTTTGAAAAGTTTCAAAAAATGTTCTCTTTTCTTTAAAAAGTTTCTAAACTCTCTGTCCTAAACCCTTTCTAACAATTATGTCTGCAGTAGAACTTACTCCCACAGTTGTCCAGGGAACCTATGGTAGTTTAAACTTTAAACGTTTGAGGGGTCTCTGCATAGAAAGAGGTTTAAGCATTGGTAAGAACCCTACCAAAGATCTTCTCCTTAGCCTTCTCCTAGAAAGTGACCAGAACCAGTCTGGCCCATCCCAGGATCAGGAGGTAGAGGAGGGGGGGTACCCAGCGAGAATCAGGGGAGGGCCCTGAGGACTCTGGGGAGGGTTCATCCAAAGACCTGCCAGCTAACAGGCCACCTAGTGACACTGGTAGTGGGAGGGAGTCACACTCTAGTAGGGCACCTTTCACTCCAAAAGGCCAGGTAACTAGAGTCCATCCAGTTAGAGACAGGTCCACTTCTGCCAATTCCCACATTTCCTCTGTGTCTCAGAATTCCCAAAGCCTCCCACCCTGAGGATAACACTGTAGAGAGGGAACACAGAAAGATGAGGTTGTAAGAGGCCAGACTGAAGCTAAGACAGCAGCAGTTGGCCTTAGACAGGGAATCCCTAGATGTAGAGAGGGTTGAAGGCAGAGGTTGGGGTTAGCTCCCCATGGTGGCAGCAGCAGAGTCCTTGATAGTAATCCTGTAAGAGAACAAGATTCTAGGGACCTGCATAAGATAGTCCCCCCTTACAAGGAGGGGGACGACATTAACAAGTGGTTTGCTGCACTTGAGAGGGCCTGTATGGTACAGTTGGTCCCTCAAATACAGTGGGTTGTTATCTTGTGGCTATCTTTCACTGGTAAGGGTAGGGATAGGCTCCTTACTGTCAGACAAAGTGATGCTAATATTTACAAAATTTTGGAGGATGCACTCTTAGATGGATTTGGCTTAACCACTGAACAATACAGGATAAGGTTCAGAGATACCAGAAAAGAGTCCTCTCAAGACTGGACAGACTTTGTAGACTGTTCAGTGAAGGCCTTGGAGGGTTGGTTACATGGCAGTAAGGTGACTGACTATGAAAGCCTGTATAATCTAATCTTGAGAGAGCATATTTTGAATAATTGTGTGACTTGTCGCATCAGTACTTGGTAGACTCCGATCTGACATCTTCCCAAGAATTGGGAAATAAGGCAGACAAATGGGTCAGAACAAGAGGGAACAGAAATGTTCATACAGGTGGTGACAAGGATGGCAAGAAGAAGGATGGTAAGTCTTCTGACAAGGGTGGGGACAAGGATAAAAAACATTCTGAGTCTTCATCAGTCCCACAAAAATCCTCTGGGGTGGTGGGTCCAAATCCTCTTCCCACAATCAAAAGAAGTCATGGTGTTATTTATATAAAAGTAAAGGCCATAGGGCAAGTGATTCCACTTGCCCAAAGAAAAACACCAAGGCTCCCACTACCACAACCCCAACTTTGTCCTCTGGTGCCCCTAGTAATAGCAGTGGTGGTGGGAAATCTACTACAAATAACCAATCCACAGGTGTAGCTGGGCTCACTATTGGCAATGTAGTTGGGGATGGTCTTGTTAGGGAGACCACAGAGGCTACTTTAGTCTTTGATTGTGGTATTGACTTTGCCACCTTGGTTGCTTGTCCCCTTAATATGGGTAAGTACAAGCAACTTCCGCTAATAAATGGTGTTGAGGTTCAGGCCTACAGGGACACAGGAGACAGTGTCACTATGGTGATTGAGAAACTGGTTCACCCTGATCAACACCTACTTGGTCACCAGTACCAAGTGACTGATGCTCATAACACTCTTAGCCACCCCATGGCTGTTGTGAATCTCAACTGGGGGGGGGGGGTACTGGTCCAAAGAAAGTTGTGGTTGCCTCAGATTTACCTGTAGACTGCTTACTAGGCAATGATTTGGAGACATCAGCTTGGGCTGAAGTGGAGTTGGAGGCTCATGCAGCAATGCTGGGCATTCTTGGGCATATTTTTGCTTTGACAAGGGCTCAGGCCAAAAAGCAAAAAGGACAGGGAAACTTGGATTCTGGAACAATGGACCAAGTGCTCCCAAAAGCTAGGTGTAGAAAGGCTAAATCCTTGCCCACTATCCCTCCCTCTCCAGAAGAGTCCCCTTTTGAGGAAGAGGAATCCTCTCCCTGTGCAGAACCTACACCAGATTAGCTGGCAGCAGACACTGCTGAGCTTTTGGGTGCAGGGGGGGCTGCTAGGGAAGAGCTGAGTGTGGCACAGCAGACCTGTCCCACACTAAAGGGTTTAAGACAGCACGCTGTCAAACAGCAAAATGGAGATGTTACTGATAGCCATAAGGTCTATTGGGAAGATAATCTCCTTTATACTGAGTCAAGGGACCCTAAACCTGGAGCTGGCAGGAGATTGGTCATCCCTTTGCAGTATAGGGAGTTTCTTCTGACCTTGGCACATGAAATTCCTTTGGCTGGGCATTTGGGCCAGAGCAAAACTTGGGACAGACGTGTTCCATTGTTTCAGTTGTCTCACATGTCAGAGGACACTAAGGAGGTTTGTCGCTCATGTGTGACCTGCCAAGCCAGTGGCAAGACTGGTGGCACACCTAAGGCCCCCTTAATTCCACTCCCAGTGGTTGGGGTGCCCTTTGAAAGGGTAGGGGTTGACATAGTTGCCCCCCTTGACCCTCCAACAGCTTCAGGCAATAGGTTTATCCTTGTGGTAGTGGACCATGCCACTAGGTATCTTGAAGCTATTCCCTTAAGGACCACTACAGCTTCTGCAGTGGCAAAGGCCCTCCTGGGAATCTTTTTCAGAGTGGGCTTCCCTAAGGAAGTGGTGTCAGACAGAGGTAGTAACTTCATGTCTGCATACCTCAAAGCTATGTGGACGGAGTGTGGTGTAACTTATAAGTTCACTACTCCTTATCATCCACAGATGGTTGAGAGGTTTAATTAAACGGAAAAAGGTTGAGGTTAACTATTTGGTAGAACTAGGCACTGCCAGGAGTCCCGTTAGGGTGCTCCATGTCAATCGCCTAAAACCCTACTATGACAGGGCTGATCTCACCCTGCTCATGGCAACTGATGAGGGACAGGAAGAAGAGATTGACCCTCTCCCTGACCTCTTCTCCACCACTGAAGCTGATGGCTTAGTGGAGGGAGTGGTGCTTGCAGATTGCCTTAATGCTGAGCAGAAGGACAACTGTATAAATCTCCTAGGCCAATTCTCTGACCTCTTCTCACTGATCCCAGGTACAACTACCTGGTGTGAGCACACAATTAACACTGGAGACAGTTTACCTGTCAAAAGTAAGATTTATAGACAACCTGACAATGTCAGAGATTGCATAAAACAAGAGGTACAGAAAATGCTGGATCTGGGAGTGATGGAGCCTTCAGAAAGCCCCTGGGCTAGCCCAGTGGTTCTTGTCCCAAAACCTCACAGTAAAGATGGAAAAAGAAAATTAGGTTTTGTGTTGACTACAGAGGTCTCAATCAAGTAACCAAAACTGATGCTCACCCTATAGCCAGGGCAGATGAGCTCATAGATACACTGGCATCTGCCAAGTACCTAAGCACTTTTGATTTAACTGCAGGGTATTGGCAGATTAAATTATCAGAAGATGCTAAACCTAAAACTGCATTTTCCACCATTGGAGGACATTACCAGTTCACTGTTATGCCCTTTGGTTTGAAGAATGCACCTGCCACTTTTTTGCACCTGGTTCACCTATGGAAAGTTTTGGAGGCCCTGCAAAAGGCAGGCCTCACTATTAAGGCTTCAAAGTGCCAGATAGGGCAGGGTAAGGTGGTTTATCTGGGACACCTTGTGGGGAACAGACTACACCACTGCAGGGGAAGATCCAGACCATTATAGAATGGGCTCCCCCTACAACTCAAACCCAGGTGAGAGCCTTCTTAGGCCTCACAGGGTATTACAGGAGGTTCATAAAGAACTATGGCTCCATTGCAGCCCCTCTTAATGACCTCACATCCAAGAAAATGCCTAAGAAGGTATTATGGACAGCAAACTGTCAGAAACCTTTTGAGGAGCTGAAGCAGGCCATGTGCTCTGTACCTGTCCTGAAAAGCCCCTGTTACTCCAAGAAATTAATTGTCCAAACTGATGCATCTGAATTAGGGGTAGGGGCAGTCTTATCACAACTTAATTCTGAGGGCCAGGATCAACCTGTTGCTTTTATCACCAGGAGGTTGACCACTAGAGAAAAGCGTTGGTCTGCCATAGAGAGGGAGGCCTTTGCTGTGGTCTGGGCACTGAAGAAGTTGAGGCCATACCTGTTTGGCACTCACCTGACAGACCACACACCTCTATTATGGCTCAAACAAATGAAAGGTGAAAACCCTAAATTGTTGAGGTGGTCCATCTCCCTACAGGGAATGGACTATTCAGTGGAACATAGACATGGGAGTAACCACTACAATGCAGATGGACTCTCCAGATATTTCCACTTAAACAATGAAGACTCATCTGGGCAAGGTTAGCCTTACTGTCCCTCGTTTGGGGGGGTTGTGTAGGAAAGTACCATCTTGCCTGGCATGTTATCCCCATATTTCATATATGTTGTTATAGTTGTATGTGTCACTGGGACCCTGCCAGCCAGGGCCCCAGTGCTCATAAGTGTGCCCTGTATGTGTTACCTGTGTTATGACTAACTGTCTCACTGAGGCTCTGCTATCCAGAACCTCAGTGGTTATGCTCTCTCATTTCTTTCCAAATTGTCACTAACAGGCTAGTGACCAATTTCACCAATTTACATTGGCATACTGGAACACCCTTATAATTCCCTAGTATATGGTACTGAGGTACCCAGGGTATTGGGGTTCCAGGAGATCCCTATGGGCTACAGCATTTCTTGTGCCACCCATAGGGAGATTTGACAATTCTTACACAGGCCTGCCAGTGCAGCCTGAGTGAAATAACGTCCACGGTATTTCACAGCCATTTACCACTGCACTTAGGAACTTATAAGTCACCTATATGTCTAACCTTTACCTGGTAAAGGTTGGGTGCTAAGTTACTTAGGGTGTGGGCACCCTGGCACTAGCCAAGGTGCTCCCACATTGTTCAGGGCAAATTCCCCGGACTTTGTGAGCGCGGGGACACCATTACACGCGTGCACTGTACATATGTCACGACATATGTATAGCGTCACAATGGTAACTCCGAACATGGCCATGTAACATGTCTAGGATCATGGAATTGTCACCCCAATGCCATTCTGGCATTAGGGAGACAATTCCAATAATCCCCCCCGAGTCTCTAGCTCAGACCCGGGTACTGCCAAACTACCTATCCCGGGGTTTCACTGCAGCTGCTGCTGCTGCCAACCCCTCAGACAGGTTTCTGCCCTCCTGGGGTCCAGCCAGGCATGGCCCAGGAAGGCAGAACAAAGGACTTCCTCAGAGAGAGGGTGTTACACCCTCTCCCTTTGGAAAAAGGTGTCATGGCTGGGGAGGAGTAGCCTCCCCCAGCCTCTGGAAATGCTTTGATGGGCACAGATGGTGCCCATCTCTGCATAAGCCAGTCTGCACCGGTTCAGGGATCCCTCAGCCCTGCTCTGGCGCGAAACTGGACAAAGGAAAGGGGAGTGACCACTCCCCTGACCTGCACCTCCCCTGAGAGGCGCCCAGAGCTCCTCCAGTGTGCTCCAGACCTCTGCCATCTTGGCACACTGGACTGCTCTGAGTGGCCAGTGCCACCAGGTGGCGTCAGAGACTCCTTCTGATAGGCTCCTTCAGGTGTTGCTAGCCTATCCTCTCTCCTAAGTAGCCAAACCCTCTTTTCTGGCTATTTAGGGTCTCTGCTTTGGGGAATTCCTTAGATAACGAATGCAAGAGCTCATCAGAGTTCCTCTGCATCTCTCTCTTCACCTTCTGCCAAGGAATCGACTGCTGACCGCGCTGGAAGCCTGCATAACTGCAACAAAGTAGCAAAGACGACTACTGCGACCTTGTAACGCTGATCCTGCCGCCTTCTCGACTGTTTTCCTGGTGGTGCATGCTGTGGGCGTAGTCTGCCTCCTCTCTGCACTAGAAGCTCCGAAGAGATCTCCCGTGGGTCGACGGAATCTTCCCCCTGCAATCGCAGGCACCAAAGAACTGCATCACCGGTCCTCTGGGTCTCCTCTCAGCACGACGAGCGAGGTCCCTTGAACTCAGCAACTCTGTCCAAGTGACTCCCACAGTCCAGTGACTCTTCAGTCCAAGTTTGGTGGAGGTAAGTCCTTGCCTCCCCACGCTAGACTGCATTGCTGGGAACCGCGTGTTTTGCAGCTACTCCGGCTCCTGTGCACTCCACGAAGATTTCCTTTGTCCACAGCCAAGCCTGGGTCCACGGCACTCTAACCTGCATTGCACGACCTCCTGAGTTGTCCTCCGGCGGCGTGGGACTCTCTTGTGCAACTTCGGGTGAGCACAGTTTCACTCCACTTCGTAGTGCCTGTTCCGGCACTTCTGCAGGTGCTGCCTGCTTCTGAGAGGGCTCCTTGTCTTGCTGGACGCCCCCTCTGTCCCCTCACGCAATTGGCGACATCCTGGTCCCTCCTGGGCCACAGCAGCATCCAAAAACCCTAACCGCGAGCTTTGCAGCAAGCAAGGCTTGTTTGCGGTCTTTCTGCAGGGAAAACACTTCTGCGCGACTCTTCACGACGTGGGACATCCATCCTCAAAAGGGTAAGTTTCTAGCCCTTGTCGTTCTTGCAGAATCCTCAGCTTCTACCATCCGATGGCAGCTTCTTTGCACCCACAGCTGGCATTTCCTGGGCATCTGCCCACTCCCGACTTGATCGTGACTTTTGGACTTGGTCCCCTTGTTCCACAGGTACTCTTGTCTGGAAATCTATTGTTGTTGCATTGCTGGTGTTGGTCTTTCCTGCAGAATTCCCCTATCACGACTTCTGTGCTCTTTGGGGAACTTAGGTGCACTTTGCACTCACTTTTCAGGGTCTTGGGGTGGGCTATTTTTCTAACCCTCACTGTTTCCTTACAGTCCCAGCGACCCTCTACAAGGTCACATAGGTTTGGGGTCCATTTGTGGTTCGCATTCCACTTTTGGAGTATATGGTTTGTGTTGCCCCTATCCCTATGTGTCCCCATTGCATCCTAGTGTAACTATACATTGTTTGCACTGTTTTCTAATACTATACTGCATATTTTTGGTATTGTGTACATATATCTTGTGTATATTTGCTATCCTCATACTGAGGGTACTCACTGAGATACTTTTGGCATATTGTCATAAAAATAAAGTACCTTTATTTTTAGTATATCTGTGTATTGTGTTTTCTTATGATATTGTGCATATGACACTAGTGGTACTGTAGGAGCTTCACTCGTCTCCTAGTTCAGCCTGAGCTGCTCTGCTAAGCTACCATTATCTATCAGCCTAAGCTGCTAGACACCCTATACACTAATAAGGGATAACTGGGCCTGGTGCAAGGTGCAAGTACCCCTTGGTACTCACTACAAGGCAGTCCAGCCTCCTACAGTGGGGCTGGCACCTTGGATCCCGTATAACACCCGCCACTGTGCCATGACACCGACAAGCGAGAGGGGTGGGGCTGGCACCTTGGGTCCCGTATGACACCCCCCACTGTGCCATGACACTGACAAGCAAGAGGGGTGGGGCTGGCACCTTGGGTCCCGTATGACACCACCCACTATGCCATGACACCGACAAGCAAGAGGGGTGGGGCTGGCACCTTGGGTCCCGTATGACACCCCCACCGTGCCAAGACACCGACAAGCGAGAGGGGTGGGGCTGGCACCTTGGCTCCCGTATGACACCCCCCACTGTGCCATGACACTGGCAAGCGAGAGGGGTGGGGCTGGCACCTTGGGTCCCGTATGAAACCCACCACTGTGCCATGACACCGACAAGCGAGAGTGGTGGGGCTGGCACCTTGGGTCCCGTATGACACCTCCCACTGTGCCATGACACCGACAGACGGTGATCTAGCACTGAAAACATAGATACATCCACACGTACATCACCATCACCTGGAGATGCTCAGTCGAACCAAAACTCCACAGTCCAGCGATAACCTAACGTACCTCCATCCGCCACCTTTACCAATTTAAATTTTAATTGGGAGTGAGTACAAGAGAAGTGAAATAATGAGAACAATACAACAATGATAAAAGAATAATGATAATAATACACAAGGATAAAGACATGGTACAAGTTCAGTGAAGAAGCATGAAACACCAGGTGGGCTGGCCTGACAGAGAAAGGCTCATATCATGTGATGGGCACCAGACCGAGGGGAGTCCTTCAGGGACACTCTCTTAAGAGTAGTGAATGTTGGGGGTAGAAGAGGGGGAGATTTCTCGGGTCAAAAAAACTTGTGATACTTGAGTGCTATTTCCAGCAGTCGCCACGATGACTGTCTACTGTCTAGTTCTGGTGCCTTCCAGACACCAGCCTCTCGGCGCTGCCTTTGTTGTTACAACAAAATATATCACTTTTCCAAACGCAGAGGCCGAACTGGGCAGTAACTACTGGGATCCCATGATTCTTTTTAATTATTGCGAAACCATTCCAAAACTTTGTCAAAGATGAAGCATCTTGAATGGCAGCTACTTTTCATATTTAGAGAGGGGACGCTGAAGACTGGAGAAAGGCCACAACCAGAGGGAAGACACACTCAGTCACAACACACACATGTAGAATCTAGACAAAGAGCCAAACTGCTAACAAACCCACACAAGAGCAAAGCCCAATAAAGCGCAAAACACATGTATAGAACAACATTCAAAAGAGAACAAAACTGCGGCAAACTCAAAGCCGTGCACAACCACGAGGACGTAGAAAAGAGTAAAGCGATTTACAAGAGCAAACTCCAGGCAAGAGACGTGAACACAGGCGTGTAGGTCATTGACAGAAACAATGTAGACTCGCTGATGTTTGTGATCTGAGTTCATGCGTTAAGGAAGCCGTAGACTCACCGGCGTGTCCTCATTCGGTGCCTGTTTCCACCTGGTAAGGACCCTGCCACCGACAGATGTGCGCTCGGCGACCATGAGGGAGTTCTGTGGCGCCTGTGGTGATGATACCGTTTTCTAAACACAGAAAAAAATCATCTTAATGCAAAAGAAATAGACCAAATGTTCAGATTTGTTCATCTGGGCACCTCCAGGTGACAAAAGATCCCTGTAATCTGTGGAGCCCCCCAGGGTTCTATTCTGTGTCCTGTCACCTTCACAGGGTCCACAAGGTGCTCCACTCATAAACGACAGCACCAAGATCCACCAATGTGAAGATGACACACAACTCTCCTCTGCTTCAGACATCCAACGTCTCAAACTCTGCCCGCACAACATCCAGACCTGAATGTCCAGCACCTTCCTGAAGCTGAATCCAACCTGGAGTGCATTCCAACAACCAAGATACAGCGCAAACCTCGTTAAAAAAATAAACCTTAGCGGCTTCAAATCCCAATTCAATTCACTTGCATACACCCTGGACACGAATGTCTCCCTCAAGGAACACATTGCCAAAAAACTAGGACGATCTGGTACCAGTTCTCTCTTCTAAAGAAAGTCAAACACTCCTTTCAGAAAGCAGCTTTAGAACTGATATCCAAGCCTGTGCACTCTTGCGTCTGGTTGAGACCTCATTGTATATCTTCCAGACTCCCCACTGACACTCCGTGAGGGCATCCTCCAGACAGCAGCACATCTCATCCAGGGCTTAGAAAATATGATCACATCACCCGCATCCAGAGGGATCTCAATTAGTTCCCCTTGCCGGCCCGCACCATCTTCAAACCCAGCTGCATCATTTACAAATCCATCACGTCAGGATGCCTGCTTACCTTGCAGACAAGCTCAATATCTCTGCTAGTTCTTGGAACACCCACAGCAAGGACACTATCAGACCACCTCAAAGCTGCTCTAATTTAGAAAGGGTTGAAGACTCACCTCTTTAAAGATCACTACATCACAGTGCATTTACTGTGCACAACCCAGCTTCCTATTCTATTATTCGTCAACAATATGCTTACCTTCGACCATATACAGTGTTCCGCTGCCTTTTGGTTAGGTGTGTGCTATACATACAAAGAGAAGTCTCTGGGACCGGCAGTCCCCCTTCGATGGTACTCTCTGACCCCTTCCTAGCTCTGGGAGTATTGCAGGTGCACCCACGACTGTTGCCTTCCTAATAAGGCAGCTACTGGTCCTCCCCACTGCAAAGAGCCAATGCTAGGAGTAGAAGCTACAGGTCACCTGGGTGGATATGAAGTGCTGACCTTGTCACCAAGCATGGAGCCAGGAGCTAGTGTACTGAATGAAGGATGCTCACTGTAGGAGGCTGGACTGGCTTGTAGTGAGTACCAAGGGGTACTTGCACCTTGCACCAGGCCCAGTTATCCCTTATTAGTGTATAGGGTGTCTAGCAGCATAGGCTGATAGATAATGGTAGCTTAGCAGAGCAGCTTAGGCTGAACTAGGAGACGAGTGAAGCTCCTACAGTACCACTCAGTGTCATATGCACAATATCATAAGAAAACACAATACACAGGTATACTAAAAAAAAAAGGGACTTTATTTTTATGACAATATGCCAAAGTATCTCAGAGTGTACCCTCAGTATGAGGATAGCAAATATACACAAGATATATGTACACAATACCAAAAATATGCAGTATAGTCTTAGAAAACAGCGCAATGTATAGTTACAATAGGATGCAATGGGAACACAAAGGGATAGGGGCAACACAAACCATATACTCCAAAAGTGGAATGCGAACCACGAATGGACCCCAAACCTATGTGACCTTGTAGAGGGTCGCTGGGACTATTAGAAAATAGTTAGGGTTAGAAAAATAGCCCACCCCAAGACCCTGAAAAGTGAGTGCAAAGTGCACTAAAGTTCCCCAAAGGACATAGAAGTCGTGATAGGGGAATTCTGCAGGAAAGACACAAACCAGCAATGCAACAACGATGGATTTCCAGTCGAGGGTACCTGTGGAACAAGGGGACCAAGTCCAAAAGTCACAAGCAAGTCGGAGATGGGCAGATGCCCAGGAAATGCCAGCTGTGGGTGCAAAGAAGCTGCTACTGGACAGTAGAAGCTTAGGTTTCTGCAGGAACGACAAGGGCTAGAGAGTTCCCCTTTGGAGGACGGATCCCTCACGCCGTGGAGAGTCGTGCAGAAGTGTTTTCCCGCCGAAAGACCGCCAACAAGCCTTGCTAGCTGCAAATCATGCGGTAAGGGTTTTTGGATGCTGCTGTGGTCCAGGAGGGACCAGGATGTTGCCAATTGCGTCTGGGGACAGAGGGGGCGTCGAGCAAGACAAGGAGCCCTCTCAGCAGCAGGCAGCACCCGGAGAAGTGCCAGAAAAAGGCACTACGAGGATGCGTGAAATGGTGCTCACCCGAAGTCGCACAAAGGAGTCCCACATCGCCGGAGAACAACTTAGGAGGTCGTGCAATGCAGGTTAGAGTGCCGTGGACCCAGGCTGGACTGTGCACAAAGGATTTCCGCCAGAAGTGCACGGAGGCCGGAGTAGCTGCAAAAGTCGCGGTTCCCAGCAATGCAGTCTGGCGTGGGGAAGCAAGGACTTACCTCCACCAAACTTGGACTGAAGAGTCACTGGACTGTGGGAGTCACTTGGACAGAGTTGCTGGATTCAAGGGACCTCGCTCGTCGTGCTGAGAGGAGACCCAGGGGACCGGTGATGCTGTTCTTTGGTGCCTGCGGTTGCAGGGGGACGATTCCGTCGACCCACGGGAGATTTCTTCGGAGCTTCTAGTGCAGAGAGGAGGCAGACTACCCCCACAGCATGCACCACCAGGAAAACCAGTTGAGAAGGCGGCAGGATCAGCGTTACAGAGTTGCAGTAGTCGTCTTTGCTACTATGT
Source organism: Pleurodeles waltl (assembly GCF_031143425.1). Classification (NCBI taxonomy): domain Eukaryota; kingdom Metazoa; phylum Chordata; class Amphibia; order Caudata; family Salamandridae; genus Pleurodeles; species Pleurodeles waltl. The sequence continues at coordinate 1,348,580,699 of NC_090437.1, read as the reverse complement.
TGCAGTTTTGCAGGCTTCCAGCACGGTCAGCAGTCGATTCCTTGGCAGAAGGTGAAGAGAGAGATGCAGAGGAACTCGGATGAGCTCTTGCATTCGTTATCTAAGGAAATCCCCAAAGCAGAGACCCTAAATAGCCAGAAAAGAGGGTTTGGCTACTTAGGAGAGAGGATAGGCTAGCAACACCTGAAGGAGCCTATCAGAAGGAGTCTCTGACGTCACCTGGTGGCACTGGCCACTCAGAGCAGTCCAGTGTGCCAGCAGCACCTCTGCTTCCAAGATGGCAGAGGTCTGGAGCACAATGGAGGAGCTCTGGACACCTCCCAGGGGAGGTGCAGGTCAGGGGAGTGGTCACTCCCCTTTCCTTTGTCCAGTTTCGCGCCAGAGCAGGGCTAAGGGGTCCCTGAACCGGTGTAGACTGGCTTATGCAGAAATGGGCACCAAATGTGCCCATGAAAGCATTTCCAGAGGCTGGGGGAGGCTACTCCTCCCCTGCCTTCACACCATTTTCCAAAGGGAGAGGGTGTAACACCCTCTCTCAGAGGAAGTCCTTTGTTCTGCCATCCTGGGACAAGCCTGGCTGGACCCCAGGAGGGCAGAAACCTGTCTGAGGGGTTGTCAGCGGCAGCAGCTGCAGTGAAACCCCTGAAAAGGCAGTTTGGCAGTACCAGGGTCTGTGCTACAGACCACTGGGATCATGGGATTGTGCCAACTATGCCAGGATGGCATAGAGGGGGCAATTCCATGATCATAGACATGTTACATGGCCATATTCGGAGTTACCATTGTGAAGCTACATATAGGTAGTGACCTATATGTAGTGCACGCGTGTAATGGTGTCCCCGCACTCACAAAGTCCGGGGAATTGGCCCTGAACAATGTGGGGGCACCTTGGCTAGTGCCAGGGTGCCCTCACACTAAGTAACTTTGCACCTAACCTTTACCAGGTAAAGGTCAGACATATAGGTGACTTATAAGTTACTTTAGTGCAGTGTAAAATAGCTGTGAAATAACGTGGACGTTATTTCACTCAGGCTGCAGTGGCAGGCCTGTGTAAGAATTGTCAGAGCTCCCTATGGGTGGCAAAAGAAATGCTGCAGCCCATAGGGATCTCCTGGAACCCCAATACCCTGGGTACCTCAGTACCATATACTAGGGAATTATAAGGGTGTTCCAGTAAGCCAATGTAAATTGGTAAAATTGGTCACTAGCCTGTTAGTGACAATTTTAAAGAAATGAGAGAGCATAACCACTGAGGTTCCGATTAGCAGAGCCTCAGTGAGACAGTTAGTCACTACACAGGTAACACATTCAGGCACACTTATGAGCACTGGGGCCCTGGCTGGCAGGGTCCCAGTGACACATACAACTAAAACAACATATATACAGTGAAAAATGGGGGTAACATTCCAGGCAAGATGGTACTTTCCTACACAACCCCCCCCCCCAAACGAAGGACAATAAGACTAGCCATGACCTGATGAGTCTTCATTGTCTAAGTGGAAATATCTGGAGAGTCCATCTGCATTGGAGTGGCTACTCCCAGGTCTATGTTCCACTGTATAGTCCATTCCCTGTAGGGATATGGACCACCTCAACAATTTAGGATTTTCACCTTTCATTTGTTTTAGCCAAAGTAGAGGTTTGTGGTCTGTCTGAACAATGAAGTGAGTGCCAAACAGGTATGGCCTCAACTTCTTCAGTGCCCAGACCACAGCAAAGGCCTCCCTCTCAATGGCAGACCAACGCTTTTCTCTAGGGGTCAACCTCCTACTAATAAAAGCAACAGGTTGATCCTGGCCCTCAGAATTAAGTTGTGATAGGACTGCCCCTACTCCTAATTCGGATGCATCAGTTTGGACATAGAATTTTTAGAGTAACAAGGGCTTTTCAGGACAGGTGCAGAGCACATGGCCTGCTTCAGCTCCTCAAAAGCTTTCTGACAGTTTGCTGTCCATAATACCTTTTTAGGCATTTTCTTGGATGTGAGGTCATTAAGAGGGGCTGCAATGGAGCCATAGTTCTTAATGAACCTCCTGTAATACCCAGTGAGGCCTAGGAAGTCTCTCACCTGAGTCTGAGCAGTAGGGGGAACCCAATCTATAATTGTTTGGATTTTCCCCTGAAGTGGTGCAATCTGTTCCCCACCAACAAGGTGTCCCAGATAAACCACCTTCCCCTGCCCTATCTGGCACTTTGAAGCCTTGATAGTAAGGCCTGCCTTTTGCAGGGCCTCAAAAACTTTCCACAGGTGGACCAGGTGATCATCCCAGCTGGAGCTAAAGACATCTATATCGTCCAAATATGCTGCACTGAAAGCTTCCAGCCCTTGCAGGACTGTGTTCACCAACCTCTGAAAAGTGGCAGGTGCATTTTTCAAACCAAAAGGCATTACTGTGAACTGGTAATGTCCTCCAATGGTTGAAAAAGCAGTTTTAGGTTTAGCATCTTCTGATAATTTGATCTGCCAATACCCTGCAGTCAAATCAAAAGTGCTTAGATACTTGGCAGATGCCAGTGTATCTATGAGCTCATCTGCCCTGGGTATAGGGTGAGCATCAGTTTTGGTTACCTGGTTGAGACCTCTGTAGTCTACACAAAACCGCATTTCCTTCTTTCCATCTTTGGAATGGGGTTTTGGTACAAGTACCACAGGAGAAGCCCATGGACTTTCAGAGTGCTCAACCACTCCTAGTTCTAACATTTTCTGCACCTCTTGCTTTATGCAGTCCCTGACATGGTCAGGCTGCCTATAGATCTTACTTTTGACAGGCAAGCTGTCTCCAGTATCTATAGTGTGCTCACACCAAGAAGTGGTACCTGGCACAGTAGAGAAGAGTTCAGAAAACTGACCCAGGAGATTTATGCAATGGTCTTTCTGCTCAGCAGTAAGACAATCAGCCAAAACTACCCCTTCCACCAGAGCATCTTGTTCTGTGGAAGAGAAGAGATCAGGTAGAGGATCACTGTCTTCTTCCTGTCCCTCATCAGTTGCCATGAGGAGGGTGAGATCAGCCCTGTCATAGTAGGGTTTCAGGCGATTGACATGGAGCACCCTAAGGGGACTCCTGGCAGTGCCTAAGTCAACAAAGTAGGTGACTTCACCCTTTTTCTCAACAATTGTGTGGGGTCCACTCCATTTATCTTGGAGTGCTCTTGGGGCCACAGGCTCCAAGACCCACACTTTCTGCCCTGGTTGGTACTGAACCAAAACAGCCTTCTGATCATGCCATTGCTTCTGGAGCTCTTGGCTGGCCTGAAGGTTTTTACTGGCCTTTTTCATATACTCAGCCATCCTTGATCTGAGGCCAAGTACATAATCCACAATATCTTGCTTCGGAGCTTTTAAAGGTTGTTCCCAACCCTCCTTGACAAGTGTTAGTGGACCCCTAACAGGGTGTCCAAAGAGGAGTTCAAAGGGGCTGAAGCTCACTCCTTTCTGGGGTACCTCCCTGTAGGCAAAAAGGAGGCATGGTAACAGGATATCCCATCTCCTGCGGAGTTTTTCAGGGAGACCCATAATCATGCCTTTGAGAGTTTTGTTAAATCTCTCCACCAGTCCATTTGTTTGTGGATGATAGGGTGTGGTGAACTTGTATGTCACTCCACACTCCTTCCACATGGCCTTTAAGTATGCAGACATGAAATTGCTTCCTCTGTCTGAAACTATCTCTTTTGGGAAGCCCACCCTGGAAAATATTCCCAGGAGGGCCTTTGCCACTGCAGGAGCTGTAGTGGTCCTTAGAGGAATTGCTTCAGGATATCTTGTGGCATGGTCCACTACCACCAAGATAAAGCTATTGCCTGAAGCAGTAGGAGGGTCAAGGGGGCCAACTATGTCAACCCCTACCCTTTCAAAGGGGACCCCAACCACAGGCAGTGGAATAAGGGGTGCCTTTGGAGTGCCACCTGTCTTGCCACTGGCTTGACAGGTTTCACAGGACTTACAAAAATCTTTTGTGTCCTCAGACATTCTAGGCCAATGAAACAAGGGAACAAGTCTGTCCCAAGTTTTCATTTGTCCCAGATGTCCAGCTAGGGGAATGTCGTGGGCTAGAGTTAGGAGGAACTTTCTGTACTCCTGAGGAATCACTAACCTCCTGGCAGTTCCAGGTTTAGGATCCCTTGCTTCAGTGTACAAGAGGTTGTCCTCCCAGTAAACTCTGTGAGAGTCACTGACATCCCCATTAGCCTGTTTGACAGCTTGCTGTCTTAGACCCTCTAGTGTGGGACAGGTTTGCTGTGCCACACTCAGCTCCTCCCTGGCAGGCCCCCCTTCACCCAAAAGCTCAGCAGTGTCTGCTTCCAGCTCCTCTGGTGTAGGTTCTGCACAGGGTGGAAATTCTTCTTCCTCAGAAGTAGAATCCACTGTAGAGGGAGGGATAGTAGGTAGTGCTTTACTTCTACTAGCCCTAGCTTTAGGGAGCACTTGGTCCATTGTTCCAGGATTCAAGCTTCCCTGTCCTTTTTGCTTTTTGGCCTGAGCCCTGGTTAAAGCAAAAATATGCCCTGGGATGCCCAGCATTGCTGCATGGGCCTTCAACTCCACATCTGACCAAGCTGATGTCTCCAAATAATTTCCTAGTAGACAGTCTACAGGTAAATCTGTGGCGAACACAACTTTCTTTGGACCAGTAACCTCCCCCCCAGTTGAGATTTACAACAGCCATGGGGTGGCTAAGTGTGTTGTTGTGAGCATTGGTTACTTGGTACTGGTGACCAATTAGGTGTTGTTCAGGGTGGACCAGTTTCTCTATGGCCATAGTCACACTGGCACCAGTGTCCCTGTAGGCCTGAACCTCAACACCATTTATTAGGGGTAGCTGCTTGTACTTATCCATATTAAGGGGACAAGCAACTAAGGTGGCTAAATCAATAGCCCCCTCAGAGACTAATACAGCCTCTGTGGTCTCCCTAACAAGACCAACCCCAACTAAGTTACCAAAAGTGAGCCCAGCTACTCCCTTGGATTGGCTATTAGTAGGTTTGCTCCCACCACCACCGCTATTAGTAGGGACACTAGGTGTAGCAGTAGGGGTTGTAGTGGTAGGAGGCTTGGTGCTTTTCTTTGGACAACTGGGATCTGTTGTCCAATGGCCTTTTATTTTACATAAATAGCACCATGGTTTATTTTCCTTGTTTTGATTAGAAGAGGATTTGGGCCCACCGCCCCCACCAGAGTGTTTTTGTGGGCCTGATGAAGACTCATTTTTAGATTTGTCTCCACCCTTGTCAGAAGACATACCATCCTTCTTCTTGTTGCCATCTTTGTCACCCCCTGTATGAACATTTCTGTTCACCCTTGTTCTGACCCATTTGTCTACCTTCTTTCCCAATTCTTGGGGAGAGGTCAGATCAGAGTCCACCAAGTACTGGTGCAACAAATCAGACACACAATTATTAAGAATATGCTCTCTCAGGATCAAGTTATACAGGCTGTCATAATCAGTAACTTTACTGCCATGTAACCACCCCTCCAAGGCCTTCACTGAATGGTCAATGAAATCAACCCAGTCTTGTGAAGACTCTTTTTTGGTCTCTCTGAACTTTATCCTGTATTGTTCAGTGGTTAAGCCATAACCATCCAGGAGTGCATTCTTAAGAACTTTGTAATCATTGGCTTCATTTTCTTTCACAGTAAGGAGCCTATCCCTACCTTTTCACTAAATGATAGCCATAGGATAGCACCCCACTGTCTCTGAGGGACATCCTGTACAGCACAGGCCCTCTCAAGTGCAGCAAACCACTTGTTAATGTCATCCCCCTCCTTATAAGGGGGAACTATCTTGTGCAGATTCCTGGAATCATGCTCTTTTGCAGGATGACTATGGGGAATACTGCTGCTGCCACCATGGGTTGCTAAACCCAACTTCTGTCTTTCCTTCTCTACTTCTAAAGTCTGTCTATCCAAATCCAACTGTTGCTTCTTGAGCTTCAGTCTGGTTTGTTCCACTCTCAATCTATTGAGCTCCCTTTCTAACAATCTGTCATCAGGGTGGGTGGGAGGGACATGCCTTGAAACAGAAGTATGGTGAGAATGGACAGAAGGAGACCTGTCCCTTACAGAAGGCACCCTAACAGCTTGGTTAACAGAAACATCACTTCTACTGTGGTGAGAGTGAATGCTCTTGCTATGATGTGAGACAACACTATCTGTATGGTGTGACTCTACATCAGCACCAACTATGCCAGACTGTCTAGTAATGGGCAGGCTCTGAAGTTTCTTTCCTGAATCTTTTCCTAGGGGTGTCCCTGGATCAGATTGGGAACCATTAGTTACTTTTTCAACAGATGGGGCCCTTTTGGCCTTATCTTGTTCTCTAAGCATGTTAAGCAATAATTCCATGGAAGGATTCTTCCCTACACTCAAACCTCTTTCTATACAGAGACTCCTTGCTCCTTTCCAGCTAAGGTGGTCATATGCAAGTTTGGACAGATCAACATTTTGGCCTGTGCCAGACATTTTAGAAAGAGTTTAAGTGACAGAAAAAGTGAGAAAAAGTTTTTCAGAACTTTTAGAAAGACAGAAAAAAAACTTTTACAACTTTTTAGAACTTTTTACAAAGTTTAGAAGTACTTTTCAGCACTTAGAAAATAGTGAAAAGAGGAAATGCAAAACTTTTTGGTTAGGTGTACATACACTGAACTTGTTTTGTATATTTTTCTCTTATGAAAAGTACAATGACAAGAGTGGTAAGTAGTCTCAAAGCACTTATCCCACCACTGCACAACCAATGTAGGAGGCTGGACTGGCTTGTAGTGAGTACCAAGGGGTACTTGCACCTTGCACCAGGCCCAGTTATCCCTTATTAGTGTATAGGGTGTCTAGCAGCATAGGCTGATAGATAATGGTAGCTTAGCAGAGCAGATTAGGCTGAACTAGGAGACGAGTGAAGCTCCTACAGTACCACTCAGTGTCATATGCACAATATCATAAGAAAACACAATACACAGGTATACTAAAAATAAAGGGACTTTATTTTTATGACAATATGCCAAAGTATCTCAGAGTGTACCCTCAGTATGAGGATAGCAAATATACACATGATATATGTACACGAATACCAAAAATATGCAGTATAGTCTTAGAAAACAGTGCAAACAATGTATAGTTACAATAGGATGCAATGGGAACACATAGGGATAGGGGCAACACAAACCATATACTCCAAAAGTGGAATGCGAACCACGAATGGACCCCAAACCTATGTGACCTTGTAGAGGGTCGCTGGGTCTATTAGAAAATAGTTAGGGTTAGAAAAATAGCCCACCCCAAGACCCTGAAAAGTGAGTGCAAAGTGCACTAAAGTTCCCCAAAGGACATATAAGTTGTGATAGGGGAATTCTGCAGGAAAGACACAAACCAGCAATGCAACAACAATGGATTTCCAGTCGAGGGTACCTGTGGAACAAGGGGACCAAGTCCAAAAGTCACAAGCAAGTCGGAGATGGGCAGATGCCCAGGAAATGCCAGCTGTGGGTGCAAAGAAGCTGCTACTGGACAGTAGAAGCTTAGGTTTCTGCAGGAACGACAAGGGCTAGAGACTTCCCCTTTGGAGGACGGATCCCTCACGCCGTGGAGAGTCGTGCAGAAGTGTTTTCCCGCCGAAAGACCGCCAACAAGCCTTGCTAGCTGCAAATCATGCGGTAAGGGTTTTTGGATGCTGCTCTGGTCCAGGAGGGACCAGGATGTCGCCAATTGCGTCTGGGGACAGAGGGGGCGTCGAGCAAGACAAGGAGCCCTCTCAGCAGCAGGCAGCACCCGGAGAAGTGCCAGGCACTACGAGGATGCGTGAAACAGTGCTCACCCGAAGTCGCACAAAGGAGTCCCACGTCGCTGGAGAACAACTTAGGAGGTCGTGCAATGCAGGTTAGAGTGCCGTGGACCCAGGCTGGACTGTGCACAAAGGATTTCCGCCGGAAGTGCACGGAGGCCGGAGTAGCTGCAAAAGTCGCGGTTCCCAGCAATGCAGTCTGGCGTGGGGAGGTAAGGACTTACCTCCACCAAACTTGGACTGAAGAGTCACTGGACTGTGGGAGTCACTTGGACAGAGTTGCTGGATTCAAGGGATCTCGCTCGTCGTGCTAAGAGGAGACCCAGGGGACCGGTGATGCAGTTCTTTGGTGCCTGCGGTTGCAGGGGGATGATTCCGTCGACCCACGGGAGATTTCTTCGGAGCTTCTAGTGCAGAGAGGAGGCAGACTACCCCCACAGCATGCACCACCAGGAAAACCAGTCGAGAAGGCGGCAGGATCAGCGTTACAGAGTTGCAGTAGTCGTCTTTGCTACTATGTTGCAGTTTTGCAGGCTTCCAGCGTGGTCAGCAGTCGATTCCTTGGCAGAAGGTGAAGAGAGAGATGCAGAGGAACTTGGATGAGCTCTTGCATTCGTTATGTAAGGAAATCCCCAAAGCAGAGACACTAAATAGCCAGAAAAGAGGGTTTGGCTACTTAGGAGAGAGGATAGGCTAGCAACACCTGAAGGAGCCTATCAGAAGGAGTCTCTGACGTCACCTGGTGGCACTGGCCACTCAGAGCAGTCCAGTGTGCCAGCAGCACCTCTGTTTCCAAGATGGCAGAGGTCTGGAGCACACTGGAGGAGCTCTGGACACCTCCCAGGGGAGGTGCAGGTCAGTGGAGTGGTCACTCCCCTTTTGTTTGTCCAGTTTCGCGCCAGAGCAGGGCTAAGGGGTCCCTGAACCAGTGTAGACTGGCTTATGCAGAAATGGGCACCAAATGTGCCCATGAAAGCATTTCCAGAGGCTGGGGGAGGCTACTCCTCCCCTGCCTTCACACCATTTTCCAAAGGGAGAGGGTGTAACACCCTCTCTCAGAGGAAGTCCTTTGTTCTGCCATCCTGGGACAAGCCTGGCTGGACCCCAGGAGGGCAGAAACCTGTCTGAGGGGTTGGCAGCAGCAGCAGCTGCAGTGAAACCCCTGAAAAGGCAGTCTGGCAGTACCAGGGTCTGTGCTACAGACCACTGGGATCATGGGATTGTGCCAACTATGCCAGGATGGCATAGAGGGGGCAATTCCATGATCATAGACATGTTACATGGCCATATTCGGAGTTACCATTGTGAAGCTACATATAGGTAGTGACCTATATGTAGTGCACTCGTGTAATGGTGTCCCCGCACTCACAAAGTCCGGGGTATTGGCCCTGAACAATGTGGGGGCACCTTGGCTAGTGCCAGGGTGCCCTCACACTAAGTAACTTTGCACCTAACCTTTACCAGGTAAAGGTTAGACATATAGGTGACTTATAAGTTACTTAAGTGCAGTGTAAAATGGCTGTGAAATAACGTGGACGTTATTTCACTCAGGCTGCAGTGGCAGGCCTGTGTAAGAATTGTCAGAGCTCCCTATGGGTGGCAAAAGAAATGCTGCAGCCCATAGGGATCTCCTGGAACCCCAATACCCTGGGTACCTCAGTACCATATACTAGGGAATTATAAGGGTGTTCCAGTAAGCCAATGTAAATTGGTAAAATTGGTCACTAGCCTGTTAGTGACAATTTGAAAGAAATGAGAGAGCATAACCACTGAGGTTCTGATTAGCAGAGCCTCAGTGAGACAGTTAGTCACTACACAGGTAACACATTCAGGCACACTTATGAGCACTGGGGCCCTGGCTGGTAGGGTCCCAGTGACACATACAACTAAAACAACATATATACAGTGAAAAATGGGGGTAACATGCCAGGCAAGATGGTACTTTCCTACACTCACCTGCTCATGCTTTGGCTCGTTGAACAGCGTTGGCACTGCCCCCTTCCAGATCCGCACTGTCTGCCCAGTTCGATCCATGCACTCCTCTGTGAAATGCAGCGAGCACAAGGCGCTATATGAGGAGGGCTGCCAGAGGTCTCCGTGCTTCGTGTTGCGCTGCACAGCGAGCACCCATCTCTGGCGCAACTCAGGATCCTTTGGAAACCTGCAAATCAGGAGAAAAGGATGTGCTTAATATTGTCAGGTGCTGTGCCAGCCATACCTTACACAGCGGTGTGCACTCTGCAACCTTCCTCTGACGCCCAGAGAGGGGAGGATCTGAAGTTCACCGGGTGTCCCTTAATGTGCCCTTCTGCCCAAGATAATTTCACAGGATCATTGAGACGTGGAACAGAGCGCCTTTGTTTTCTATATGTCTATAGGACACAGTGCATGGCTAGGAGTACACATGCATGTCAAGAAAACAGGAGTACGAGCCTGATTTACATCTTGGCGGACAAGTTGCTCCGACACAACCGTGACGGGTATCCAGTCCGCTGAAATCTAAAGCCCATTGTATCCTATGGGATGTATATTGTGGTGGATGGGATATCCGTCACCGTTGTGACAGTGTAACTGTAAGGAAATGCCTCCTTGGCATGGTTACCCCCTGACTTTTTGCCTTTGCTGATGCCAAGTTATGATTTGAAAGTGTGCTGAGGCCTGCTAACCAGGCCCCAGCACCAGTGTTCTTTCCCTAACCTATACCTTTGTCTCCACAGTCAGCACACCCTGGCATCCAGGTAAGTCCCTTGTAACTGGTATCCCTGGTACCAAGGGCCCTGATGCCAGGGAAGGTCTCTGAGGGCTGCAGCATAACTTATGCCACCCTGGGGACCCCTCACTCAGCACAGACACACTGCTTGCCATCTTGTGTGTGCTGGTGGGGAGAAAATGACTAAGTCGACATGGCACTCCCCTCAGGGTGCCATACCAACCTCACACTGCCTATGGAGTATAGGTAAGTCACCCCTCTAGCAGGCCTTACAGCCCTAAGGCAGGGTGCACTATACCACAGGTGAGGGCATAGGTGCATGAGCACTATGCCCCTACAGTGTCTAAACAAAACCTTGGACATTGTAAGTGCAGGGTAGCCATAAGAGTATATGGTCTGGGAGTCTGTCATACACGAACTCCTCAGAACCATAATGGCTACACTGAAAACTGTGAAGTTTGGTATCAAACTTCTCAGCACAATACATGCACACTGATGCCAGTGTACATTTTATTGTGAAATACACCCATAGGGCATCTTAGAGATGCCCCCTGAAAAAATACCTGACTTCAAGTGTGGGCTGACTAGTTTTGCCAGCCTGCCACACACCAGACATGTTGCTGGCCACCTTTGTCACTCTGTGACCAGTAACAAAGCTTGTAATGGGTGGAGGTGCTTCTCACCTCCCCCTGGAGAAACTGTAACACCTGGCGGTGAGCCTCAAAGGCTCATCCCCTTTGTTACAGCACCACAGGGCATCCCAGCTAATGGAGATGCCTGCCCCTCCAGCCACGGCCCCACTTTTGGCGACAAGGCCGGAGGAGATAATGAGAAAAACAAGGAGGAGTCACTGGCCATTCAGGACAACCCCTAAGGTGTCCTGAGCTGAGGTGACTTTGACTTTTAGAAATCCTCCATCTTGCAGATGGAGGATTCCCCCAATAGGATTAGAAATGTGCCCCCCTCCCCTTAGGGAGGAGGCACAAAGAGGGGGTAGCCACCCTCAGGGCTAGTAGCCATTGGCTACTAACCCCCCAGGCCCAACCACACCCCTCCATCAAGTATTTAGGGGCCCCCAGAACCTAGGAAGATAGATTCCTGCAACCTGAAGACGAAGGACTGCTGACCTGAAGCGCTGCAGAGAAGACGGAGACACCAACTGCTTTGGCCCCAGCCCTACCGGCCTTTCACCCCACTTCAAGAAAAACTGCAACAGCGACGCGTCCCCCAGGGTCCAGCGACCTCTGAAGCATCAGAGGACTACCCTGCATCTAAAGGGACCAAGAACTCCCGAGGAGAGCGGGCCTGTTCCAAAGAAACTGCAACTTTGCAACAAAGAAGCAACTTTTAAACACCACACGTTTTCCGCCGGAAGCGTGAGACTTTCCACTCAGCACCCGACGCCCCCGGCTCGACCTGCTGAAAACTAACTCTACAGGGAGGACTCCCCGGTGACTGCGAGCCCATGAGTAGCCAGAGTTGACACCCCTAAGCCCCCACAGCGACGCCTGCAGAGGGAATCCAGAGGCTCCCCCTGACCGCTACTGCCTGCTTCAAAGAACCCGACTCCTGGGAAACACACTGCACCCGCAGCCCCCAGGACCTGAAGGATCCGACCTCCAGTGCAGGAGTGACCCCCAGGTGGCCTTCTCCCTAGCCCAGGTGGTGGCTACCCGAGGAGCTCCCCCCTTGCCTGCCTGCATCGCTGAAGAGACCCCTGGGTCTCCCATTGAAACCTATTGCAAACCTGACGCCTGTTTGCACACTGCACCCGGCTGCACCTGTGCCACTGAGGGTGTACTTTTTGTACCTGCTTGTGTCCCCCCCGGTACCCTACAAACCCCCCCTGGTCTGCCCTACGAAGTCACAGGTACTTACCTGCTGGCAGACTGGAACCGGGGCACCCCTATTTCCATTAAAGCCAATGTGTTTTGGGCACCACTTTGACCTCTGCACCTGACTGGCCCTGAGCTGCTGGTGCGGTAACTTTGGGGTTGCCCTGAACCCCCAACGGTGGGCTACCTTGGACCCAACTTTGAACTCTGTAGGTGGTTTACTTACCTGCAAAACTAACCAATACTTACTTCCCCCAGGAACTGTTGAAAATTGCAGTGTGTCTAGTTTTAAACTAGCTTATTGCCATTTTGTGCTAACACTGTACATGATATTGTGTTGATTCAAAGTTCCTAAGATACCCGAGTGAAATACCTTTCATTTAAAGTATTGAGTGTAAATCTTGAACCTGTGGTTCTTCAAATAAACTAAGAAAATATATGTTTCTATATTGTAGGAGGCTGGACTGGCTTGTAGTGAGTACCAAGGGGTACTTGCACCTTGCACCAGGCCCAGTTATCCCTTATTAGTGTATAGGGTGTCTAGCAGCATAGGCTGATAGATAATGGTAGCTTAGCAGAGCAGCTTAGGCTGAACTAGGAGACGAGTGAAGCTCCTACAGTACCACTTAGTGTCATATGCACAATATCATAAGAAAACACAATACACAGTTATACTAAAAATAAAGGTACTTTATTTTTATGACAATATGCCAAAGTATCTCAGAGTGTACCCTCAGTATGAGGATAGCAAATATACACAAGATTTATGTACACAATACCAAAAATATGCAGTATACTCTTAGAAAACAGTGCAAACAATGTATAGTTACAATAGGATGCAATGGGGACACATAGGGATAGGGGCAACACAAACCATATACTCCAAAAGTGGAATGTGAACCACGAATGGACCCCAAACCTATGTGACCTTGTAGAGGGTCGCTGGGACTATCAGAAAATAGTAAGGGTTAGAAAAATAGCCCACCCCAAGGCCCTGAAAAGTGAGTGCAAAGTGCACTAAAGTTCCCCAAAGGACATAGAAGTCGTGATAGGGGAATTCTGCAGGAAAGACACAAACCAGCAATGCAACAACGATGGATTTCCAGTCGAGGGTACCTGTGGAACAAGGGGACCAAGTCCAAAAGTCACAAGCAAGTCGGAGGTGGGCAGATGCCCAGGAAATACCAGCTGTGGGTGCAGAAACCTAAGCTGATACTGGACAGTAGAAGCTTAGGTTTCTGCAGGAACGACAAGGGCTACAGACTTCCCCTTTGGAGGACGGATCCCTCACGCCGTGGAGAGTCGTGCAGAAGTGTTTTCCCGCCGAAAGACCGCCAACAAGCTTTGCTAGCTGCAAATCGTGCGGTAAGGGTTTTTGGATGCTGCTGTGGCCCAGGAGGGACCAGGATGTCTCCAATTGCGTCTGGGGACAGAGGGGGCGTCGAGCAAGACAAGAAGCCCTCTCAGCAGCAGGCAGCACCCGCAGAAGTGCCAGAAACAGGCACTACGAGGATGCGTGAAACGGTGCTCACCCGAAGTTGCACAAAGGAGTCCCACGTCGCCAGAGAACAACTTAGGAGGTCGTGCAATGCAGGTTAGAGTGCCGTGGACCCAGGCTGGACTGTGCACAAAGGATTTCCGCCGGAAGTGCACGGAGGCCGGAGTAGCTGCAAAAGTCGCGGTTCCCAGCAATGCAGTCTGGCGTGGGGAGGCAAGGACTTACCTCCACCAAACTTGAACTGAAGAGTCACTGGACTGTGGGAGTCACTTGGACAGAGTTGCTGGATTCGAGGGACCTCTCTCGTCGTGCTGAGAGGAGACCCAAGGGACCGGTGATGCAGTTCTTTGGTGCCTGTGGTTGCAGGGGGACGATTCCGTCGGCCCACGGGAGATTTCTTCGGAGCTTCTAGTGCAGAGAGGAGGCAGACTACCCCCACAGCATGCACCACCAGGAAAACAGTCGAAAAGGCGGCTGTGTAGGAAAGTACCATCTTGCCTGGCATGATACCCCCATTTTTCACTGTATATATGTTGTTTTAGTTGTATGTGTCACTGGGACCCTGTTCACCAGGGCCCCAGTGCTCATAAGTGTGCCTGAATGTGTTACCTGTGTAGTTACTAACTGTCTCACTGAGGCTCTGCTAATCAGAACCTCAGTGGTTATGCTCTCTCATTTCTTTCAAATTGTCACTAACAGGCTATTCACATTGGCTTACTGGAACACCCTTATAATTCCCTAGTATATGGTACTGAGGTACCCAGGGTATTGGGGTTCCAGGAGATCCCTATGGGCTGCAGCATTTCTTTTGCCACCCATAGGGAGCTCTAACCATTCTTACACAGGCCTGCCACTGCAGCCTGAGTGAAATAATGTCCACGTTATTTCACAGCCATTTTACACTGCACTTAAGTAACTTATAAGTCACCTATATGTCTAACCTTTACCTGGGAAAGGTTAGGTGCAAAGTTACTTAGTGTGAGGGCACCCTGGCACTAGCCAAGGTGCCCCCACATTGTTCAGAGCCAATTCCCTGAACTTTGTGAGTGCGGGGACACCATTACACGCGTGCACTACATATAGGTCAATACCTATATGTAGCTTCACCATGGTAACTCCGAATATGGCCATGTAACATGTCTATGATCATGGAATTGCCCCCTCTATGCCATCCTGGCATTGTTGGCACAATTCGTTGATCCCAGTGGTCTGTAGCACAGACCCTGGTACTGCCAAACTGCCTTTCCTGGGGTTTCACTGCAGCTGCTGCTGCTGCCAACCCCTCAGACAGGTTTCTGCCCCCCTCGGGTCAAGCCAGGCTTGTCCCAGGATGGCAGAACAAAGGACTTCCTCTGAGAGAGGGTGTTACACCCTCTCCCTTTGGAAAATGGTGTGAAGGCAGGGGAGGGGTAGCCTCCCTCAGCCTCTGGAAATGCTTTCTTGGGCACAGATGTGCCCAATTCTGCATAAGCCAGTCTATACCGGTTCAGGGACCCCTTAGCCTCTGCTCTGGAGCGAAACTGGACAAAGGAAAGGGGAGTGACCACTCCCCTGACCTGCACCTCCCCTGGGAGGTGTCCAGAGCTCCTCCAGTGTGCTCCAGACCTCTGCCATCTTGGAAACAGAGGTGCTGCTGGCACACTGGACTGCTCTGAGTGGCCAGTGCCACCAGGTGACGTCAGAGACTCCTTCTGATAGGCTCCTTCAGGTGTTAGTAGCCTATCCTCTCTCCTAAGTAGCCAAACCCTCTTTTCTGGCTATTTAGGGTCTCTGTCTCTGGGGAAACTTTAGATAACGAATGCAAGAGCTCATCCGAGTTCCTCTGCATCTCTCTCTTCACCTTCTGCCAAGGAATCGACTGCTGACCACGCTGGAAGCCTGCAAACCTGCAACAAAGTAGCTAAGACGACTACTGCAACTCTGTAACACTGATCCTGCCGCCTTCTCGACTTTTTTCCTGGTGGTGCATGCTGTGGGGGTAGTCTGCCTCCTCTCTGCACTAGAAGCTCCGAAGAAATCTCCTGTGGGTCGACGGAATCTTCCCCCTGCAACCGCAGGCACCAAAAAGCTGCATTACCGGTCCCTTGGGTCTCCTCTCAGCACGACGAGCGAGGTCCCTCGAATCCAGCAACTCTGTCCAAGTGACTCCCACAGTCCAGTGACTCTTCAGTCCAAGTTTGGTGGTGGTAAGTCCTTGCCTCACCTCGCTGGGCTGCATTGCTGGGAAACGCGACTTTTGCAGCTACTCCGGCCCCTGTGCACTTCCGGCAGAAATCCTTTGTGCACAGCCAAGCCTGGGTCCACGGCACTCTAACCTGCATTGCACGACTTTCTAAGTTGGTCTCCGGCGACATGGGACTCCTTTGTGTAACTTCGGGTGAGCACCGTTTCACGCATCCTCGTAGTGCCTGTTTCTGGCACTTCTCCGGGTGCTACCTGCTGCTGAGAGGGCTCCTTGTCTTGCTCGACGTCTCCTCTCTCTCCTGGTCCAATTTGCGACCTTCTGGTCCCTCCTGGGCCACAGCAGCGTCCAAAAACGCTAACCGCACGATTTGAAGCTAGCAAGGCTTGTTGGCATTCTTTCGGCGGGAAAACACTTCTTCACGACTCTCCACGGCGAGAGGGATCCGTCCACCAAAGGGGAAGTCTCTAGCCCTTTTCGTTCCTGCAGAAACCTCAGCTTCTTCTGTCCAGTAGAAGCTTCTTTGCACCCACAGCTGGCATTTCCTGGGCATATGCCCATCTCCGACTTGCTTGTGACTTTTGGACTTGGTCCCCTTGTTCCACAGGTACCCTAGATTGGAAATCCACAGTTGTTGCATTGTTGGTTTGTGTCTTTCCTGCATTATTCCTCTATCACGACTTCTTTGTCTTTGGGGGAACTTTAGTGCACTTTGCACTCACTTTTCAGGGTCTTGGGGAGGGCTAATTTTCTAACTCTCACTATTTTCTAATAGTCCCAGCGACCCTCTACAAGGTCACATAGGTTTGGGGTCCATTCGTGGTTCGCATTCCACTTTTGGAGTATATGGTTTGTGTTGCCCCTATCCCTATGTGTCCCCATTGCATCCTATTGTAACTATACATTGTTTGCACTGTTTTCTAAGACTATACTGCATATTTTTGGTATTGTGTACATATATCTTGTGTATATTTCCTATCCTCTCACTGAGGGTACCCTCTAAGATACTTTGGCATATTGTCATAAAAATAAAGTACCTTTATTTTTAGTATAACTGTGTATTGTGTTTTCTTATGATATTGTGCAAGTGACACTTGTGGTACTGTAGTAGCTTCACACGTCTCCTAGTTCAGCCTAAGCTGCTCTGCTAAGCTACCATTATCTATCAGCCTAAGCTGCTAGACACCCTATACACTAATAAGGGATAACTGGGCCTGGTGCAAGGTGCAAGTACCCCTTGGTACTCACTACAAGCCAGTCCAGCCTCCTACAGGCAGGATCAGCATTACAGAGTTGCAGTAGTCGTCTTTGCTACTTTGTTGCAGTTTTGCAGGCTTCCAGCGCGGTCAGCAGTCGATTCCTTGGCAGAAGGTGAAGAGAGAGATGCGGAGGAACTCTGATGAGCTCTTGCATTCGTTATCTAAGGAAATCCCCAAAGCACAGACCCTAAATAGCCAGAAAAGAGGGTTTGGCTACTTAGGAGAGAGGATAGGCTAGCAACACCTGAAGGAGCCTATCAGAAGGAGTCTCTGATGTCACCTGGTGGCACTGGCCACTCAGAGCAGTCCAGTGTGCCAGCAGCACCTCTGTTTCCAAGATGGCAGAGGTCTGGAGCACACTGGAGGAGCTCTGGACACCTCCCAGGGGAGGTGCAGGTCAGGGGAGTGGTCACTCCCCTTTCCTTTGTCCAGTTTCGCGCCAGAGCAGGGCTAAGGGGTCCCTGAACCGGTGTAGACTGGCTTATGCAGAAATGGGCACCAAATGTGCCCATGAAAGCATTTCCAGAGGCTGGGGGAGGCTACTCCTCCCGTGCCTTCACACCATTTTCCAAAGGGAGAGGGTGTAACACCCTCTCTCAGGGGAAGTCCTTTGTTCTGCCATCCTGGGACAAGCCTGGCTTGACCCCAGGAGGGCAGAAACCTGTCTGAGGGGTTGGCAGCAGCAGCAGCTGCAGTGAAACCCCAGGAAAGGCAGTTTGACAGTACCAGGGTCTGTGCTACAGACCACTGGGATCATGGGATTGTGCCAACTATGCCAGGATGGCATAGAGGGGGCAATTCCATGATCATAGACATGTTACATGGCCATATTCGGAGTTACCATTGTGAAGCTACATATAGGTAGTGACCTATATGTAGTGCACGCGTGTAATGGTGTCCCCGCACTCACAAAGTCAGGGGAATTGGCCCTGAACAATGTGGGGGCACCTTGGCTAGTGCCAGGGTGCCCTCACACTAAGTAACTTTGCATCTAACCTTTACCAGGTAAAGGTTAGACATATAGGTGACTTATAAGTTACTTAAGTGCAGTGTAAAATGGCTGTGAAATAACGTGGATGTTATTTCACTCAGGCTGCAGTGGCAGGCCTGTGTAAGAATTGTCAGAGCTCCCTATGGGTGGCAAAAGAAATGCTGCAGCCCATAGGGATCTCCTGGAACCCCAATACCCTGGGTACCTCAGTACCATATACTAGGGAATTATAAGGGTGTTCCAGTAAGCCAATGTAAATTGGTAAAATTGGTCACTAGCCTGTTAGTGACAATTTGAAAGAAGTGAGAGAGCATAACCACTGAGGTTCTGGATAGCAGAGCCTCAGTGAGACAGTTAGTCACTACACAGGTAACACATTCAGGCACACTTATGAGCACTGGGGCCCTGGGTTACCAGGGTCCCAGTGACACATACAACTAAAACAACATATATACAGTGAAAAATGGGGGTAACATGCCAGGCAAGATGGTACTTTCCTACATATATAAAAACCTATTGGCCTGGAATTTGTCTTTGAGTGTGTGTTCCTCATTTATTGCCTGTGTGGGTACAACAAATGCTTTACACTACCCTCTGATAAGCCTACTGCTCGACCACACTACCACAAAATAGAGCATTAGTATTATCTCTTTTTGCCACTATCTTACCTCTAAGGGGAACCCTTGGACTCTGTGCATGCTATTTCTTACTTAGAAATAGTGCATACAGAGCCAACTTCCTACAGTAACACATCCACCAATATCTAAATAAGGCCCTAAGGCATGGAAAGCAAACAGCTAAAGACTGTTAGAAGCTGAGATCCGCGAGTCCAGGTTTGGAGACAAAAGGCCGTATCTCTACAGAGCACAGGAGCATCCAATGACCTGTCATTCACCCAGCCCTCCCTACATAGAGCAGGCCTGACGTGCATGCAGTTTAGACATATACCTGCCATCCTGTATCCACCCAAATCCAAAGAAGCCCCAAGGTTCCTTGCATGAAGTTTTGCCCCCACATCCCTGCTAGGGCTATCCCCAAAGTGTGCCCCCCTCCTACAGCTGAGAGTAGCTGCTTGCACGTTACCAGGCTTTGGGGGTGCCTGATAGTTGGTGGCAGGTGATCGGTCATGGGTGCAAGGGGAGCAGGCCTCCCCCCTACAATCCATGTAGATGTCATACATGGGTGAGTAATTATGTGTGTGACCTTCTGTATAGTTTGAGTTTGGCGCGTGTGTGGGAGCAGGAGACAGTGAGTATGCGGCGATTCCCTCAAGGCTCTCTTTGTCCTTGTGTGGATGTGACAACCAGCATGTCCCAGGAAACTAGGTTCTGGTCCCAAATCCTCAAACTCTCGGCTGTACCTATGGTTAGCTTAGAGTTTCCAATGAAGGCTATTTTTGGTTTTCCTAATAATACTGTTTTTTTCAGATGAATGTGCACAAAATGTTTTAAAAATAAAAATTCATCTGATTTAGATCCAGCATGGCAAATTCTGTACTGGGCCATCAAAGGGTGGGGGAGGGGCTTGTGCACAAAAAAGTGTTTAAAAAATCAACTATTTCCAATTCAACCCCCATATCAATCTTATTCTCCACTCTACATGGAATTATGCGGAGCTTGGCATCAAATTTGAACTTTACTGAAGGAGGCACTTTGCTTGGTTTCATATAAATCTGTTCAATTGCTTTCAACAAATTTAATAACATTTTTGGTGTACTTGAAAGGGTCAAAACGTTTAGCTGTTAATTCATGCATGGTCCACGAACCCAGGTTTGCTAACTAAATTACAACAAGCACTGGCAAAGCCAATAGGTCTCGCCTATGCAAGTGCTATTGTCTTTGCCAATGTGTTTTAGCCGTGTTTTGCACCAGCATGGGACTGCAGTGGCCTGGATTGGTGTAAGGTGGAGTGGTGCAGAGTAGAGTGCATTGGTGCAGAGTAGAGTGGAGTGGAGTGGTGCAGAGTAGAGTGCAGTGGTGTGGAGTGGAGTGGTGCAGAATAGAATGCAGTGGTGTGGTGTGGCGTGGTGCAGAGTAGAGTGCAGTGGTGTGGAGTGGAGTGGTGCAGAGTAGATGTAGGAGGCTGGTCTGGCTTGTAGTGGGTACCAGAGGTACTTACACCTTGTACCAGGTCCAGTTATCTCTTATTTGAGTAGAAGAGGTGTTTCTAGCAGCTTAGGCTGATAGAAGGTAGCTATGGCAAAGCAGCTTAGGCTGAACTAGGAGACATGCAAAGCTCCTACTATACCACTGGTGTCACATGCACAATATCCTAAGAAAACACAATACACACAGTACTTTATTTTTATGACAATATGCCAAAAGTATCTCAGTGAGTACCCTCAGTATGAGGATAAGTTTTATACACAAGATATATGTACACAAACCAAAATTAGGTAAGTAATAGCAACAAAAGTAATGCAAACAGTGTAGAATTACAGTAGATTGCAATAGGAGCACATAGGTATAGGGGCAACACGAACAATATACTCCAAAAGTGGAATGCAAACCACGAATGGACCCCAAACCTATGTGAGCTTGTAGAGGGTCGCTGGGACTGTAAGAAAACAGTGAGGGTTAGAAAAATAGCCCACCCCAAGACCCTGAAAGGTAGGTGTAAAGTGCACCTACACCCCCAGAGAGCACAGAAGTCGTGATAGGGGGATTCTGCAGGAAGAACAAACACCAGCAATGCAACAACAGTGGATTTCCAGACCTGAGTACCTGTAAGACAAGGGGACCAAGTCTAATAGTCGCAACAGTGTAGAGAGTGGGCAGGAGCCCAGGAAATGCCAGCTGAAGGTGTATGGAAGCTGCCACCGGTTGGAAGAAGCTTGGAGTTCTGCAAGAAAGAAGAGAGCTAGGGACTTCTTCTTTGGAAGACAGATGCCCCACGTCGCGATGAAGCTTGCAGAGGTGTTCCCACGCAGAAAGACCGCAAACAAGTCTTGCTAGCTGCAAGGGTCGCGGTAGAGGTTTTTGGGTGCTGCTGTGGCCCAGGAGGGACCAGGTTGTCGCCACTTGGAGGAGGAGAAAGAGAGGGCGCCCAGCATCTCAGGGACCCCTCAGAGAAGCAGGCACCACACGCAAAAGTACCTGAACAGGCACTTGGAAGGAAAGTGAACTGGAGTCCACGTGAAGTCACAAAAGGGAGTCCCACGACGCCGTAGGACAACTCAGAAGGTTGTGCACTGCAGGAAGGAGTGCCGGGGACCCAGGCTTGGCTGTGGACGAAAGAAATCCTGGAAGAGTGCACAGGAGCCGGAGCAGCTGCAAATCATGCGGTACCCAGCAATGCAGTCTAGCGTGGGGAGGCAAGGACTTACCTCCACCAAACTTGGACCGAAGAGTCACTGGACTGTGGGAGTCACTTGGACAGAGTTGCTGAGTTCCAGGGACCACGCTCGTCAGGCTGAGAGGGGACCCAGAGGACCAGTGATGCAGTCTTTTGGTGCCTGCGTTAGCATGGGGAAGATTCCGTCGACCCACAGGAGATTTCCTTAAGAGCTCCTGGTGCAGGGTGAAGGCAGGCTACCCCCAGAGCATGCACCACCTGGAAACAGTTGAGAAAGCCGGCAGGATGAGGCGATACAAGGTTGCTAGTAGTCGTCTTGCTACTTTGTTGCGGTTTTGCTGGCGTCCTGAGCAGTCAGCGGTCAATCCTTTGGTAGAAGGTGAAGACGGAGATGCAGAGGAACTCTGGTGAGCTCTTGCATTCGTTATCTGAAGAAGTGCCCAAAGCAGAGGCCCTAAATAGCCAGAAAAGGAGGTTTGGCTACCAAGGAAGGAGGATTGGTTACCAAGACAGGTAAGAGCCTATCAGAAGGAGTCTCTGACGTCACCTGCTGGCACTGGCCACTCAGAGCAGTCCGGTGTGCCCCCAGCACCTCTACATCCAAGATGGTAGAGGTCTGGGACACACTGGAGGAGCTCTGGGCAGGTGCAGGTCAGGGGAGTGGTCACTCCCCTTTCCTTTGTCCAGTTTTGCGCCAGAGCAGGGCTGGGGGATCCCTGAACCGGTGTAGACTGGCCTATGCAGAGATGGGCACCATCTGTGCCCATCACAGCATTTCCAGAGGCTGGGGGAGGCTACTGCTCCCCAGCCCTGACACCTATTTCCAAAGGGAGAGGGTGTCACACCCTCTCTCAGAGGAAATCCTTTGTTCTGCCTTCCTGGGCCAGGGCTGCCTGAACCCCAGGAGGGCAGAAACCTGTCTAAGGGGTTGGCAGCAGCAGCAGCTGCAGTGGAGACCCGAAAAGGCAGTTGGGCAGTACCCGGGTACTGTGCTAGGGACCCGGGGGATTACGGAATTGTCCCCCCCAATACCAGAAGGCATTGGGGTGACAACTCCATGATCTTACACATGTTACATGGCCATGTTCGGAGTTACCATTGTGACGATATACATAGGTAGTGACCTATGTATAGTGCACACGTATAATGGTGTCCCCGCACTCACAGAGTCCGGGGAATTTTACGTGAACGATGTGGGGGCACCTTGGCTAGTGTCAGGGTGCCCACAAACGAAGTAACTTTGAACCCAACCTTCACCAGGTGAAGGTTAGACATATAGGTGACTTATAAGTTACTTACGTACAGTGGTAAATGGCTGTGAAATAACGTGGACGTTATTTCACTCAGGCTGCACTGGCAGGCCTGTGTAAGAATTGTCAGAGCTCCCTATGGGTGTCAAAAGAAATGCTGCAGCCCATAGGGATCTCCTGGAACCCCAATACCCTGGGTACCTTAGTACCATATACTAGGGAATTATAAGGGTGTTCCAGTATGCCAATGTAAATTGGTGAAATTGGTCACTAGCCTGTTAGTGACAATTTGGAAAGAAATGAGAGAGCATAACCACTGAGGTTCTGGTTAGCAGAGCCTCAGTGAGACAGTGAGTCATCACACAGGGAACACATACATATAGGCCACAAACTTATGAGCACTGGGGCTCTGGCTGGCAGGGTCCCAGTGACACATAGACTAAAACAACATATATACAGTGAAATATGGGGGTAACATGCCAGGCAAGATGGTACTTTCCTACAGTAGAGTGCAGTGGTGTGGAGTGCAGTGGTGCAGAGTAGAGTGCAGTGGAGTGGAGTGGCGCAGAGTAGAGTGCAGTGGTGTGGAGTGGTGCAGAGTAGAGTGCAGTGGAGTGGAGTGGTGCAGAGTACTGTGGAGCGGCACAGAGCAGAGTAATCATGGTAGGGTAGCGCACTGCCATTACAGAGAACACATTCCCAATCAAAATGAACATTACATTTGCACAGAGATGTCTGCGAGGCTGTGCCCTAAAAATGAACAAAGTGTGTTGCACAAGTGTGCTTTGACCACAGTCGTTGATTTTAGTCTGTGTACCCAAAGCTCTCCTATAGGCTATCTCCAAAGGACAACAATCTGTTGCAGCCACCACTGCTGGACTTTGCTTGCGGTGTGCTAAAAAAAAAAATGAAAGGATTCTTAAGTGGGCGGGCAGCATCCCTTGACTCTGGCTTAGGTGGTGGAACCAAAGAGAAGCAAGCATTAGCAAAGCCAACAGGTCTTCTCTTTCGGACTTCTTTTGCCAGTGGTCTTATACGCATGCAGCACAAATGCTGTGCTTATGGATAAAGTATTTCAAAAGCTTCTGATGAGGCCACCTGCATCATTTTGCAGGCCAGCGCACCAGGCCGGCCAGAACCTACAAAATGAAGCAGCTTTTTTTCTTTGTAATCGCGGTGTTGCCGCATTCTGCGCATCCCATGGGGGTTGCGGTGGGTGTTACCACCCAACACCCATGGATTTTGATGCATCCCCAGATTTACAAGACATTGTAAACCTGGGGATGCCCCAAAACTCAGCACCTACCTCTTGAGGTGACACTATCTCTATTTCTCCTTGTTTTCTTTCTCTTTCTATGTTTGCTGCATTCTGCAGCGCACAGAAATAGAGGAAAAGCCTCTCAGGACTGGTTTCGTGCAGGAAGGTGCCCCTTTCTGCACAAAAACAATCCTGCATGCAACGCAGACACCCTTGCCCCATGCGCTGGCGCTAGGCAGCCCATCGTATGCCAGCGCAGGGGGAGAGGACAGGAATGTGCAGTATGCCACAGATTCGGTGCATTCATGCCCTTTCAGTCTGATGCAGAGCAGAGCAAGAAGGCGACTTACTGAGCCACCCCGCGCCAATACCCCGTTAATATGCCCCAAAAGTCGTCTTTTTTAAACGGACAGGAGAAGTAACGCGGAGGAGCTACGGGGGTAGAAGCAACACGGGGATGATGGCTGCAAGCGGCTTAGGGGTGGTTGTTAAAAGCAGATGGGGGAGCAGGATGGGGCGGTAGCAAGATCAGGACCCTACCTTGAGAAGGGGTCATGGGGAAGCAAAGGGACTATTGGCTCATGACCATTGAACGAATCCCAAAATTATACTTGTTACTCAAATGAAAGACAGGAACCTTTTATTTCTTACTCAAAATAGAGACAAACATGGGGTCATGAAAGCAAAAAAATGAGGGTTAAATATGTTACATGGCTGTTTTTACAGGGACACCAAGTGGTCAGTCGAAGTATGACATCTAAATAGGCAGATTCTGTGAGGAGCAGACGCTGGGGCAGCAGTGACACCCAGTGGTCAGAGAGAGTACAGCAGCAGAGGAGTGTTAGAGAGAGGAGACACAGCAGCAGTGACACCCAGTGGTCAGAGAGAGTACAGCAGCAGGGGAGTGTTAGAGAGAGGAGACACAGCAGCAGTGACACCCAGTGGTCAGACAGAGTACACCAGCAGAGGAGCGTTAGAGAGAGGAGACACCGGAGCAGCAGTGACACCCTGTGGTCAGAGAGTACACCAGCAGAGGAGCGTTAGAGAGAGGAGACACCGAAGCCGCAGTGACACCCAGTGGTCGGAGAGAGTACAGCAGCAGGGGAGCGTTAGAGAGGAGACACCGGAGCAGCAGTGACACCCAGTGGTCGGAGAGAGTACAGCAGCAGAGGAGCGTTAGAGAGAGGAGACACCGGAGCAGCAGTGACACCCAGTGGTCGGAGAGAGTACAGCAGCGGGGGAGTGTTAGAGAGAGGAGACACCGGAGCTGCAGTGACACCCAGTGGTCAGAGAGAGTACAGCAGCAGAGGAGTGTTAGAGAGACGAGACACCGGAGCAGCAGTGACACCCAGTGGTCGCAGAGAGTACAGCAGCAGGGGAGTGTTACAGAGAGGCGACACCGGAGCCGCAGTGACACCCAGCGGTCAGAGAGAGTACAGCAGCAGGGGAGTGTTACAGAGAGGAGACACCGGAGCCGCAGTGACACCCAGTGGTCGGAGAGAGTACAGCAGCAGGGGAGTGTTAGAGAGAGGAGACGCCAGAGCCGCACTGACACCAGGGGTCAGAGAGAGTACAGCAGCAGGGGAGTGTTAGAGAGAGGAGACACAGGAGCAGCAGTGACACCCAGTGGTCAGAGAGAGTACAGCAGCAGAGGAGTGTTACAGAGAGGAGACACCGGAGCCGCAGTGACACCAGGGGTCAGAGAGAGTACAGCAGCAGGGGAGTGTTAGAGAGAGGAGACACAGGAGCAGCAGTGACACCCAGTGGTCGGAGAGAGTACAGCAGCAGAGGAGAGTTACAGAGAGGAGACACCGGAGCCGCAGTGACACCCAGTGGTCAGAGAGAGTACAGCGGCAGGGGAGTTTTAGAGAGGGGAGACACCGGAGCAGCAGTGACAGCCAGTGGTCAGAGAGAGTACAGCGGCAGGGGAGTTTTAGAGAGAGGAGACACCGGAGCAGCAGTGACACCCAGTGGTCAGAGAGAGTACAGCGGCAGGGGAGAGTTACAGAGAGGAGACACAGGAGCCGCAGTGACACCCAGTGGTCAGACAGAGTACAGCAGCAGAGTAGCGTTAGAGAGAGGAGACACCGGAGCCACAGTGACACCCAGTGGTCAGAGAGAGTACAGCAGCAGAGGAGCGTTAGAGAGAGGAGACACCGGAGCAGCAGTGACACCCAGTGGTCAGAGAGAGTACAGCAGCAGGGGAGTGTTACAGAGAGGAGACACCGGAGCCGCAGTGACACCCAGTGGTCAGAGAGAGTACAGCGGCAGGGGGGCGTTACAGAGAGGAGACTCCGGAGCCGCAGTGACACCCAGTGGTCAGAGAGAGTACACCAGCAGAGGAGCGTTAGAGAGAGGAGACACCGGAGCCGCAGTGACACCCAGTGGTCAGAGAGAGTACAGCAGCAGAGGAGTGTTACAGAGAGGAGACACCGGAGCCGCAGTGACACCCAGTGGTCGGAGAGAGTACAGCAGCAGAGGAGTGTTACAGAGAGGAGACACCGGAGCCGCAGTGACACCCAGTGGTCAGAGAGAGTACAGCAGCAGGGGAGTGTTTGAGAGAGGAGACACCGGAGCCGCAGTGACACCCAGTGGTCGGAGAGAGTACAGCAGCAGAGGAGTGTCACAGAGAGGAGACACCGGAGCCGCAGTGACACCCAGTGGTCAGAGAGAGTACAGCGTCAGGGGAGTTTTAGAGAGAGGAGACACCAGAGCAGCAGTGACACCCAGTGGTCAGAGAGAGTACAGCGGCAGGGGAGTGTTAGAGAGAGGAGACACAGGAGCCGCAGTGACACCCAGTGGTCAGAGAGAGTACAGCAGCGGGGGAGTGTCACAGAGAGGAGACACCGGAGCCGCAGTGACACCCAGTGGTCAGAGAGAGTACAGCAGCAGGGGAGTGTTACAGAGAGTAGCCACCGGAGCCGCAGTGACACCCAGTGGTCAGAGAGAGTACAGCAGCAGGGGAGCGTTAGAGAGAGGAGACACAGGAGCCGCAGTGACACCCAGTGGTCGGAGAGAGTACAGCAGTAGGGGAGTGTTACAGAGAGGAGACACCGGAGCCGCAGTGACACCAGGTGGTCAGAGGGAGTACAGCAGTAGGGGAGCGTTAGAGAGAGGAGACACAGGAGCAGCAGTGACACCCAGTGGTCAGAGAGAGTACAGCAGCGGGGGAGTGTCACAGAGAGGAGACACCGGAGCCGCAGTGACACCCAGTGGTCAGAGAGAATACAGCAGCAGAGGAGTGTTAGAGAGAGGAGACACTGGAGCAGCAGTGACACCCAGCGGTCGGAGAGAGTACAGCAGCAGGGGAGCGTTAGAGAGAGGAGACACCGGAGCCGCAGTGACACCCAGTGGTCAGAGAGAGTACAGCAGCAGGGGAGTGTTAGAGAGAGGAGACACCGAAGCCGCAGTGACACCCAGCGGTCGGAGAGAGTACAGCAGTAGGGGAGCATTAGAGAGAGGAGACACCGGAGCAGCAGTGACACCCAGTGGTCAGAGAGAGTACAGCAGTAGGGGAGTGTTACAGAGAGTAGCCACCGGAGCTGCAGTGACACCCACTGGTCAGAGAGAGTACAGCAGCAGGGGAGTGTTAGAGAGAGGAGACACCGGAGCAGCAGTGACACCCAGTGGTCAGAGAGAGTACAACAGCAGGGGAGTGTCACAGAGAGGAGACACCGGAGCCGCAGTGCCCTCTGTGTTGAGGGACAGCATGGCGGTGCCAGAGATATCAGAGAGGATGTGCTGGTGCAGCCGTCAGTTTTTACACAAAAAGGAAACCAAGCTGATCCCATCCTCTGGGCTCAGCTAGAAGAGAACTGATAATATGACCACGGTAACCCCCACTGGCACAGGGCCCTGAATTGTTACTCTCAGTTGTTTGCTAACCAGAGTTGTGGTTCACATTTCCTGTACATATACGTGGCACCATCTGAGGTTCTGGAAGGACAGACACTGCCCAGTCACATGATGATGTCCAGCTGGAAGTAGGTAGGCGTGACACCTAGTGGCCAATCACAGTATGGCAACTGCTATGGTCTTGAGGTAACAGACACTGGGACAGCAGTGATACCCAGTTCCTGGCTTAAATGGTTCAAACGTTTCTGAAAACGCAGCAACATATGTTGCTGGCAGTGGAAGGCCGTTTGCAAATGTTGACTGGTCACATTTCTGTTGCTTATTGCTATTTTGGGGTGTTACAGTTGTACTAGTGAGGTGAAACAAATGCACAGAAAGTGTTAACAAGTTTAACAAGCACTTGCAATGCAATAGGCCTTGCATTTGCTTGAGTTAGATCTATTGGCATTGTAAATCCATAATTGGAATTTTTTTGCCACATAAATTGGTCAACCCTGGCTCATAATTTGGTCTTTTCATATCACATAGTTACAGTGGCCTAAAGCACTTCCATTTACCTTCCTCCTCTATCTGCAGCCAAAAATGAAAATGTTGCCATTTAGCACCCTAATTTACATCTGCCATGCTAATTCCAATAGAATACCATTTTCACACCACACCATCAGAGCTGCTGGCTGGCTAACACAAACTCTAAAAAAGACAGACACTAGACAGTCACGGAGGAGTAACAAGAGAATAAACTAGGAGGGTCACCAAACATATCAAGAGTGTTTAATCTGTCATAGTGCAATAAGGATGTTAAATTGGCCTGAATCATGGTCATAATTGCAATAAGGAGAGATTAATAACGCATATACAATTATCATGCAAACCCAATAAAAACCTTTTTCAGAAATAAACTTTTTGCATTAGACTGTAATGCTCAGAACAGCCCCTAGAGGGCACCACAATGAAAACAGCATTTGTAACAAACATGTTTATGTTACCATATAGTTAGCCCCTAGAGGGCATAGGAAAAGACAATGGCCAATGGAATTATGCGGCAGGAGAGGGCCAAATTATGCCACAGGGTTGAGTAAATTATGCAGCAAGATAAGGCACATTTTGCGGAGTAATGCACCAGGTTTTGTAATAGTATTACTTCTTTGTTTTGTCCTTTTTAAATCTGGTAACACTGTCCGAGCATTAGTTGCACCTCATTAATACTAACTGAATAACCAAATATAGCAATAAGCAACAGAAACCTGACCAGTCCCTCTTTACAAAGGGTCCTCCACCGCGTGGCAACACATCGCTGGATTTTTAGTAACTTTTGAACCATTAGTTCTAGAAACAGTTTTTGGGGTTAAAATCTGCAGATTATGTGGCACATCATGGATTATGTGGCAAATGCAGCAAATCTATAATCTTGTGAGAATTTCTGCAGCTGCAGAATCGCATAATTCCAGTGGCCATATGAATGTAAGTATGTCTGAAGATGAAAAGGTGAACGAATGCGTAAACACACATCGATTTACCTGGGCACAGGTGTACACATACAGATGGCATTCACCCAGTTGCATTCAGTGCACTATACAGTCAGACAAGCTACCCTAAACAATAATCTTGTGCAACAGCACACACACAGGTGGAGGAAACAAGCCAGCGGATCTTAGAGCCTGCAAAGTGAGACACCACTTGCACATAGCACTCATTCACAACTCCATGTCATGGACAACACACCCAATACCTACAACAAACTGTGTGGGACAAAATGTAAATGATATTTTACTACCAAAAGGACAGAAGAAGAGCAGGCAGGGCGTTGGGCAGACATGGGAGATGCAGGCGGAGGGACGGATGCGCAGAAGCACAGGCGGTGCAGACATCAGCACAATGATGAGCAGGACACACTACACAGATGGGGACGGGCACCTGCAGAAGCGAGTGGTGCAGGTAGGAGGGTGGGGCGTGGGACGGCAATACTAGGGGACAGGACATAAGAATTGGGCCAGACCCTGAGCGAGAGGAGGCCACAGGCAGGTGACACGGCCACTGGGGCCAAGCAAGCAGTGGGAGGCAAGAGGAAGTATAGCAGACTGAGGGGCAGAGCTGGGCATCAGCATGGGATGATGGCAGTGAGAAAAGCGTAGAGTCCTGAGCAAGGAAGGGGAGACAGGATTGTACCAGAAGATGAGGCACAGAGGAAACACCCCACTCCACACCACACCTGAAATGAACAAATACCCGACAGATCTCATCCACACAGCGATGCACACTTGCATTTTTAGAGTAGCAACGGGCAGTGACAGGCTCCTCTTCCTCCAATCCAGGGCAAGTTGGTCTCACAGGCAGCTCTTTTTAATAGCAATGTCACTGTCTAGCAGCTCCGCTAAATAAAGTAAACGCAGCAACAACGCACCCCAGAAAAAAACAAGCAACGGCGTGGGAGGGGGGACGGGAGGTGTTGGGGGAGAGCAGTGTGAGCCGATCCAAATAGCCATGGCCACCATGAGCGTGAGCTCGAAGGAGACACGCAAAAGAAAAAAAGTAGTTCACTCAAAGTAAAACTTATTGGCAATCATGCGATAATCCATGTAACAAGGTCAGTCTGCAAGGCGGTAACAAAACCGCCCCAAGGCGGGACAAACGTAAACATTTACCAATGACATCAAGGGATTTTTGAAAGGTAAGTCCACAGATAGATAACAACAGGTCAGAAAGCGCTTGCACACTTGACCTAAAACTGTAGTAAAAACATTGTAAAATCTGCTGCATTACACTGCATAGTTTGCCTCTTCATGCCACATAGTTTACACAATCCTGCCGCATAATATGTCTCTCCCCTGCTCCATAATTCCAGTGGCCCTGCTAATACCTGCAGCCCAAGCCAGACTTACACATTTGTAGGCTGGAGCTCAGTCTCATACATTTGTAGGCTGGAGCTCAGTCGTACATTTGTAGGCTGGAGCTCAGTCGTACATTTGTAGGCTGGAGCTCAGTCTCATACATTTGTAGGCTGGAGCTCAGTCTCATACATTTGTAGGCTGGAGCTCAGTCTCATACATTTGTAGGCTGGAGCTCAGTCTCATACATTTGTAGGCTGGAGCTTAGTCGTACATTTGTAGGCTGGAGCTCAGTCGTACATTTGTAGGCTGGAGCTCAGTCTCATACATTTGTAAGCTGGAGCTCAGTCTCATACATTTGTAAGCTGGAGCTCAGTCTCATACATTTGTAAGCTGGAGCTTAGTCTCATACATTTGTAAGCTGGAGCTCAGTCTCATACATTTGTAAGCTGGAGCTTAGTCTCATACATTTGTAGGCTGGAACTGTCTGACTCGTCACACTTGTTTGAGTGTGAAGCTAACAGGTGTCTCGGGACTGTTACTGGCAGCGCAGGTAGGAACAGCGCAGGCGGGAGCAGGGCAGGCGGGAGCAGGGCAGGCAGGAGCGGAGCAGCGCAGGCAGGAGCAGTGCAGGCAGGAGCAGGGCAGGCAGGAGCAGCGCAGGTAGGAGCAGGGCAGGCAGGAGCAGCGCAGGCAGGAGCAGGGCAGGCAGAAGCGGAGCAGCGCAGGCAGAAGCAGCACAGGTAGGAGCAGCGCAGGTAGGAGTAGGGCAGGCAGGAACAGCGCAGGCAGGACCAGGGCAGGCAGGAGCGGAGCATCGCAGGCAGGAGCAGCGCAGGCAGGAGCGGAGCAGTGCAGGCAGGAGCAGAGCAGGCAGGAGCAGCGCAGGCAGGAGCGGAGCAGCGCAGGCAGGAGCGGAGCAGCGCAGGCAGGAGCGGGGCAGGCAGGAGCAGGGCAGGCAGGAGCAGGGCAGGCAGGAGCAGGGCAGGCAAGAGCAGGGCAGGCAGGAGCAGCGCAGGCAGGAGCAGCGCAGGCAGGAGCAGCGCAGGCAGGAGCGGAGCAGCGCAGGCAGGAGCGGAGCAGCGCAGGCAGGAGCGGAGCAGCGCAGGCAGGAGCAGGGCAGGCAGGAGCGGGGCAGGCAGGAGCAGGGCAGGCAGGAGCAGGGCAGGCAGGAGCAGGGCAGGCAGGAGCAGGGCAGGCAAGAGCAGGGCAGGCAGGAGCAGCGCAGGCAGGAGCAGCGCAGGCAGGAGCGGAGCAGCGCAGGCAGGAGCGGAGCAGCGCAGGCAGGAGCAGGGCAGGCAGGAGCAGGGCAGGCAGGAGCGGAGCAGCGCAGGTAGGAGCAGGGCAGGCAGGAGCAGACGGCGCTGGAAGCTGCAGTGGTTCCTCACAGGGGCCCTGGCACCAACTCTTTCTTTAACAAAGTAAGCATGGCACTAGGTTTGTGCCACTTATCTTACCACCTTACCACAGGAGGCACAGCTTTCTGAGTACAAGCCTCCCACCTCTGGAAGCTACTGGACGTTACCACCAGCCATACATACATACCTACTCCAGAGGACGGATACAAACATGGCTGTTTCAAAGATAACATCATCCCACATGACAGGCCTAGGACCGGAGGGACGACCACATCTTGAAGCTCAATGCTCAGCTTACAACTCACAGGCAACTTCACGGCCAACAAACTACATTCTATATGCAGGTAAACTAAGAAGGGCTCACCTATGGGGCACCAGGGTAATAACTGGTTATGTCAATTCATATATAACATTTCTACCCCACACTAACACCAATACAATAACACTCAGCGATCAGCAGCCAACTTACACATCTAACACTCACATAATGTCTGCTACAGGCGTTCTCCGTCACCAGTACTTTACCGGCCAGTAAATCAGCCATAACAAAACAAACAGGAATGGAATAACTGAAGAGACCCGACATACACCGCCAGTCAATTGGAGGGCTTTAATCTGGCCTAGCATTGCGAGCCCAAATACCAATACACTATGAGTGCTGGGTTACATCTCACAGTGACACTTAGGCATGAGGTGGTAGTATCAATGCCTATCTCAGAAGATCTCTCCACTTTTTCTCTTTCTCTACCCACGCGAGCTCAGGACCACAACTGTAAACAAAATCTCATGCTGGACATCCCGGAGCAGTAACCATCTAAGCAGACTATAATCATAAGAAATGCTATATAGAGGCTTGCAGAGCTGTTCAATCCTGTCAGCTTACTGAAAAACAAACTGTGGGCCCGATTCACAGAGCAGAACTGAGACCAAAAATCTAAGTTTACGACTTTCGGTATTCACAAAGGTGAATTAGAAGTATTATCTTTACGTCGACACTTGGGGAGGAATCTCTGCACTCATGATGGAATCCCCACACTCTGGGCAGATCTCCGCAACAGGGGGCAGAGATTCCACCCGGAGTGCTGACGTCAAGATACTACTTCTAACTTACCTTTCTGAATACCGTAAAGAAGTAAAGTTAGACTAAAGGTAACTCTAAATTTACCTTTGACAATCAGGCCCTGTGTGTCTCTCACACACCTCATCATGCACCACACTGCTACGTGGTGCATCCTATAACACAGTAGCAGCTCCTGTGTAGTCATCACACACAACATGGAAACACTCACCACATAGGATCACAAAACGAAGACAACAACCTTCAAACCATGCACCCCACATACCGTAGCTTGCTGCCCATGTTGGTAAGCCCTGAGGTGCACCACATAAATCAATCAATCAATCAGTGAATTTATAAAGCGCGCTATGTACCCAACAGGGTTTTGAGGCGCGGGGGGGGGGGGGGAGTGCTGCTAGCGTTCGAAGAGCCATGTCTTGAGGAGTCTCCTGAAGGTGAGGAGGTCCTGGGTCTGGCGTAGTGAGGTGGGGAGAGAGTTCCAGGTCTTGGCGGCGAGGAAGGAGAAGGATCTGCCGCCCGAGGTCTTGCGCTGGATTCGGGGGACGATGGCGAGGGCGAGGTTGGCAGAGCGGAGTTGACGTGTGGGGACGTAGAAGTAGAGTTTGGTGTTCAGGTAGGTGGGTCCGGTGTTGTGTAGTGCCTTGTGTGCGTGGGTGAGGAGTTTGAAGGTGATCCTTTTATCCACAGGGAGCCAGTGGAGGTCCTTCAGGTGGGGGGAGATGTGACATTGGCGGGGTATGTCGAGGATCAGGCGGGAGGATGCGTTCTGGATGCGTTGGAGTCGTTTGATGTCTTTCGTTGGGATGCCTGTGTAGAGTGCGCTGCCGTAGTCAAGTCTGCTACTGACGAGGGCTTGAGTCACCGTCTTCCTGGTTCCTGTTGGAATCCTCTTGAAGATCCTGCGGAGCATGCGGAGGGTGTTGAAGCAAGAAGAGGAGACAACGTTGATCTGTTTGGACATGGTGAGAGCAGAGTCGAGGACGAAGCCGAGGTTTTGTGCTTGGCTGGCTGGGGTGGCTGGGGGTCCGAGGGCGGTGGGCCACCAGGAGTCATTCCAGGCCGAGGGGGTGCGTCCGAGGATGAGGACTTCCGTCTTGTCGGAGTTGAGCTTCAGGCGGCTGTTGCTCATCCACTCGGCGATGGATTTTAGTCCCTCGTGGAGGTTGGTTTTGGCGGTGAACGGATCTTTGGTCAGGGAGAGGACGAGCTGGGTGTCGTCGGCGTAGGAGATGATGCTGAGGTTGTGATGACAGGCCAGTTGTGCGAGGGGGGCCATGTAGACGTTGAACAACGTTGGGCTAAGAGAGGAGCCTTGGGGGACGCCGCAGATGAGGTTGGTGGCTTTGGAGCGGAAGGGTGAGAGTCGGACTCTCTGGGTTCTGTCGGAGAGGAAGGATGAGATCCAGTTGAGGGCTTTGTCTTGGATGCCGGCTTCGTGGAGACGGGTTAGCAGGGTGTGGTGGCAGACTGTGTCGAAGGCGGCTGATAGGTCGAGGAGGATGAGGGCTGAGGTTTTGCTGTTGTCCATTTGTTGTCTGATGTCATCTGTGGCGGCGAGGAGTGCGGTCTCAGTGCTGTGGTTTCATCTGAATCCAGATTGTGAGGGGTCTAGGATGGAGTTGTCTTCTAGGAAGTGGGCGAGCTGTGCGTTGACGATCTTCTCGATGACCTTCGCTGGAAAAGGGAGGAGAGAGATCGGTCGGAAGTTTTTGAGATCGTTGGGGTCAGCCTTGGGTTTCTTGAGGAGGGGTTGGATTTCTGCGTGCTTCCAGCTGTCCGGGAAGGTGGCGGTGTTGAAGGAGAGGTTGATGATCTTGCGGAGTTTGGGGGCGATGGTGGCGTCGGCTTTGTTGAATACGTGATGTGGGCACAGGTCCGTGGGAGAGCCTGAGTGGATGGAATTCATGGTTGTTAGGGTTTCGGCGTCGTCTACTTGGGTCCAGGTGGTGAGGCGGCAGGCGTGGGAGGAGTCGTCGGGGGTGGGGTCTGGCGGAGGTGCGGTGTTGAAGCTGTCGTGGATGGCTGCGATTTTCTGGTGGAAGAAGGTGGAGAGATCGTCGCAGAGTTTCTGGGAGGGAGGAACGTCGTTGGCGTTAGGGTTGGAGAGTTCCTTCACGATGCAGAAGAATTCTTTGCAGTCGTGGGCGTTGTTGTTGAGGCGTTCTGTGAAGTGGGCGCGCTTGGCGAGTCGGATCCGTTGGTGGTGTTCACGGTTGGCATCCTTGAGGGTAGCAAGGTTGTCGGGTGTGCGCTCGAGGATCCATTTCTTCTTGAGTTTCTGGCAGGTGCGTTTGGAGGTGGTCAGTTCGTCTGTGAACCAGGGTGTTTTTTTCTTTTCTTGGTTGGCGGTGGGTTTCTTGAGTGGGGCTAAGGTGTTGGCGCAGTTGAGGATCCATTGATGGAGGTTGATGGCGGCGGTGATCGGGTCGGTGTGTTCGGGTGGTGGGTATTTGGCGAGTGTGCTGGTTAGTTGGTCTTCGGTGACTTTTCCCCAGCGGCGGTGAGGCGGGAGAGGGATGCGGTGGTGTTCGGTGTTTTTCTTGAAGGTGCAGTGGACGCAGTGATGGTCGGTCCAGTGGAGTTCGGAGGTGTGGCTGAAAGAGATGTGGTTGCTTGAGGTGAAGAGTGGGTCAAGCGTGTGTCCGGCGATGTGGGTGGGGGTGTTGACCAGTTGACGGAGTCCGAGATTGAGGAGGTTGGTGGTCAGTGATGCGGTGTTGGCGTCGTTGTTGTTTTCCAGGTGGAAGTTTAGATCTCCCAGGAGGATGTAGTCTGGAGAGGCGAGGGCATGGGTGCTTGCGAGGTCGGAGACGGTGTCGCTGAAGGGGGCTCTTGGTCCTGGAGGGCAGTATATGAGGGTTCCTCTGAGGGTAGTGTTGGGGTCCGTGTGAATCTGGAAGTGGAGGTATTCGGCTGTTTTGAGGGTGTCGTCCGTGTGGGTGTGGATCTTGAGGGTAGATTTGTGGGCGATGGCTATCCCTCCGCCGATTCCGTTGGTGCGATCTCTTCTGGTGATCTTGTATCCGTCAGGTATGGCGATGGCGATGTCAGGGGCCGAAGAGTCGTTCCACCAGGTTTCGGTCAGGAAGGCCACGTCTGGGGCGGTGGTGTCGAGCAAGTCCCAGAGCTCGATGGCGTGTTTTCGTGTGGAGCGTGTGTTGAGGAGGATGCAGTGCAGGTGGTTTGTGTTGGTTGTTGCTGGCTTCGTTGTTCTGTTGCAGGAGAAGTTGCAGGTGCGGCAGGAAAAAGGTCCTTTGGTGTGCTTCGGGGTGGCCAGGAAGCACTCTGTGGAGGGGCCAGGGTTGAGGGCGAGGAGTTCGCGGGCCGAGTATCGGAGGCAGGAGTTGCGGGGGACGTGAGGACCAGGAGGGGGTGGCGCTGGGCGCGGTCCAGGCGCGGACGGGCGCAGATGGGCTTGCCTCTGGCGCGCCAGCGGCGAGCCCGCTGCGCGCGGACGCGCAGCGCCAGCCATTAAGAAGGGAGGGGGGAGGGAGGATCAGCTGGGAGGCGGGAGGGAGCGGCGAATGGGGGAGCGAGGGGGGCGGGGCCGCAGGGAGGCAGCGGCAGGGAGCGGAGAGCGAGGGGGAGCGCACAAGGGGCGAAAACACGAAGGCACAAAAAGTCGAGCAAAATACAGTCACAATATGAAAAACAATCAGAGAAATACACTAATGGCACAGTATACAATCGGGGAAACAGCAATCAGAGGTGCACAACGGGGGCAGAAGCGCAGGAGGCGAGGCGCTTGAAAAACAGTAAAAACGCACTACAGGGCGGCGAAAAGTGGCACAATCAGAAGGGGCACGGCGGGGGCAGAAGCGCAAGAGGCAAGGCGCTGAAAATAGAAAAACACTTACAGGACGGCGGAAAAACGGCACACGGGTCAAGTGAAGCCTCGAAAACGCTAGCAGCAGCGTGGGCGGGGGTCAGAGGCAGGAGACAGCAGGTTGGTGCTGCGGACATGGGGGGCGAGCTCAGGACCTAAAACAGGTCAGAAGTCGCTCACTCGCGACGCGCAGCGCCAGCCATTAAGAAGGGAGGGGGGAGCAGCTGGGAGGCGGGAGGGAGCGGCGAATGGGGGCGGGCCGCAGGGAGGCAGCGGCAGGGAGCGGAGAGCAAGGGGGAGCGCACAAGGGGCGAAAACACGAAGGCACAAAAAGTCGAGCAAAATACAGTCACAATATGAAAAACAATCAGAGAAATACACTAATGGCACAGTATACAATCGAGGAAACAGCAATCAGAGGGGCACAACCGGGGCAGAAGCGCAGGAGGCGAGGCGCTTGAAAAACAGTAAAAACGCACTACAGGGCGGCGAAAAGTGGCACAATCAGAAGGGGCACGGCGGGGGCAGAAGCGCAAGAGGCAAGGCGCTGAAAATAGAAAAACACTTACAGGACGGCGGAACAAATACATACAAGTAGTAAGCGCCATACAAATGCTACAATACAATAGACCCTGGACCTTAGACCTGCTTGTCATTCTTAGGAGCCCCCCCAACTCCTCCCCCACTGCTCAGCAATTGGCTGAAAGTAGCTAAAAGAGAAGCCACTTCAAGGGAGGTCAGTGTAATAGAGCCGGAGTCTGGCGATGAGATGAGACAGCGGAGAACGTGAGAGAGGGTGAGACAGCCGGAGGAAGGGTGACAAAGAGCAAAGCCATCAGAAGGGGGTCTGATGGGATCTACAGAGTCGCAGAGGAAGGGTGAAGGAAATAAGTGATAAGATGGGGGGGCAGAGGCAGTACGAAGGGAAGACATGGGGGACGTAAGAAGAGGTCAACACTTAGAAGGCGAGAAGTAGGAGCTACAGAGAGAGATGGGGTGCGATACATAAGGGAGTGAGACGAGGGAACTGGCAATAAGGAGAAGGGGAGTCAAGTGTGAAAGACAAGAGACAGACAGGGAACACGTGCGAGAGACAGGGAAGTTGAGAGGAGGTGTGAGTCATAATATGAAGGAGAGGTATAAGGGGGAGTGTGGCGGGTGATATATAAGTGGTGGGAGAGATTCGGCAAGAAGGAACAGAGGAGGAGTGAGAAACAGAGGCATATCAAGAGGGGGAGACGGGCGAGTTTACAGAGTGACAGAGGAAAAGAGAGCGTGAGGGAGGATGGGAGACAGAGGTGGGAAGCTAGGATGAGACAGGAGAAAGAGGACAGAGAGGGAGCAAAGGACATAGAAACAAGTAAAACTAATGAAAAGGGGTTCGGAGCACTTAGAAAGTGATAAAGGAGGAGAGAACAAAGAGAGATGGCTGTGAGAAAGATAGGACAAGAAATAGGGTTCACTACAGTGAGAGAAGAGAGGAGGGAGAGTGCGAGAAACAAGAAAGGAAACATAAGGATAACAAAGTATGAGCCGTGGGAGTGGAAGAAGAGAATGTGTGGCAAGGAGTGAGTACGACAGAGAGAGAAGAGAGCGAGAGTAAGAAGGAGTGAGTATGACAGAGAGAGAAGAGAGCAAGAGTAAGAAGGAGCGAGTACGACAGCGAGAAGAGAGCGAGAGTAAGAAGGAGCAAGTACGAAAGAGAGAAGAATGTGAGAGTAAGAAGCGAGTACGACAGAGAGAAGAGAGCGAGAATAAGAACGAGCGAGTACAAAAGAGAGAAGAGAGCGAGATTAAAGAGTGCGTACGACAGAGAGAGTAGAGCGAGAGTAGAAAGGAGCGAGTACAACAGAGAGAGAAGAGAGCGAGAGTAAGGAGCGAGTACGACAGAGAGAGAAGAGAGCGAGAGTAAGAAGGACTGCGTACGACAGAGAGAGAAGAGAGCGAGAGTAAGAAGGAGCGAGTACGACAGAGAGAGAAGAGAGCGAGAGTAAGAAGGAGCGAGTACGAAAGGGAGAGAAGAGAGTGAGAGTAAGAAGGAGCGAGTACAAAAGAGAGAGGGGAGCAAGAGTAAGAAGGAGCAAGTACAAAAGAGAGAGGAGAGCAAGAGTAAGAAGGAGCGAGTACGACAGCAAGAAGAGAGCGAGGGTAAGAAGGAGCAAGTACCAAGGAGAAGAATGCGAGACTAAGGAGCGCGTATAACAGAGAGAGAAGAGAGTAAGAGTAAGAACGAGCGAGTACAAAAGAGAGAGAAGAGAGCAAGAGTAAGGAGCATGTACGACAGAGAGAGAAGAGAGCGAGAGTAAGAAGGAGCGAGTATGACAGGAAGAGAGCGAGAGTAAGAAGGAGTGAGTACGAAAGAGAGAGCGAGAGTAACAAGGAGCGAGTATGAAAGAGAGAGAAGAGAGCAAGAGTAAAAAGGAGCGAGTATGAAAGAGAGAGAAGAGAGCAAGAGTAAGAAGGAGCGAGTACAAAAGAGAGAAGAATGCGAGAGTAAGGAGCTAGTACGACAAAGAGAAGAGAGCGAGAGTAAGAACAAGTGAGTACAAAAGAGAGAGAAGAGAGCAAGAGTAAGAACGAGCGAGCACAAAAGAGAGAAGAGAGCGAGAGTAAGGAGCGCGTACGACAGAGAGAGAAGAGTGAGAGTAAGAAGGAGCGAGTACAACAGAGAGAGAAGAGAGCGAGAGTAAGAAGGAGCGAGTACGAAACAGAGAGAAGAGAGTAAGAAGGAGCGAGTACGACAGAAAGAGAAGAAAGCAAGAGTAAGAAGGAGCGAGTACGCCAGAGAGAGAAGAGAGCGAGAGTTAGAAGGAGCGCGTACAAAAGAGAGAAGAGAGCGAGAGTAAAGAGCGCGTACGACAGAGAGAGGAGAGCGAGAGTAGGAAGGAGCGAGTACAACAGAGAGAGAAGAGAGCGAGAGTAAGAAGGAGCGAGTACGACAGAGAGAGAAGAGAGCGAGAGTAAGAAGGACTGCGTATGCCAGAGAGAGAAGAGAACGAGAGTAAGAAGGAGCGAGTACGACAGAGAGAGAAGAGAGCGAGAGTAAGAAGGAGCGAGTACGAAAGGGAGAGAAGAGAGTGAGAGTAAGAAGGAGCGAGTACAAAAGAGAGAGGAGAGAGCGAGAGTTAGAAGGAGCGCGTACAAAAGAGAGAAGAGAGCGAGAGTAAAGAGCGCGTACGACAGAGAGAGGAGAGCGAGAGTAGGAAGGAGCGAGTACAACAGAGAGAGAAGAGAGCGAGAGTAAGAAGGAGCGAGTACGACAGAGAGAGAAGAGAGCGAGAGTAAGAAGGACTGCGTACGCCAGAGAGAGAAGAGAACGAGAGTAAGAAGGAGCGAGTACGACAGAGAGAAGAGAGCGAGAGTAAGAAGGAGCGAGTACGAAAGGGAGAGAAGAGAGTGAGAGTAAGAAGGAGCGAGTACAAAAGAGAGAGGAGAGCAAGAGTAAGAAGGAGCGAGTATGACAGCGAGAAGAGAGCGAGAGTAAGAAGGAGCAAGTACGAAAGAGAAGAATGCGAGAGTAAGGAGCGAGTATAACAGAGAGAGAAGAGAGCAAGAGTAAGAACGAGCGAGTACAAAAGAGAGAAGAGAGCAAGAGTAAGGAGCACATACGACAGAGAGAAGAGAGCGAGAGTGAGGAGCGAGTACGACAGAGAGAGAAGAGAGCGAGAGTAAGAACGAGCGAGTACAAAAGAGAGAAGAGAGCGAGAGTAAAGAGCGCGTACGACAGAGAGAGGAGAGCGAGAGTAGGAAGGAGCGAGTACAACAGAGAGAGAAGAGAGCGAGAGTAAGAAGGAGCGAGTATGACAGCGAGAAGAGAGCAAGAGTAAGAAGGAGCAAGTACGAAAGAGAAGAATGCGAGAGTAAGGAGCGAGTATAACAGAGAGAGAAGAGAGCAAGAGTAAGAACGAGCGAGTACAAAAGAGAGAAGAGAGCAAGAGTAAGGAGCACGTACGACAAAGAGAGAAGAGAGCGAGAGTAAGGAGCGAGTACGACAGAGAGAGAAGAGAGCGAGAGTAAGAACGAGCGAGTACAAAAGAGAGCGAGAGTAAAGAGCGCGTACGACAGAGAGAGGAGAGCGAGAGTAGGAAGGAGCGAGTACAACAGAGAGAGAAGAGAGCGAGAGTAAGAAGGAGCGAGTACGACAGAGAAGAGAGCGAGAGTAAGAAGGACTGCGTACGACAGAGAGAGAAGAGAGCGAGAGTAAGAAGGAGCGAGTACGCCAGAGAGAGAAGAGAGCGAGAGTAAGAAGGAGCGAGTACGCCAGAGAGAGAGAAGAGAGCGAGAGTAAGAAGGAGCGAGTACAAAAGAGAGAGGAGAGCAAGAGTAAGAAGAAGCGAGTACGACAGCGAGAAGAGAGCGAGAGTAAGAAGGAGCGAGTACGAAAGAGAAAAGAGAGCAAGATTAAGAAGGAGCGAGTACGACAGAGAGAGAAGAGAACAAGAGTAAGAAGGAGCGCATACGACAGAGAGAGAAGAGAGCGAGAGTAAAAGGAGCACGTACGACAGAGAGATAAGAGAGTGAGAGTAAGAAGGAGCGCATACAACAGAGCGCGAAGAGAGCTAGAGTAAGAAGGAGTGAGTACGACAGAGTGAAAAGAGAGCTCGAATAAGAAGGAGCGAGTACGACAGAGGGATATGAGAGCAAGAGTAAGAAGGAGTGAGTACAAATGAGAGAGAAGAGAGCGAGATTAAGAAGGAGCGAGTACGACAGAGAGAGAAGAGAGCGAGAGTAAGAAGGAGCGTGTACGGCAGAGAGCGAAGAGAGCTAGAGTAAGAAGGTGCGCGTACGACAGAGAGATAAGAGAGCGAGAGTAAGAAGGAGCGCATACGACAGAAAGCGAAGAGAGCTAGAGTAAGAAGGAGCGAGTACAACAGAGAGATAAGAGAGCTAGAGTAAGAAGGAGCGAGTACGACAGAGAGAGAGGAGAGAGTGTAAGAAGGAGCGAGTACGACGGAGAGAGAAGAGAGATTGAGTAAGAAGGAGTGAGTACAACGGAGAGAGAAGAGAGCTAGAGTAAGAAGAAGCGAGTACGACAGAGAGAAGAGAGCGAGAGTAAGAAGGAGCGATGGGATAGTGAGAAGGAAATGAACAGAGTGAGAGAGAAGTGAAACAAGAGGAAGAGAAAGAAACAAGAGGAGGCAGTAAGAGAGGCAGATTGACAACAGGGTGTGAAGAGCAGGCTAGAGAGACAAAGCAGAGAGGGGGAAAATTAAAGAATAAGAAAGGCAGTGGCCGGAAACGGCAGGGAGACAGAGACACAACAAGTAAGAGGGCAATAGGGAAAGAGAGATGGAGAAATGAAGACAACGATGAAGTAAGGGGAAGGGAGTGTGGGATAAGGAATGACGAATGCTTCGAATAGGAGTGTGTGGGACATTCACTGAGGGGCTTGAACAGAGGACTGTAGGGGAGACCTTGGTAATGAGACAGAGACAGCAGTCTGAGACAGGCATCCATTCACTAAGGGGACGGGACAGAGGAGTGTGGGGGAGACAGTAGTAATGATATAGTGACAGCAGTCTGAGATGGGCTGCCATTCAATAAGGGAATGGGACAGAGAAGTGTGGGGGAGGCCGTAGTAATGCGATGGGAACAGCAGTCTGAGGCGGGCAGCCATTTACTAAGGGACTGGGACAGAGGAGTGTGGGGGAGACAATAGTAATGAGATAGTGACAGCAGTCTTAGATGGGCAGCCATTCAATAAGGGACTGGGACAGAGGAGTGTGGGGGAGACAATAGTAATGAGATAGTGACAGCAGTCTGAGATGGGCAGCCATTCAATAAGGGACTGGGACAGAGGAGTGTGGGGGAGACCGTAGTCATGAGATGGGGACAGCAGTCTTAGATGGGCAGCCATTCAATACGGGACTGAGACAGAGGAGTGTGTGGGAGACAGTAGTAATGAGATGGGGACAGCAGTCTCACGGTCACATTAGTGACCACCAGTTTCATCTTGCCTATTGACTTTATTTTGGCATTAGCCACCACCATGTTAAAAGCTGCAAGTATTTTGCCATGCCGGCATTATACAATGTGCTTTTTGCTCATGTTTTTATTCTGTGTGTCTGCATGTTCTTTCTCACCAAGGGTTTAGGCTGATAAGAATGTACTAGGATGATGTTTATGGTACAGCAGGGAACGGTTTTGTATTGAAAGAGGGCACCTTGGGATCTTGGCCAATTCCGACGGTTTCCTTTCAAAACTAACCTGAAGTAGCCAGCAGGAGGGAGCAGGGGGGTTTCTAGAACTCTCCCCTCTGGCTTGTTTAAAATATATAAGAGACCCAGGATTGATGGTGGGAGATTCAGAGACTTCGGTCAGGATTTTGATGTTGAATGCCTGACACCGATGAGGCAGATCTCTCTCTCTCGCAGCCGATCTCGGAGTTTACGGCTTGAAGCTACTGAGAGAAAGATAAAAAACCAGATGGGCCCCATGGTGATGAATTTTTACTAATTATTTGCTTTGCATTATGTATATATATATATATATATATATATATATATATATATATATATATGTTTCTGTACCCTTCCATGTATATATTTGCTGTTTATTGACTGAAGATTCTTTCTACATGTTTTTATTTTATTGTTGAGCACATTTTAAACGTGCACTTTCAGTTCTACTGACCTTCCTTTACGAGCCTTGCAAAGTGATTTCATAAATGTCTTCTTAAGATTAAGAGGTACATTCAAGAGATTCTTTTTGACTGTTTTCAGTGTGTGTGTATTTTGGCTCGGTCAGCTGTAAAGCAAAACAGACCATAGTAGGCAGAGGAGTGTGGGGGAGACAGCAGTAATGAGATAGTGACAGCAGTCTGAGATGGGAACCATTCACTAAGGGGCTGGCACAGAGGAGTGTGGGGGAGACCGTAGTAATGAGATAGGGACAGCAGTCTGAGATGGGCTGCCATTCACTAAGGGGCCGGGACAGAGGAGTGCGAGGAAGACTGTAGTAGTGAGATAGGGACAGCAGTCTGAGACGGGCAACCGTTCACTAAGGGGCTGGCACAGAGGAGCGTGGGGGAGACCGTAGTAATGAGATAGGGACAGCAGTCTGAGATGGGCTGCCATTCACTAAGGGGCTGGGACAGAGGTGTGGGGGGGGGGGGGGAGACCGTAGGAATGGGATAGTGACAGCAATCTGAGAAGGCCAGCCATTCACTAAGGGGCTGGGACAGAGGTGTGTGGGGGAGAC
Organism: Pleurodeles waltl; assembly: GCF_031143425.1. Taxonomy (NCBI): domain Eukaryota; kingdom Metazoa; phylum Chordata; class Amphibia; order Caudata; family Salamandridae; genus Pleurodeles; species Pleurodeles waltl. The sequence continues at coordinate 1,348,536,508 of NC_090437.1, read as the reverse complement.
AGTCTGAGATGGGCAGCCATTCACTAAGGGGCTGGGACAGAGGTGTGGAGGGGTACAGTAGGAATGGGATAGTGACAGCAATCTGAGATGGGCAGCCATTCACTAAGGGGCCACAACAGAGGTGTGTGGAGGAGACCGTAGTAATGAGACAGGGACAGCAGTCTGAGATGGGCAGCCATTCACTAAGGTGGTGGAACAGAGGAGTGCGGGGGAGACTGTAGTAATGAGATGGGGACAGAAGTATGAGATGGGCAGCCATTCATTAAGGGGCTGGCACAGAGGAGTACGGGGGAGACCGTAGTAATGAGATGGGGGCAGCAGTCTGAGATGGGCAGCTGTTCACTAAGGGGCTGGCACAGAGGAGTGTGGGGGAGACCGTAGTAATGAGACAGTGACAGCAGTCTGGGATGGGCAGCCATTCACTAAGGGGCCTGGACAGAGGAGTGTGGGACAGAGGAGTGTGGGGGAGACAGTAGTAATGAGATAGGGACAGCAGTCTGAGATGGGCAGCCATTCACTAATTGGGTGGAACAGAGGAGTGTGGGACAGAGGAGTGTGGGGGAGACTAGAAATGAGATAGGGACAGCAGTCTGAGATGGGCAGCTATTCACTAAGGGGCTGGGACAGAGGAGTGTGGGGGAGACAGTAGTAATGAGACAGAGACAGTGACAGCATTCTGAGATGGGCAGAGAGGGAAGAGAGGTTCACAAGAAGTGAGAAAGGGAAGATGCTTAGGGGACAAGAAGGCCGTTTGCGTGAGAGGGTACAGAATAACAGCAGAGAAGGGAACCAACGAGGAAATGACTTGTCAGAGTGTATAAAAGGCAGAAATGAGTAGAGTAAGGAAAAAAGGTGCAAGATTGCTCAACGGTGAGGGCTGATAGCACTGCCAGTATTCGAACCTAGCCCGGAAGCCTTGAGCAAAGTCTGACATACACCTTCATCCTTCCAGGTCAAGAAACAAGGGGCAACTGCTTACTCAATACTTATGCACAAAGAGAACATTTAATATGTATTTCATGTAGTAGGTTTTAACTCCACGTGTGTGTTATAATGGATCTATAACTAAACAAAATGCTACAAGTAACTGAGCTGAGGTAGCACGTGCCACAGTGCAGATGATATCACTGGACAACCAAAACAGCTGATATGCCGTATTGATGTCTGATTAAGTGCTAAGTCAGCTGCACACAAAAAACAAGACACATACAGCGTCAACAAGCAGCAATGAGGGAGGGAGTGGGGGGATGGGAAAGCAACACCAGAAAATTAATTTAAAAAAAAAGATATTGTATCACTTTGAAGCTAGAGAGAGAAAAGTAGACAGGTGCCCTCAGAACACAGCGTTTGACATTTGACTTTGGTCTTTTAATGCACAACAAACGTGCTGAGATAAGAACAAGATTTACAGACATGTTTACAGAAACGGTGCTTGGAGTGGGTGGATACACAACCGCTTGTGTGAAGTGCTCTTACACAAAGAAAAAAGTAGCTCCTAAAATGGAAGCAAATAATTGGTCCATGCTCTTGTGGAGGGCTAAACACAGGAAGAGGCATGCCATGGACAAATGGGGAGAAAGAATATGTGTGTTATGATGGAGCCAGCAAATGGGAAGCTTATGGGCAAGGCTGAAGCAAATATATTGAATATGACAGTCTCTTTGCGACAGCGCATGACCTGTTTATCGAAGACTTACAAACAAGACGTAGCCCGGAGAGAAAGTGAAGCCAGGGGCAGGCGGTGGCAACCAAGAGCCACAATGGAAACACGTGTCCTTTCCTTGCACCGATAATAAATATCAGCTGATGTGCTCGGGCGAAAGGGAACCCATGCTCTTCATTGAGAGTTCATGCTGTGCTGAAACTAGTGCATGCTAACCAACTGGCTGTCTTGTGGGCAGGAAAGCATTGGGTTTGATGCCTGGCAAAAGGGCAGTGGTAAAGGGCTGCCAGGCACAAGAGTGGCCTGTGTGTGGCTCACAGACACTCTTTCTGACATGGCCATTGTACCCTGCCTCTGGTGCTGGTGCTTCAGCTGTCAACAAGGTACTTTCGCCACACACCAACATTCGAAAACAATTGGAGGCACCTGTGGTCATACCCCGCCACTGGTCTGATTTAACACCTTGGAGAACAGGAAGGTCAGAGAAGGCCTTCTATCATCCATCCAGATCCAAATGTGATAGGAAAATATGCTGTCACTCAAAATGCAGCCAATGGATGAAGTAGGCAGATAACATCAGAACCCTTCTTGACCGAGGAGACATGGCACCCTGATCCTCCTAGACCTCCCAGCAGTATTCAACACTGTTTCCCCTCAAACATTCCTCAAGAGGATTCACCACATTGGAATCTGAGGAGACACATTCTAATGGATCACCTCCTTCCTCACCAGCAGAACCCAGGAAATCTGCCTACCTCCTTTCACCTTGGAACCCAAGAACATCATCTGCAGCGTCCCTCCATGCTCATCCCTCAGCTCTACACTGTTTAAAATCTACATGACCCCACTGGCCAACATCGTCAGAACCCACAGAAGGAACATCATATCCGACCCAGACAACCAGCTCATCCTCTCATTATTAGAAGACTCCTCCACCACAAATGCCAACTTCCACAAGTACATGACAAGCGTTGCAGACTGGATGAAAGCCAACTCCCTAAAATTCAACACCAACAAGACTGGAGTATTGATGTTAGGGAGCACCACCTCCCTGAGGCGCGACTACTGGTGGCCTTCCGAACTAGGACCCTCACCCACGCCGACAGACCACGCGCACAACCTTGGCATCATCCTGGACAGCAAGCTCACCAAGAAAGTCCAGATCAACTCAGTCTCTTCCACCTGCTTCTTCACCCTTCCTATGCTCCATAACATCTTCAAACGGCTTCCGTCAACATCAGACAGAGAGTCACTTAAGCCCTTGTCACCGGCCAGTTGCCAACACACTCTACGTAGGAATCACCTCTCACTTCCTCAAGAAACTGCAGACCATACAGAATGCAGTGGCCAGACCCAACCTCGACCTCCCCAAGCGGACTCTTACCACCTAAGATGTCAATTCAAGATGCTGATCCACATCTACAAGGCCCTACAGAAGCAGGGGTCAGCATGCATCAACCACTGCATGAACTTCCAACAACCTGCGCTCCGCCTCCTAGCCCTCACTCACACCCCGAATTCGCCGAAGCAACAGTGAAGTGTAGTGCAGTGTGACTGCAGTACCCTAAAGTGCAGGATGCAATGCACTGTACAGTGTATGTGCAGTGCAGGCAGAGTATTACAGTGATGTACAGTGCACTCTGAGTTCAGCATCCTGTACAGTGAAATGTGAGCACAGTGCCATGTAGTCAGTCACACGTGCTATCCCTGTGCAGGGCAGCATAGTTGTTGTTTGCAGTGCTCTGCAGTGCACTGGACTACAGTTCCAAGTGTTCACTTAATGATGATAAAGATACTGATATATCTGTAAAGTGTGACAAATACCTTGAACGAGGTGCCATGCTAGAGTGGCCACGTGTTGACACTTTTATGGCCCTTCCAGCAGCTGGGTTCAGATGCAGTGTAAGGGGCACTATTCCCAAGCACAGGGCCTCCTGTCCCTACGCTACTAGTTCATTTTACGACGGGCATCGGCCGGGCTTCAAGATGCATCCTGGAGGTCTCTTTGGTGTCTAGAGAAAGAGCATCTCTGCAGTTTGGGTACAGAAAGAGCTCTTTCTTCCCCTGAACCAGTCGTGCCTTCTTCTGGAAAGAAGAGACAGAGACATTTCACATTTCTAAAAACTTCAAGCAAGAAACTGCTAGTCTGTAAAACCCTCTCAGAGAAAAATGTTCTTTTTCTAAGCTCTGAAGTAGTTCACAAGTCTTTGTTGCTGATACAAACACATTCCCTGCTCCAAGCACCTTCCAGCGCTTTGCAGCGTATTTACCATCCGCAGGCCCTGTGGGTCCACAGAGCTGGAAGCTACTAATCAGGTGTCATCATCTGAGGCTTCGAGTCTGGCATGATTTCTACCATCTCAGGTGGTGGTCCAAGAAGGCCCTTATGTGAAGAATCTACCGGGACTTTCCACCATGAGCGCCCAGATGTCTGTGCCACATTAGTGCCTAGAAGGCGAAGGCTTCTAATCTGCAGTCAGACGGAACACTATATCTTGAGGTGTTTGCTAACTGTACCTTGTGAAAGCAGACCGGCCGTCCTGCTCTGTGAAGTGTAGTGCACTGCTGTGCAGTGCTCTGCAGCTCATTATGCAGTGCTCCGTATAGTGCAATGTGAGCACGCAATCTTGTAGTCATATGTGGAAGCTCAGTCTCATCCTTGCTAAGTGCAATGTAGTGTACTGTATTGTTTGTAGTGATCCACAGTGCAGAGCACACTGCACAGTACAGTGAAGTGTGAACGCAGGGTGCAGTGTATTGCACAGTGAGTCCAGTACACTGACTAGTGCAATAGTGTACATGCAGTGAAGGGGTGCAGTGCATGCAGTGGCGGAGTGCAGTGCATGCAGTGGCGGAGTGCAGTGCATGCAGTGTGTACAGTGCAGTGCATGCAGTGTGTACAGTGCATGCATTAGGGTGCAGTGCATGCAGTCATGGTGCAGTGAATGCAGTGTGTACAGTGCATGCATTGGGGTGCAGTAGATGCATTGGCTGGATGCAGTGCATACGGTCGCGGGTGCAGTACATGTATTGGCTGGATGCAGGGCATGCAGTTGCTGGGTGCAGTGCATGCAGTGAGGTGCAGTGGAGGGTGCAGTGTATCAAGTGAAGGGTGCAGTGCATGCAGTGGGGTGCAGTGGAGATAGCAGTGGGGTGCAGGGAATGCAGTGTGTACAGTGCATGCTTGGGATGGGTGCATTGCATGGGGGTGCAGTGCGTGCGGGCAGGGGTGCAGTGTATGCAGTAGCTGGGTGTAGTGCATGCAGTGTCTGGGTGCAGTGCATGCAGTCGCTGGGTGCTGTGTATGCAGTGAATGGTGCAATGCATGCAGGGGGGTGCAGGGTGCAGTGCATGCAGTGGGTACAGTTCATGCACTGGGGTGCAATGCATGCTTGGGCTGCGTGAAGTGCATGCAGTGGGTGTGCAGTGCATGCAGGCAGGGGTGCAGTGCATGGAGTGGGGGTTCAGTGGAGGGTGCATACAGTGCATAGTGACTGGGCAGTCGCTGGGTGCAGTGCATGCAGTGGCTGGGTGCCGTGCATGCAGTTGCTTGGTGCCGTGCATGCAGTCGCTGGGTGCAGTGCATGCAGTCGCTGGGTGCAGTGCATGCAGTCGCTGGGTGCAGTGGAGGGTGCAGTGCATGCAGTGGCTGCGTGCAGTGGAGGGTGCAGTGCATGCAGTCGCTGGGTGCAGTGCATGCAGTGCCTAGGTGCAGTGTATGCAGTCGCTGGGTGCGGTGCATGCAGTCGCTGGGTGCGGTGCATGCAGTCAACGGTGCAGTGCATGCAGTGGGGTGCAGGGTGCAGTGCATGCAGTGGGGTGCAGGGTGCAGTGCATGCAGTGGGGTGCAGTGCATGCAGTGGGGTGCAGTGTATGCAGTCGCTGGGTGCGGTGCATGCAGTCAACGGTGCAGTGCATGCAGTGGGGTGCAGGGTGCAGTGCATGCATTGGGGTGCAGTGCATGCTTGGGCTGGGTGCAGTGCATGCAGTGGCGGAGTACAGTGCATGCAGTGTGTACAGTGCATGCATTAGGGTGCAGTGCATGCGGTCGGGGTGCAGAGCATGCAGTGGATGGGTGCAGTGCATGCAGTGGCTGCGTGCAGTGCATGCAGTCGCTGGGTGCAGTGCATGCAGTGCCTAGGTGCAGTGTATGCAGTCGCTGGGTGCGGTGCATGCAGTGGGGTGCAGGGTGCAGTGCATTCAGTGGGGGTGCAGTGGAGGGTGGATACAGTGACAGGGTGCAGTGCGTGCAGCACAGCGCCTCACGGTGATGCTCTCACTTGTGGAAGGTGACCGGCCGGCCATGGTCGTCCCTCCGCCGCTGGTCCCGGGAGCACCGCTGGGCCGCGCAGTACCGGGTCATGTCTGGTGGGGGAGGCGGCTCGCGCCCGGTCCTGCTGCACCCACTGCCCTGGGGGGAAACAAGCCCCACCGCCTTTAGAGAGGAGTCCGACGGTTGCGGCCGGCCCCGCCCAGCCCAACGACGAGGCGCGGATACACAAGCTCTAGCACCAAGAGGGGTTCTAGGGGCCCAGGCTGAGGTGGCACCCTGGTCACGTCAATCAGAGCAAACAAGTCCCACCGCCCTTAGAATTGAGCCCGAGAGCTGCTGCAGGCTCCGCCCTTCACAACGACGAGGAGCGGATACACAAGCTCTGGCACCAAGATGGGGTTGGAAGAGCCCAGTCTGCGGTGCCTCACCTCGTGCACGTCAATCAAAGCAAACAAGCCCCGCCGCCTTTAGAAAGGAGCCCGAGAGCTGCTGCCGGCCACGCCCTTCACAACGACGAGGAGCGGATACACAAGCTCTGGCACTATGATGGGGTTGGAGGAGCCCAGCCTGCGGTGCCTTTTCCCCTCCACCGGGCACGTCAATCAGAGCAAACAAGCCCCACCGCCTTTAGAAAGGAGCCCGAGAGCTGCTGCCGGCCACGCCCTTCACAACCACGAGAAGCGGCAATACAACCCCCTGACCCCAAGAGGGAGTTCTAGGAATAAAACAATTTCTAGGTTATGCGAGTATTCTGCTTTCCTTCTTTGCTGTTTATTAAAAGTAAAAAAATCACAGCAGCCAATCAGAACAGTTTGCGGTATTTAATAATATATCAGAGATTGGATATTACCAGGTTCTCCTTTATTATTTTCACATTCCACAGGAGGCTGGATGAAAGAATACTGTTTCTCTCCTGGTGCAAGGTTTCCAGACCCTGTTGGTCGTCAGTCGTGTCATGGCTGTTACAGGTATTCTGATTCTATGGCAGGACCGGAGGCTCGGATTATGCTTCTCCTTCTTTGCTGTTTATTAACCAAGCCAATGACGCAGCCAATCAGAAACATATTAAACAAAAACTACAAACCCTTCTACCCTTGATTTTGACCCTGAGGCCATAGCACACCGAGATCCTCAGACTGGACTTCCCTTCCTGCGATCTCGGATTACGTTTATTCTCAATCAATCAATCATTAAATTGATAAAGCGCGCTATGTACCCGTTAGGGTTTTGAGGCGCTTGGGGGGGGGTCGCTGCTATCGTTCGAAGAGCCATGTCTTGAGGAGTCTCCTGAAGGTGAGGAGGTCCTGGGTCTGGCGTAGTGAGGTCAGGAGTGAGTTCCAGGTCTTGGCGGCGAGGTGGGAGAAGGATCTGCCGCCAGAGGTCTTTCGCTGGATTCGGGGGACGATGGCGAGGGCAAGCTTGGCAGAGCGTAGTTGGCGTGAGGGAACGTAGAAGTTGAGTCTGGTGTTCAGATAGGTGGGTCCGGTGTCGTGGAGTGCCTTGTGTGCGTGGGTGAGGAGTTTAAAGGTGATCCTTTTGTCCACGGGGAGCCAGTGGAGGTCCTTCAGGTGGTGGGAGATGTGACATCGGCGGGGTATGTCGAGGATCAGGCGGGCGGATGTGTTCTGGATGCGTTGGAGTCGTTTGATGTCTTTTGTCGGGATGCCTGTGTAGAGTGCGTTGCCGTAGTCGAGTCTGCTACTGACGAGGGCTTGGGTCACCATCTTTCTGGTTCCTCTTGGAATCCACTTGAAGATCCTGCGGAGCATGCGGAGGGTGTTAAAACAGGAAGAGGAGACAGCGTTGACCTGTTTGGACATGGTGAGAGCAGAGTCGAGGATGAAGCTGAGGTTTCATGCGTGGCTGGCTGGGGTGGGTGGGGGGCCCAGGGCGGTGGGCCACCAAGAGTCGTTCCAGGTCGAGGGGGTGCGACCAAGGATGAGGACTTCCGTCTTGTCGGAGTTAAGTTTCAGGCGGCTGTTGCTCATCCATTCGGCGATGGATTTCAGTCCCTCGTGGAGGTTGGCTTTGGCGGTAAGAGGATCTTTGGTCAGGGAGAGGATGAGCTGGGTGTCGTCGGCGTAGGAGAGGATGCTGAGGTTGTGCTGGCGGGCCAGTTGTGCGAGGGGGGCCATGTAGATGTTGAACAGCGTTGGGCTAAGTGAGGAGCCTTGGGGGACGCCGCAGATGAGGTTGGTGGCTTCGGAGCGGAAGGGTGAGAGTCGGACTCTCTGGGTTCTGCCGGAGAGAAAAGAGGAGATCCAGTTGAGGGCTTTGTCTTGGATACCGGCTTCGTGGAGGCGATTTAGTAGGGTGCGGTGGCAGACCGTGTCGAAGGCAGCAGAGAGGTCTAGGAGGATGAGGGCTGAGGTTTCGTCGTTGTCTATTTGTTGTCTGATGTCATCTGTGGCGGCGAGGAGTGCAGTCTCTGTGCTGTGGTTGCGTCTGAAACCGGATTGGGAAGGGTCTAGGATGGAGTTGTCTTCGAGGTAGTGGGAGAGCTGTGCGTTGACGATCTTCTCGATGACTTCTGCTGGGAAAGGGAGGAGGGAGATCGGTCGGAAGTTTTTGGGGTCGTTGAGGTCAGCCTTAGGTTTCTTGAGGAGGGGTTGAATTTCTGCGTGCTTCCAGCTGTCCGGGAAGGTAGCAGTGTTGAAGGAAAGGTTGATGATCTTGCGGAGTTTGGGGGCGATGGTGACGTCGGCTTTGTTGAAAACGTGATGTGGGCAGGGGTCAGAGGGAGATCCTGAGTGGATGGAGTTCATGGTCTTTAGGGTTTCGGCGTCGTCTACTTGGGTCCAGGTGGTGATGCGGTCGGCGTGGGAGGAGTTGTTGGGGGTGGGGTCTGGCGGAGGTGTGGTGTTGAAGCTGTCGTGGAAGGCTACGATTTTCTGGTAGAAGAAGGTGGAGAGGTCGTCGCAGAGTTTCTGGGATGGAGGTACGTCGTTGACGTTGGCATTGGGGTTGGAGAGTTCCTTCACGCTGCAGAAGAGTTCCTTGCAGTCGTGAGCGTTGTTGTTAAGGCGTTCTGTGAAGTGGGAGCGTTTGGCGAGTCGGATCAGTTGGTGGTGTTCGCTGTTGGCTTCCTTGAGGGTAGCAAGGTTGTAGGGTGTGCGCTCGAGGATCCATTTCTTCTTGAGTTTCTGGCAGGTGCGTTTGGAGGTGGTCAGTTCATCTGTGAACCAGGCTGTTTTTTTCTTTTCTTGGTTGACGGTGGGTCTCTTGAGTGGTGCTAGGATGTTGGCGCAGTTGAGGATCCATTGTTGGAGGTTGATAGCGGCGGAGTCCGGGTCGGTGGGGTCGGGTGGTGGGTTTTTGGCGAGGGTGCTGGCTAGTTGATCTTCGGTGACTTTTCCCCAGCGGCGGTGAGGCGGTAGAGGGGTGCGGTGGTGTTCGGTGTTTTTCTTGAACGTGAAGTGGACGCAGTGGTGGTCGGTCCAGTGGAGTTCGGAGGTGTGGCTGAATGAGATGTGGTTGCTTGCAGTGAAGAGTGGGTCAAGGGTGTGGCCAGTGACGTGGGTGGGTGTGTTGACCAGTTGACGGAGTCCGAGGTTGGAGAGGTTGGTGGTCAGTGATGCGGTGTTGGCGTCATTGTTCTCCAGGTGGAAGTTAAGGTCTCCCAGGAGGATGTAGTCTGAAGAGGCGAGGGCGTGGGTGCTTGCGAGGTCGGAGATGGTGTCGCTGAAAGGGGCTCTTGGTCCTGGAGGACGGTATATGAGGGTTCCTCTGAGGGTAGTGTTGGAGTCCGTGTGAATCTGGAAGTGGAGGTGTTAGGCTGTCTTGAGGGTGTCATCCGTGTGGGTGTGGATATTGAGGGTAGATTTGTGGGCGATGGCTATTCCTCCGCCGATTCCGTTGGTGCAATCTCTTCTGGTGATCTTGTAGCCGTCAGGGATGGCGATGGCGATGTCTGGGGCCGAGGAGTCGTTCCACCAGGTTTCGATTAGGAAGGCTACGTCTGGGGCGGCGGTGTCGAGCAGGTCCCAGAGCTCAATGGCGTGCTTTCGTGCGGAGCGTGTGTTGAGGAGGATGCAGTGCAGGTGGTTTGTGTTGGTTGTTGCTGGCTTCGTTGTTCCGTTGCAGGTGAAGTTGCAGGTGCGGCAGGAAAAAGGTCCTTTGGTGTGCTTCGGGGTGGCCTGGAAGCATTCTGTGGAGGAGCCAGGGTTGAGGGCGAGGAGTTCGCTGGCCGAGTAGCGAAGGCTGGGGGTGCAGGGGGCGTGCGGATCAGGGGGGGTGGCGCTGGGCGCGGTTCAGGCGCGGACGGGCTTGCCCCTGGTGCGCCACCTGCGCGCGCCAGCGGCGCGCCCGCTGCGCGGATGCGCAGCGCCAGCCATTAAGAAGGGAGGGGGGAGGGAGGAGCAGCCTGGAGGCGGGAGGGAGCGGCGAATGGGGGCGCGAGGGGGGCGGGGCCGCAGGGAGGCAGCGGCAAGGGGAGATCGGCAAGGAGGAGCGGAGCGCCCAAGGGGCGAAAACCAGGGAAAAAAGCAAGGCACAAAACAGTAAAAACAGGCACAAAATACAATTATGGCACAAGTTACAATCGGGGTACAGCAATCAGAGGGGCACAACGGGGGCAGAAGCGCAAGGAGGCAAGGCGCTTGAAAAAAACAGAAATGCACTTACAGGATGGCGAAAAGCGGCACAATCAGAAGGGGCACAACGGGGGCAGAAGCGCAAGGAGGCAAGGCGCTGAAAATTTGAAAAACACTTACAGGACGGCGAAAAGCGGCACACGGGTCAAGTGAAGCTTACTAGAACCCACTAGACACCAGGGATGAGGCGCAGGAGGATGCCTGCGGGTGGAGGAGGGCCTCGAACACGCTAGCAGCAGCGTGGGCGGGGGTCAGGGGCAGGAGACAGCAGGTTGGTGCTGCAGACGTGGGGGGCGAGCTCTAGACCTAAGGCAGGTCAGAGGTCGCTCACTCGCGACGCGCAGCGCCAGCCATTAAGAAGGGAGGGGGGAGGGAGGAGCAGCTGGGAGGCGGGAGGGAGCGGCGAATGGGGGCGCGAGGGGGGCCGGGCCGGAGGGAGGCAGCGGCAAGGGGAGATCGGCAAGGGTGAGCGCCCAAGGGGCGAAAACCAGGGAAAAAAGCAAGGCACAAAACAGTAAAAACAGGCACAAAATACAATTATGGCACAAGTTACAATCGGGGTACAGCAATCAGAGGGGCAGAACGGGGGCAGAAGCGCAAGGAGGCAAGGCGCTTGAAAAAAATAGAAATGCACTTACAGGACGGCGAAAAGTGGCACAATCAGAAGGGGCACAACGGGGGCAGAAGCGCAAGGAGGCAAGGCGCTGAAAATTTGAAGAACACTTACAGGACGGCGAAAAGCGGCACACGGGTCAAGTGAAGCTTACTAGAGCCCACTAGACACCAGGGATGAGGCGCAGGAGGATGCCTGCGGGTGGAGGAGGGCCTCGAACACGCTAGCAGCAGCGTGGGCGGGGGTCAGGGGCAGGAGACAGCAGGTTGGTGCTGCAGACATGGGGGGCGAGCTCTAGACCTAAGGCAGGTCAGAGGTCGCTCCAATGCTCAAATGTTGTGCCGTAAGCATCAATGCTAATTACAATTAACTTGCACTGAAGTGCAGGAACTTTTAAATGGGAGAAAGGTAAAATAGTCATTTTTGGTTTTAAAAATAGTCTCGTGCTTAAATTAGAAGTGTCAGCATGTATGCAAACCAACCACTTCCAGAAGGGACCTGCTCTAAACCTCCCATCTGTGTTTTGTTATTTTGCTAAAGACTAAAAAAGTCCCACAAAAAAAGTAATGCTGTATTTAATCAGACTAAAATGATAGTAACACTTTTGTAATCCCTTGAAACAGGACCGGTATACACTGGAAAAGAGCAGCGTTCCATTGCGTCAATCTCCGGAGATTTGTTGGGTCAGTCATCGGGAAATAAAGACAGGGCAGGTGATTCCAGAAACAGCGCCAGCTCTTCCAGTGAATTAGAGCTGGAGCTGGCAAGCTCCCCTATGTGCCGCTGCCAGACTATCACAAACCAGCCGTAGTAGACTAGAATACCTCAGAGCGCATACAAGAGGGCTCGGGCAGAATAACCAACGCGTCTTACGGTGTCTCCAAACAGCTCTGTATGGTTTTCAGTTATTAATAGGATTTAACAATAATAATAGAAGAACACGTAAACCTTGTTGGTTGCTACTTTGCAATTGGTATAGCCTCACATATTCTGATATGTCTCTAAGTGGCGCCAAAAAAAATCGCAGTTCTGCGTCGTTAGGTCACGTTATTTGAAGTAAAGGCGGCGAGACAGTTTCTGCTACGAACGAGCGGCCAATGTGACCTTGTCAAGATGGACGCGGGCGCGCCGTTCCCATCCAAACCGAAAGTTGCGTCCTTCTTCTGTGTCGCTGCGCCCCGGCGTGCCCTCCTGTCGTAGAGCTGGCTCGCGTCCACCGTCTGCTGCTGCAGCTGGCGGCGGCGGCTTCCTCCAGCGCCCTGGATACGTGTTTGATGATGCAGGGAGGTGATTATGTATCGACTCAGGAAACCCCGGAACAAGGACGTACATGGCAGACAGAAGTCCGAATGCCCCCGCCCAGACATTCCACATAAGGTGGCCCTTACACCCGAATTGGACCCTACCCTTGCCATCTTCATTAAGAGGTCCTCCAAGGACCCAAAAATTGGCATCAACAGGTCCTGGAAAATATGCCAGGACAAACTCCTCGACCTGACAGGGCTCCTCCGCAAGATCCTAGACCTGGCGGTATCAGCTAAGGAATTGTGCCCTCTCCTCTGAAAGAAGAAAGTCCATCTTAATTCGCATAGATCACAAACTAACAGAGCTAGCCACAGCGGAACCAGGGCCTTTGGTGGACGGCCTCCTCTTCGGGGATAAGTTCGTCAAGGATCTGGGGAAGTTTGTTCACACCTTTACGGCGTTGGACAAAGCACAAACTTCCAAGAACAAGGTGTTGCACCAACAAATTTTTGCCAAGGCCGGCAGAAGTCGAGGGCGTCTGGCCAGCCGCAATGCCTCTCGCGGCCCTCCCACACGCTATACTTCCTCAGGAAGAGGTTTCTCTGCCCAAGACAGGGACACCTTTTACCCAGCGAGGACTCGTGCTGGACGAGGCCGCTTCAATCGTGGCACCCGCTCTCAAGCCGGCACCAACTTCAACTCCACATCTCCAGGTAAGACTGATATCCCCTTCTTTAGTGGTACTGGAGGGCAGGACCAGTCAATTTTTACACCCTCCAGTCTGTCATGCCTCCACCAATCCTTTTTTCCCACGTAGATCAACTGTTGGCCAAGGGTGCGATCGCCCCCTGCCACCTGACCCTTCGGGGTTCTGCAGCACTATCTTTGCTGTAAGCAAGAAAGGAGGCGGTTCCAGACTGGTGATAAATCTCAAAGATTTCAACAGTTGGTTGTTTACCGTCACTTCAAAATGGAAGGGATACATTTGCTCAGAGACACTCTCAGAGAGGGTGACTGGATGGTCCGGTTGGACCTCAAGGATGCCTATTTAACGATTCAATTTTTTCTCCACACAGAAAGTACCTACAGTTTCAATGGGAAGATCAATGGTTCCATTTCCAGGTCCTTCCTTTCGGCCTTTCTTCAGCGCCTTGGTGCTTCACCAAGGTTATGCGCCCGGTGGTGGAGAACCTCAGGTCCAGGGGGGTTGGGATGATTGTCTACCTCGACGACATCCTCCTGATGGCACAGAACGTTCAGTCCCTTATGCAACACCTCAAATGGACCATTCAAATACTTCAGGGGTTAGGTTTTCTGATCAATGTTCCCAAGTCAGAGTTGACTCCTGCTCGGCAGATGGAATTCCTGGGGTTCCAGATAGACTCTGTTACCTCCCTTCTGTCTTTACCGGTCCAGAAGTTACGCTCAATCCAGAAGGGGATCCAGTCAGTCCTTCTCAAGGACAGGATTTCTCTCAGGATACTGGCCAGAATAGTGGGCCTGTTGGCGTCCTCCATTCAAGCCATATTTCCGTCCCCTTTGCATTACAGGGCGCTTCAACGTCTCAAGCTCCACCATCTTCAAAGGGGTGTGAATTATTCAGAGCTCATAGACCTCACCCCAGAGACGCGCAACGAGTTGCAGTGGTGGCTAGATCACATGGCAGCCTGGAGCAGCAGAGCCATATTCGGATCTCGCCCAGATGTTATTCTGGAATCCGACGCCAGCAAGTGGGGCTGCGGAGCTCGTTGTGGCACCATCTACACTGGCGGTCGTTGGTCTCGCGACAAAATAAATCTTCACATCAATTGCTTAGAACTTCTAGCAGGTTCCTTTGCGATTAGAACTCTGGCACCACGGTCCAGTTGTTGCGTTCTGCTTCGAATGGACAACATTTCAGCGGTCCGTTATATCAACAAACTGGGAGGAACGAGGTCTCTAGCCCTTCTCCAAATTGCCAGAACTTTTTGGCAATACTGCCTGCAGAATCGAATTTCTGTAATGGCGGAATACCTTCCGGGTCAGCTCAATGTAGTGGCGGACTGGAATTCCAGATATCTCCAAGACCCCAGCGAATGGAAACTCCAGCCGTCCATTTTTCAGGCGTTACAAACGAGATGGGGTCAATGCCACGTAGACCTCTTTGCATCTCGTCTTTCTTACCAGATAGACCGATTTTTCTCTTGGATACCGGACCCCTTAGCCATTGCTTTAGATGCCTTCCTGCAGAATTGGACGGGCCCACTCCTATATGCATTTCCCCCGTTCATCATGCTCCCGAGAGTAGCATCTCAGGTGATGCGACAGCGAGCGGAATTGATTCTAATCTCTCCAATTTGGAGAGCACAGATGTGGTTTCCTCTCCTGTAGGAGCTTTCCTGAGACCTTCCTTCCCAGATTCCGTTCAGCCCCAATCTGCTGTTAAACCAGTTGGGGCAACCTTACCCCCTCATTGTCCAGAACAATTTGCATCTCATGGCCTGGCGCATTTCGGGCAACACTGGTATTTGCCGAGCCTTTCGGAGAGCACTATCTCCTTCATCTCTGCCTCCTGGGCAGACTCCACACACAGAAGATATTTATCTGCCTGGCGCAGGTGGGTGGGTTGGTGCAACCCAT
Source organism: Pleurodeles waltl (assembly GCF_031143425.1). Taxonomy (NCBI): domain Eukaryota; kingdom Metazoa; phylum Chordata; class Amphibia; order Caudata; family Salamandridae; genus Pleurodeles; species Pleurodeles waltl. Next base: position 1,348,521,503 of record NC_090437.1, on the reverse strand, counting down.
GGAACCTGGATCCCTTGGGGGCCCCCATTGCAGATGTGATTAACTTCTTAGCTGAACTAGCCTCGGAAGGTTTGAGCTACTGTTCTGTTAATAATTACAGGTCAGCTGTATCTGCTGGACACATTTTTGTAGAAGGGAAACCCGTGGGGGAACATCCCTTGGTGAGCAGGGTAATGAGAGGTATCCGGTTGTCTAATCCTCCTCAAGCCCAGTATGCATTTTTATGGGACGTGGATATCATTTTAACATTTTTGCAGAAATGGCCTTGCAATGCAGATTTATCCAAGAAGCAGTTGTCCGCAAAACTGACTATTCTCTTATGCCTCCTCTCCTGTAGGAGAGTGTCGGATGTTTGCGCTCTGGATATTGCAGGTAGAGTATATTCTCCTGATGGTGTACATTTCTCCATAGCCCGGAGGACTAAGACTTTCTCAAGGCAAGTAACTTATCCTAGTTTTTCTGACAATCCTAAACTGTGTGTTGTGCAATGTCTGCGAGAATATGAAGATCGCACCAGGGAATTTCGACAGCCTGCTGGAGGTCAACTTTTGATTGCTTTAGAAAAGCCATTTCATCCTGTGTCATCGGCTACCTTGGCGCGCTGGGTGAAGTGGATTTTGTCAGAAGCTGGTATTGACAGTTCCATTTTTGGGGCGCACTCTGTCAGGGGAGCAATGGCGTCCAAATCTTTCGGCCTTGGATCTCAACTGCAAGACATAATGAGAGCGGCAGACTGGTCGACGGATTCCACTTTTAAGAGATTTTATCATAAGCCTATTCTTGATGTGGCTTCCATTGTAATACACCAGCTTTAAACAAGCATAATCCGAGCCTCCGGTCCTGCCATAGAATGTAAAATTTTCTAGCATTCTCGTCAAGAATGTTTAATTCTATTAAGGACACGGAGGCGAGGATTATCCCGCCCTATTAGTAATCATACCCGCCCTCTTTTTGTCATGGGTAATTAGCCGGTCTGATGTCTTATGTTCTGCAGGTTGATGCCAAAGAATGGTTAATCTTTTATGTTGCATGTGTTTCATTGACGTGATCAATTAAGAATGACTTGCCTAAGTGGCTTTGATTGGTTTTTGGAAGTAGTTTGTATTCAACAAATGTCTTTGACGAGAATATTTCTTTCTTCTTTGCAGCTCCAGATCAGAAGACTGGACTACGGGAAGATTTCAGGCTTCCTACGCAGTACTGCAAGTTTCTACGTCACACCAAGTTCTGAGACTGTTCTCCTGTTAATTTGCCGCAGTTTTTTATGGGACTAGTGTAGGGAAGTACCATCTTGCCTGGCATGTTACCCCCATATTTCACTGTATATATGTTGTTTTAGTGTATGTGTCACTGGGACCCTGCCAGCCAGGGCCCCAGTGCTCATAAGTGTGCCCTGTATGTGTTCCCTGTGTGATGACTAACTGTCTCACTGAGGCTCTGCTAACCAGAACCTCAGTGGTTATGCTCTCTCTGCTTTCTAAATTATCACTAACAGGCTAGTGACCAATTTCACCAATTCACATTGGCATACTGAAACACCCTTATAGTTCCCTAGTATATGGTACTGAGGTACCCAGGGTAATGGGGTTCCAGGAGATCCCTATGGGCTGCAACATTTCTTTTGCCACCCATAGGGAGCTTTGACAATTCTTACACAGGCCTGCCACTGCAGCCTGAGTGAAATAACGTCCACGTTATTTCACAGCCATTTACCACTGCACTTAAGTAACTTATAAGTCACCTATATGTCTAACCTTCTCCTGGTGAAGGTTGGGTGCTAAGTTACTTAGTGTGTGGGCACCCTGGCACTAACCAAGGTGCCCCCACATCGTTCAGGGCAAATTCCCCTGACTTTGTGAGTGCGGGGACACCATTTCACGAGTGCACCATACATAAGTCACTACCTATGTAAAGAGTCACAATGGTAACTCCGAACATGCCCATGTAACATGTCTAAGATCATGGAATTGTCACCCCAATGCAATTCTGGCATTGGGGAGACAATTCCATGATCCCCCGAGTCTCTAGCACAGACCCGGGTCCTGCCAAACTGCCTTTCCTGGGGTTTCACTGCAGCTGCTGCCAACCCCTCAGACAGGTTTCTGCCCTCCTGGGGTCCAGCCAGGCTTGGCCCAGGAAGGCAGAACAAAGGACTGCCTCAGAGAGAAGGTGTTACACCCTCTCCCTTTGGAAAAAGGTGTCAGGGCTGGGGAGGAGTAGCCTCCCCCAGCCTCTGGAAATGCTTTGATGGGCACAGATGGTGCCCATCTCTGCATAAGCCAGTCTACACCGGTTCAGGGATCCCCCAGCCCTGCTCTGACGCGAAACTGGACAAAGGAAAGGGGAGTGACCACTCCCCTGACCTGCACCTCCCAGGGGAGGTGCCCAGAGCTCCTCCAGCATTCCCCAGACCTCTGCCATCTTGAATTTTGAGGTGTGCTGGCACACTGGGCTGCTCTGAGTGGCCAGGGCCAGCAGGTGACGTCAGAGACTCCTTCTGATAGGCTCTTACCTGTGCTGCTAGCTTATCCTCCTTCCTAGGTAGCCAAACCTCCTTTTCTGGCTATTTAGGGTCTCTGCTTTGGGGAATTCTTCAGATACCGAATGCAAGAGCTCACCAGAGTTCCTCTGCATCTCTCTGTTCACCTTCAGCCAAAGGATCGACCGCTGACTGCTCAGGATGCCTGCAAAACTGCAACAAAGTAGCAAAGACGACTACTGCAACCTTGTATCGCTTCATCCTGCTGGCTTTCTCGTCGGTTTCCTGGTGGTGCATGCTCTGGGGGTAGCCTGCCTCCTTCTTGCACCAGGAGCTCTGAAGAAATCTCCCATGGGTATATGGAATATTCCCCCTGCAACCGCAGGCAACAAAAGACTGCATCACCGGTCCTCTGGGTCCCCTCTCAGCACGACAAGCTTGGTCCCTGGAACTCAGCAACTCTGTCTAAGTGACTCCCACAGTCCAGTGACTCTTCAGTCCAAGTTTGGTGGAGGTAAGTCCTTGCCTCCCCACGCTAGACTGCATTGCTGGGTACCACGTGATTTGCAGCTGCTCCGGCTCCTGTGCACTCTTCCAGGATTTCCTTTGTGCACAGCCAAGCCTGGGTCCCCGACACTCTAACCTGCAGTGCCTTCTGAGTTGTCCTCGGCGTCGTGGGACCCCCTTTTGTGTCTTCGGGTGGGCTCCGGTTCACTCCTTTTCCAAGTGCCTGTTCCGGTACTTCTGTGGGTGCTGCCTGCTTCTGTGAGGGTTCCCTGACTTGCTGGGTGCCCCCTCTGTCTCCTCATCCAAGTGGCGACATCCTGGTCCCTCCTGGGCCACAGCAGCATCCAAAAACCCTAACCGCAACCCTTGCAGCTAGCAAGGCTTGTTTGCGGTCTTTCTGCGTGGGAACACCTCTGCAAGCTTCTTCACGACGTGGGACATCCATCCTCCAAAGGGGAAGTTCCCAGTCCTCTTCGTTCTTGCAGAAACCAAAGCTTCTTCCATCCAGTGGCAGCTTCTTTGCACCCTCAGCTGGCATTTCCTGGGCATCTGCCCACTCTCGACATTGTCGCGACTCTTGGACTTGGTCCCCTTGTTTCACAGGTACTCGGGTCCGGAAATCCACTGTTGTTGCTTTGCTGGTGTTGGTCTTCCTTGCAGAAACCCCCTATCACGACTTCTGTGCTCTCTGGGGGTTATAGGTGCACTTTACACCTACTTTTCAGGGTCTTGGGGTGGGCTATTTTTCTAACCCTCACTGTTTTCTTACAGTCCCAGCGACCCTCTACAAGCACACATAGGTTTGGGGTCCATTCGTGGTTCGCATTCCACTTTGGAGTATATGGTTTGTGTTGCCCCTATACCTATGTGCTCCTATTGCAATCTACTGTAACTTTACATTGCTTGCATTCCTTCCTTTTGCTATTACTACATATTTTTGGTATTGTGTACATATATGTTGTGTGTATTTGGCATCCTCATACTGAGGGTACTCACTGAGATACTTTTGGCATATTTTCATAAAAATAAAGTACCTTTATTTTTAGTATATCTGTGTATTGTGTTTTCTTATGATATTGTGCATATGACACCAGTGGTATAGTGGGAGCTTTGCATGTCTCCTAGTTCAGCCTAAGCTGCTCTGCTAAGATACCTTCTATCAGCCTAATCTGCTAGAAACACCTCTTCTACACTAATAAGGGATAACTGGACCTGGTACAGAGTGTAAGTACCCCTTGGTACCCACTACAAGCCAGGCCAGCCTCCTACAACTAGTGATTTTCGGTTGATATTCAGAGCAAAGAAAGAGGACGCGGAATGGTTCCTCGCTGCTTATATAGTTGGGGGCATCGGGGCTGACGTGCGGGAAGTGATGTCTAATATGTTTCTGATTGGCTGCTGTCATTGGTTTCGTTAATAAACAGCAAAGAAGGAGAAGCATAATCATCGCCTCCATGTCCTTAATAGAATAAAAAATTCTTGACGCGAATGCTAGAAAATTTTACATTTCACGTGACCTAATTCTATGTCAGGACCGGAGGCTCAGATTATGCTTCTCTTTCTATGCTCTTTATTTAACAGTAGCCAATCAAAAACGATTAAAACAAAAAACTACATATCCCAATGTCTGTATATGTCACGTGATAACCATAGCGGAGGATGTCTATAAAGTGTTGCCTCGCACCAATCAACTCCTCTTTCTTTGCTGCTTCGCAGCCAGTTAAGTGCATTCATTTTACATTAATCAGCGTTTTTCACTGTGTGAGCCCTTTCAGATTGGGAGCGGTTTTTCCCTCCCTGGAGCGACCGATCAGCTCGCTTTCCATACCCAGTGGAGTGGGAGCAGGGGAGTGAGGACGCGCGTGTCTCCGCGCTGTCCTCTGTTTATTTATCCGGTTTCACTTTCATTTCTAATTTTAGAGCTCGCGTTGCCGAGCGTCTAATTGCTTGCCCTCGGGGATCGCGTGTGGCAGCATTCTGAACTCGCTGAGTTCTAAATATAAGACCCTCATAAATTGGAGCGTTTTGTTTGTACTAATTTGTTTGCACTAGTAGAGACGTGTATTATTTCGTCTCTTTGCCGGATTAAGCTCCCCATTTACACCTCAGTGCCTGTACACTGGGGTTGCAATACATTTGTATTCAGGCTGGGCCTGCTTCCAGGGCAGCTCCCTCCACATCTTAAAAAGTAAGAATTATTTTGCCCTGCATATATATTTATTTTCTGTTCCTCTGGAGCCCCTCTGCTGCGTTACAGCATGGCTGGCTATGAAGACCAAGCTGATGACGGCTATTATTTGGATGAACTTGCTGGTTCTTTTGAGCAGGACTTAGTATATGCCCTGGACGCTGGGGTGCGTCATACAGTTAATCAAGCCTTGGCACAGGCTATCAAACCCATTATGCACCACCTTCTGGGTTTTGCGGAACAACAGCGCTGGGTAGCCCCTTCTGGCATTCAGTGCATTATGGAACCATCCCTATCTGCTGGTACCCAAGCCACTAAACAGAGTCATAACCTGCATTCAGCGGACTTTGAAAGCCTTATCAGAAATATGGCCAGAGAGCACGATTACAATACAGTGACACAAAAGAAAGCTACGAATGACTCGGCTTCTTCTTCTGATCACTCATCTGAGCAGGGGGATGAACCCCCTCGGAAATGTAAAAAGAAGACTCATCACCAGGAAGCTCCTGCACCTAGAGTCTTGACCTTTGAGCCGGAAGACATTGTCCATCCCCGGTCTGTGGTTACCACCTCCTGAAGTAGCGGATTATGTGGAATCCCACATCAGGCCTAGCTTTGATAAGGAGGTTCGCTCCAGACTGCGGTCTGAATGCCCCAGGCCGTTTTTCCCCTCCAAGGTGACAGAGACCCCCGAATTGGATCCTACCTTAGTCACTTTTCTTTAAAAAAAAGAAAATTGCCAAGGATCCAAAGAAAGGCATAGATCGAACCTGGCGTGGGTGTCAGGACAAACTGTTAGAAGTTTCTGGCCCACTGACAAAGATTTTAGAGTTGGCTTTTCAAGCCAAGGACTCAGGAGAAGCTATTAACCTTGACATTTTGGCAGGTTGAGCTCAAAGAGCGCTTTGCTTCTTGGGCAATGCAAATTGTGCCATATCTTCGGAGCGTCGTTGTTCCGTTTTGATTAAGTTAGAACCCAAGTTGGCAGATCTGGCTACCTCTGAGTCAGGCCCTGTGGCTCAGGGCTTACTGTTTGGTTCTCGGTTTATCAAAGAACTTTCAAAATTCGTAGCAACCTATGCAAGTTTGGACAAGGCCCAGGGTTCGATCAGACGGGTGCGGCATCCACTTTTTCGAGGGGCCAGACGCTACAGAGGGCGTGCCTTCGGCCGCTTCAACCAGCAAGGCCCTCAACGTGGTTACTACCAACAAGGAAGAGGCGGCTTTCAGGGGTATAACTCCTCCTCTTCAACCTTCTACCCATCACAACCGAGAGCGGGTCGCTCCAGGTTCCGCAGAGGGAGATCCAAAGGCCACCAATCTTTCTCCCAGGAGTCAGGATCCACAGGTGAGATTGATTGCAAGTTCAGATGTAATGTTGGGGGGCAGAACACAGAGTTTTCTGCATGCATGGGGTCAAATTACTTCAGATGCTTGGGTCTTGGAGACCGTGCAGGGGTTCAAACTAGAGTTTTATGAGTCCCCGTTTTAACAGTGCCCTCCTCGTCCAACATATTTTTCCCTTCAAGAACGCAGTTTCATCTCTGCAGAAGTTTCTGCTCTGATAACAAAAGGCGCCATTGTCAAGGTATCAAAACACCCCTTCCGGGTTTCTCAGTCCAGTGTTTCTAGTGGACAAAAAAGGGGGTGGTTCACGTCTGGTTCTGAACTTAAAAGAATTCAACGGTTTCTTAATGTACAGCCATTTCAAGATGGAGGGCATTCACTTGTTGAGAGTCATTCTCCAAGAGGGAGACTGGATGGTCCGTTTAGACTTGAAAGATGCTTATCTGACCATTCCTATTTTTCCTCCTCACCAGAGTGTTCTTCAATTCCTTTGGGAAGACACTTATTATGAATACAAGGTTCTTCCATTTGGCCTGTCATCTGCCCCCTGGTGCTTCACGAAGGTGATGCGACCAGTGGTAGAGTCCCTGCGCTCTCGGGGGGTCCGTCTAATAATATATCTAGACAACATTTTAATCATGGCCCAGAACCAGGACCTCCTTCATTCCCATCTGGTGTGGACTGTGTCTCTGCTTCAGAGCTTGGGTTTTATAATCAATGCCCAGAATTCCATTCTGACCCCCATCGCAACAGATGGATTTTCTGGGTTTCCATATAGACCCCATTTGGTCTAAATTAGTACTTCCCCCAGGGAAGATTCATTCAATCAAGAGGGAGTTGAGATCTCTATTATCCAAACAGTCTGTATCATTGAGGGTGATTGCCCGCATGGTGAGCCTGCTCTCTTCATCGATCCTAAAGATATTCCCGGGCCCTCTCCACTACAGAGCCCTTCAACGGTTGAAAATCTCTCATCTTCAGAAGGGCCTCAGTTATGCGGACCAAGTTCTCCTCTCTGAGGAGGCTCGTTCAGAGATGACTTGGTGGTTGGAGCACATGGAGGCATGGAACGGCAGAGCTATCTTCAGCCCTTCCCCGGATGTCGTGATAGAGTCCGATGCCAGTCATTGGGGCTGGGGAGCCCGTTGCGGATCATTCTCCACGGGAGGCCGTTGGTCCAGCACGGAACTGAATCTACACATCAATTGCTTGGAGCTCTTGGCGGGCTCGTTTGCAATCAAGAGTCTCTCCCCCCTCAAGGCGAACTGTTGTATCCTTCTGCGCATGGACAATATCTCGGCGGTGAGGTATGTCAACAAATTGGGGGGAACCCGTTCCCGCATTTTAGTGGAGATTGCCAAGGAATTTTGGTACTTCTGCCTACAACACAGGATCTCAGTTATTGTGGAATGTCTGCCAGGGACCAGCAACCTCGTTGTGGACTGGAATTTGCGGCATCTGAGGGATTACAGCGATTGGAGACTTCATCCCATGGTTTTCCGGACACTCTTTGCCCGGTGGGGCCCTTTCTTGATAGATTTATTTGCATCCTGCTTCAATCGGCAGATCAAACATTTTGTCAGTTGGAGGCCGGACCCGGAAGCATCAACCACAGATGCCTTCCTTCTGAACTGGTCTCAGGAACAGGGGTACTCTTTTCCACCCTTCTCGATGATCCCCAGAGTGTTGGCGCAGCTCAGACGTCAACAAGTTAATCTGGTTCTGGTGACTCCTCTGTGGAGGTCTCAGGCCTGGTTTCCGCTAGCTATGGAGTTGAGTTGCGATCATCTGATCCTACTCCCTTTCAGGAAGAACCTACTCCAGGACCCTCTGGGCCTTCCACGTCCCTTGGTTCTGTCGGGTTAGTTATCCCTGGTGGTGTGGCATATTTCAGGGAAAGATGGAGTATCCCAGGACTTTCGCCCTAAGGATACCCCACCTCTTGCGACCTCGAAACTCCAAGGGGACCCACCAGACTTACCTCTAAGTCCACCTGTGCAGTGCTTTTCTATGGAGTCCTTCACAGTGGCCTTGCTTCAGCGACTTTCTGCAGCTGATCCTGCCAGAAACCGGTAGCCACCCAAACTTCTCCAGCTGGTCCATAGTGCCCACCGGTGACTTTGACATACCTGCAAAAGGAGACATTGGTCAATGCAATGCCTGATTTTCTATGCATTTTTAAAGTATTTCTCCATTGATTCCTAAGGTGTGTAATTACGCACAAAAAGGCTATTTTTGCTGAAACTTTGAAAACCCATAACTTATAAAAGGACTTAACCAATTTTGATGATCTTGGTCTTGAAAATTTTATAAAAATCTTAAGTTTTTTTGTAAATTGGTCTCAAGTTATTCTTTTGATTGTGTGGTCTCATTTATTGATACTGTGAGAACAAAAAATTATTTGCACTTCTCCAAGATTAGCCTAACACCAAGCTACCATAAAAATGAGAGCATTAGGTGGTCTAGTTTTTACCCCTGTAAACCAACATGTGCTTGCCCGGGCTCTCTGCATAGTGTGCCTAGCTTTGCACAATACATAGAGAGTCAGCCTCCTACACTCTGTCTTGCTACACACCATGTGTCGCACTGAGGGTCAGGAAGCTGATGGTACCCTGGGACATTCTACTCGCACTTGTACACAGACTTCTGTCTCGCGCATTGTTGGTGGGCTTTATTCTCTACTACACACCAAGGCTTGCACTGATGGTCAGTAAGCTGGTGGTCCCTGGATGCTGGTAGGAAAGTACCATCTTGCCTGGCATGTTACCCCCATTTTCACTGTATATATGTTTGTTTTTGCCCTTGTGTCACTGGGATCCTGCTAGGCAAGACCCCAGTGCTCATGATGTATGCCCTGTATGTGTTCCTTGTGTGGTGCCTAACTGTATCACTGAGGCTCTGCTAACCAGAACCTCAGTGTTTATGCTCTCTCTGCTTTCTAAAATTGTCACTGCAGGCTAGTGACTAATTTTACCAATTCTCATTGGCACACTGGTACACCCATATAATTCCCTTGTATATGGTACCTAGGTACCCAGGGTATTGGGGTTCCAGGAGATCCCCATGGGCTGCAGCATTTCTTTTGCCACCCATAGGGAGCTCAGACAATTCTTACACAGGACTGCCACTGCAGCCTGAGTGAAATAACATCCACGTTATTTCACAGCCATTTTCACTGCACATAAGTAAGTTATAAGTCACCTATATGTCTAACTCTCACTTGGTGAAGGTTAGGTGCCAAGTACTTAGTGTGTGGGCACCCTGGCACTAGCCAAGGTGCCCCCACATCGTTCAGGGCAAATTCCTCTATCTTTGTGAGTGCGGGGACACCATTACATGTGTGCACTACTCATAGGTCACTACCTATGTGTAGCGTCACAATGGTAACTCCAAACCTGGCCATGTAACATGTCTAAGATCATAGAATTGTCACCCCAATACCATTCTGGTATTGGGGGGACAATTCCATGATCCCCCGGGTCTCTAGCACAGAACCCGGGTACTGCCAAACTGCCTTTCCGGGGTTTCCACTGCAGCTGCTGCTGCTGCCAACCCCTCAGACAGGTTTCTGCCCCCCTGGGGCCTGGGGAGCCTGGTCCCAGGAATGCAGAACAAAGGATTTCCTCTGAGAGAGGGTGTTACACACTCTCCCTTTGGAAATAGGTGTGAAAGGCTGGGGAGGAGTAGCCTCCCCCAGCCTCTGGAAATGCTTTGATGGGCACAGATGGTGCCCATCTCTGCATAAGCCAGTCTACAATGGTTCACGGATCCCCCAGCCCTACTCTGGCGCGAAACTGGACAAAGGAAAGGGGAGTGACAACTCCCCTGACCAGCACCTCCCAGGGGAGGTGCCCAGAGCTCCTCCAGTGTGTCCCAGACCTCTGCCATCTTGGATTCAGAGGTGTTGGGGCACAATGGACAGCTCTAAGTGGCCAGTGCCAGCAGGTGACATCAGAGACCCCTCCTGATAGATGCTTACCTCTCTCAGTAGCCAAGCCTCCTTTCTCAGTAGCAATCCTCCTTTTTGGGCTATTTAGGGTCTCTCCTCTGGGCTATTCCTCAGATAACAAATGCAAGAGCTCACCAGAGTTCCTCTGCACTTCCCTCTTCGACTTCTGCCAAGGATGGACCACTGACTGCTCCAGGACGCCTGCAAAACCGTAACAAAGTAGCAAGACGACTACCAGCAACATTGTAGCACCCCATCCTGCTGGCTTTCTCGACTGCTTCCTGGTGGTGCATTCTCTGAGGGCTGTCTGCCTTCACCCTGCACTGGAAGCCAAGAAGAAATCTCCTGTGGGTTGACGGAATCTTCCCCCTGCTAACGCAGGCACCAAACGTCTGCATCACCGGTCCTCTGGGTCCCCTCTCATCCTGACGAGCATCGTCCCTCGAACACAGGAGCTGGGTCCAAGTGTCTCCCACAGTCCAGTGGCCCTTCTGTCCAAATTTGGTGGAGGTAAGTTCTTTCCTCCCCACACCAGACAGTAATCCTGTGTACTGTGTGATCTGCAGCTGCTCCGGCTTCTGTGTATTTTTCCAAGGATTCCTTTGTGCACAGCCTAGGCTGGGTCCCCAGCACTCCGTCCTGCATTGCCCAACTCGCTGAGTTGGACTCCGATGTCGTGGGACCCTCCTTTGTGACTCTGAGTCGATCGCTGTCCTCAGATCTTCTGAGTGCCTGTTCGGGTACTTCTGCGGGTGCTGCCTGTTTCTGCGGGGGCTGTCTGAGTTGCTGAGCGCCTCCTCTGTCTCCTCCTCCAAGGGGTGACATCCTGGTCCTTCCTGGTCCCCATCAGCACCCAAAATCCTCAACCCCGACTCTTGCAGTTAGCAAGGCTTGTTTGCGGTACTTCTGTGTGGGAACCCTTCTGTGTGGGAGGCGCGCCAGAGGCAAGCCCGTCTGCGCCCGTCCGCGCCTGGACCGCGCCCAGCGCCACCCCCCCTGGTCCTCACGTCCCCCGCAACTCCTGCCTCCGATACTCCGCCCGCGAACTCCTCGCCCTCAACCCTGGCCCCTCCACAGAGTGCTTCCTGGCCACCCCGAAGCACACCAAAGGACCTTTTTCCTGCCGCACCTGCAACTTCTCCTGCAACAGAACAACGAAGCCAGCAACAACCAACACAAACCACCTGCACTGCATCCTCCTCAACACACGCTCCGCACGAAAACACGCCATCGAGCTCTGGGACTTGATCGACACCACCGCCCCAGACGTGGCCTTCCTGACCGAAACCTGGTGGAACAACTCTTCGGCCCCTGACATCGCCATCGCCATACCTGACGGATACAAGATCACCAGAAGAGATCGCGCCAACGGAATCGGCGGAGGGATAGCCATCGCCCACAAATCTACCCTCAGGATCCACACCCACACGGACGACACCCTCAAGACAGCCGAACACCTCCACTTCCAGATTCACACGGACGCCAACACCATCCTCAGAGGAACCCTCATATACCGCCCTCCAGGACCAAGAGCCCCCTTCAGCGACACCATCTCCGACCTCGCAAGCACCCACGCCCTCGCCTCTCCAGATTACATCCTCCTGGGAGATCAAAACTTCCACCTGGAAAATAACAACGAAGCCAACACAGCATCACTGACCACCAACCTCCTCAACCTCGGACTCCGTCAACTGGTCAACACCCCCACCCACATCGCCGGACACATGCTTGACCCTCTCTTCACCTCAAGCAACCACATCTCTTTCAGCCACACCTCCGAACTCCACTGGACCGACCATCACTGCGTCCATTTCACCTTCAAGAAAAACACCGAACACCACCGCATCCCTCTACCGCCTCACCACCGCTGGGGAAAAGTCACCGAAGACCAACTGACCAGCACACTCGCCAAATACCCACCACCCGAACCCACCGACCCAAGCACCGCCGCCATCAACCTCCATCAATGGATCCTCAACTGCGCCAACACCTTAGCCCCACTCAAGAAACCCACCGGCAACCAAGTAAAGAAAAAAACAGCCTGGTTCACAGACGAACTGACCACCTCCAAACGCACCTGCCAGAAACTCAAGAAGAAATGGATCCTCGCGCGCACACCCGACAACCTTACTACCCTCAAGGACGCCAACCGTGAACACCACCAACGGATCCGACTCGCCAAGCGCGCCCACTTCACAGAACGCCTCAACAACAACGCCCACGACTGCAAAGAACTCTTCTGCATCGTGAAGGAACTCTCCAACCCTAAAGCCAACGTCAATGACGTCCCTCCCACCCAGAAACTCTGCGACGATCTCTCCACCTTCTTCCACCAGAAAATCGCGGCCATCCACGGCAGCTTCAACACCGCACCTCCGCCAGACCCCACCCCCGACGACTCCTCCCACGCCTGCCGCCTCACCACCTGGACCCAAGTAAACGACGCAGAAACCCTAACTACCATGAATTCCATCCACTCAGGCTCTCCCACGGACCCGTGCCCACATCACGTATTCAAAAAAGCCGACGCCACCATCGCCCCCAAACTCCGCAAGATCATCAACCTCTCCTTCAACACCGCCACCTTCCCGGACAGCTGGAAGCACGCAGAAATCCAACCCCTCCTCAAGAAACCCAAGGCTGACCCCAACGATCTCAAAAACTTCCGACCGATCTCTCTCCTCCCTTTTCCAGCGAAGGTCATCGAGAAGATCGTCAACGCACAGCTCGCCCACTTCCTAGAAGACAACTCCATCCTAGACCCCTCCCAATCTGGATTCAGACGAAACCACAGCACTGAGACCGCACTCCTCGCCGCCACAGATGACATCAGACAACAAATGGACAACGGCGAAACCTCAGCCCTCATCCTCCTCGACCTATCAGCCGCTTTCGACACAGTCTGCCACCGCACCCTGCTAACCCGTCTCCACGAAGCCGGCATCCAAGACAAAGCCCTGAACTGGATCTCATCCTTCCTCTCCGACAGAACCCAGAGAGTCCGACTCTCGCCCTTCCGCTCCAAAGCCACCAACCTCATCTGCGGCGTCCCCCAAGGCTCCTCTCTCAGCCCAACGCTGTTCAACGGCTACATGGCCCCCCTCGCACAACTGGCCCGCCATCACAACCTCAGCATCATTTCCTACGGCGACGACACCCAGCTCGTCCTCTCCCTGACCAAAGATCCGCTCACCGCCAAAACCAACCTCCACGAGGGACTAAAATCCATCGCCGAATGGATGAACATCAGCTGCCTGAAGCTCAACTCTGACAAAACGGAAGTCCTCATCCTCGGACGCACCCCCTCGGCCTGGAACGACTCCTGGTGGCCCACCGCCCTCGGACCACCACCCACCCCAGGTAGCCACGCACAAAACCTCGGCTTCGTCCTCGACTCTGCACTCACCATGTCCAAACAGGTCAACGCCGTCTCCTCTTCCTGTTTCAACACCCTCCGCATGCTCCGCAGGATCTTCAAGTGGATTCCAACAGGAACCAGGAAGACGGTGACTCAAGCCCTCGTCAGTAGCAGACTTGACTACGGCAACGCACTCTACACAGGCATCCCAACGAAAGACATCAAACGACTCCAGCGCATACAGAACGCTTCCCACCCACCTGATCCTCGACATACCCCGCCGATGTCACATCACCCCCCACCTGAAGGACCTCCACTGGCTCCCTGTGGATAAAAGGATCACCTTCAAACTCCTCACCTCAACTTCTACATCCCCACACGTCAACTCCGCTCGGCCAACCTCGCCCTCGTCCCCCGAATCCAGCGCAAAACCTCTGGCGGCAGATCCTTCTCTTTCCTCGCCACCAAGACCTGGAACTCTCTCCCCACCTCACTACGCCAGACCCAGGACCTCCTCACCTTCAGGAGACTCCTCAAGACATGGCTCTTCGAACGCTAGCAGCACCCCCCCCCCCCCCAGCGCCTCGAAACCCTGTCGGGTACATAGCGTGCTTTATAAATTGATTGCATCCTCCAGCACACTGTGGGACATCTGACCAAAGCAGAAGTTCCTGGCACCTTCCGTTGTTGCAGAATCTTTGGCTTCTTCCACCCAGAGGCAGCCCTTTTGCACCTACATCCGGGGTTTAGTGGGCTCCTGCCCCCCCCCCCCGGACACTTGCGTGACTCTTGGACTTGGTTCCCTTCCTTTACAGGTCCTCAGGTCCAGGAATATGTCTTCAGTGTTTTGCTGGTGGTTGTGGTTCTTGCAGAATCCCCTATCTCGACTATACTGTCTTTCTGGGATAGTAGGGTAACTTTACTCCTACTTTTCAGGGTCTTGGGGTGGGGTATCTTGGACACCCTTACTGTTTTCTCACAGTCCCAGTAACCCTCTACAACCTCCCATAGGTCTGGGGTCCATTCGTGATTCGCATTCCACTTTTGGAGTATATGGTTTGTGTTGCCCCTAAGCCTATGTCTACCTATTGCATCCTATTGTGATTCTACATTGTTTGCACTACTTTTCTTACTGTTACTTACCTGATTTTGGTTTGTGTACATATAATTTGTGTATATTACTTACCTTCTAACTGAGGGTACTCACTGAGATACTTTTGGCATATTGTCACTAAACTAAAGTACCTTTATTTTTAGTAACTCAGAGTATTGTGTTTTCTTGTGATATAGTGCTAAGTGATATAAGTGGTAAAGTAGGAGCTTTGCATGTCTCCTAGTTCAGCGTAAGCTGCTCTGCTACAGCTATCTCTATCAGCCTAGGCTGCTAGAACACCTCTATTCTACTAATAAGGGATAACTGGACCTGCCACAGGGTGTAAGTACCACAAGGTACCAACTATAAGCCAGGCCAGCCTCCTACATTGTTCAATCGTCTAACTCTAGACAAAGCAGACTGTGCAGCATTCAGTGCTGCTTTGATACTAAAATACTTTATTTTTTCATAAAAGAGGCAGTATGTATGTATGCCGTCTTTCTATAGCGCAAACCTAGCCAAAGGCAGCGAGCACAGTACATGGTAAAAGCTGAATGGCACCAAATAGTAGGAAAGGAAGTTGGGCAGTCAATGCCCTGAGATGTAGTGTTCTGGACATTATGTTATTGGGCTCGACCGGACATTATGCAACTGTGTCTGTTGGCTGATTGTTCTGACCTCTTGTCCAGACTGCCTGCCTAAGAAGCCTCTGACTGCTCACTTTTGCTATCCTTAGAAGTGCAGAAAGGGTGGACTTGCCCAGTTTGTAGAGCTGCAGTGGGATGGGCTCAGGACATCAATGGCAAACAACGATATCTACCATGGTTAAGAGCCAGTAGCATGTGGACCCTCCGCACGGGTCTGATACTGCCCCTTTCCTGGTGCCATCAGGTCTTCACTTTTATGATTGCTCCATCCGTCAATTCTACAACTGATAACGCTTGCAGATTAGATCCATTTCAACTAAGATTTCGAAAGGAGTTTGTTACTTACCCAGTAAGCATCTGTTTGTGGCACATAGTGCTGTAGAGCCACATGTTATGCATATGTCTGCCATCTAGTGTTGTTCTTCAAAGAAGTCTTTGGAGTGACGAGGTTGAGTAACTACTCTCTAGGATAATGCGCATGGGCATCAACTCCATTGTTAAGATTGTTTTTGCGCAGACGGGTGAGAATAGAGTGTAAAGCATGTGTAAGTAATGGGATGATCATACTAAATGTATGAATAGTAGGTGTTAAGAAAGACTGCAACAGACACAGGTGTCTTAGGAGGAGGGAGGGCGCGAGCGAATTTACAGCACTACATGGCAGGAACAGATGCTGATTGGGTAACTAACAAATTCTGCTCAATGGCACACATGGCTGCAGGTACACATGCTCTGCATAGACTGTAAAGCAGTCCCTCCTTCGAAGCGGTGGCTAACCTGTGGGTGCTGCAGTGGTTTGAAAAAGTGCACGTCGCACTGCCTAGCCTACGGTGGCTTGTTGTCGGGCTAATACATCCACACAATAATATTTGGTGAATGTGTGTGATGTAGACCATGTAGATGCCTTACATATCTCAGATATGGGAATATTTCCACAAAAGGCCATGGTTGCCCCCCTTCTTGCGAGTAGAGTACTCTGGGAGGAAGAGGTAAAGGTATTTTGGCCTTAGTGTAGCAAATCTGAATGCATTTTACAATCCATCTGCTTATGCCTGATTTGGATACAGGGTTTGTAGGAAAGTACCATCTTGCCTGGCATGTTACCCCCATTTTTCACTGTATATATGTTGTTTTAGTTGTATGTGTCACTGGGACCCTGTTCACCAGGGCCCCAGTGCTCATAAGTGTGCCTGAATGTGTTACCTGTGTAGTGACTAACTGTCTCACTGAGGCTCTGCTAATCAGAACCTCAGTGGTTATGCTCTCTCATTTCTTTCCAAATTGTCACTAACAGGCTAGTGACCAATTTTACCAATTTACATTGGCTTACTGGAACACCCTTATAATTCCCTAGTATATGGTACTGAGGTACCCAGGGTATTGGGGTTCCAGGAGATCCCTATGGGCTGCAGCATTTCTTTTGACACCCATAGGGAGCTCTGACAATTCTTACACAGGCCTGCCACTGCAGCCTGAGTGAAATAACGTCCACGTTATTTCACAGCCATTTTACACTGCACTTAAGTAACTTATAAGTCACCTATATGTCTAACCTTTACCTGGTAAAGGTTAGGTGCAAAGTTACTTAGTGTGAGGGCACCCTGGCACTAGCCAAGGTGCCCCCACATTGTTCAGGGCCAATTCCCTGAACTTTGTGAGTGCGGGGACACCATTACACGCGTGCACTACATATAGGTCACTACCTATATGTAGCTTCACAATGGTAACTCCGAATATGGCCATGTAACATGTCTAAGATCATGGAATTGCCCCCTCTATGCCATCCTGGCATTGTTGGCACAATTCGATGATCCCAGTGGTCTGTAGCACAGACCCTGGAACTGCCAAACTGCCTTTCCTGGGGTTTCACTGCAGCTGCTGCTGCTGCCAACCCCTCAGACAGGTTTCTGCCCTCCTGGGGTCAAGACAGGCTTTTCCCAGGATGGCAGAACAAAGGACTTCCTCTGAGAGAGGGTGTTACACCCTCTCCCTTTCGAAAATGGTGTGAAGGCAGGGGAGGGGTAGCCTCCCCCAGCCTCTGGAAATGCTTTCTTGGGCACAGATGTGCCCAATTCTGCATAAGCCAGTCTACACCGGTTCAGGGACCCCTTAGCCCCTGCTCTGGCGCGAAACTGGACAAAGGAAAGGGGAGTGACCACTCCCCTGACCTGCACCTCCCCTGGGAGGTGTCCAGAGCTCCTCCAGTGTGCTCCAGACCTCTGCCATCTTGGAAACAGAGGTGCTGCTGGCACACTGGACTGCTCTGAGTGGCCAGTGCCACCAGGTGACGTCAGAGACTCCTTGTGATAGGCTCCTTCAGGTGTTGCTAGCCTATCCTCTCTCCTAGGTAGCCAAACCCTCTTTTCTGGCTATTTAGGGTCTCTGTCTCTGGGGAAACTTTAGATAACGAATGCAAGAGCTCAGCCGAGTTCCTCTGCATCTCTCTCTTCACCTTCTGATAAGGAATCGACTGCTGACCGCGCTGGAAGCCTGCAAACCTGCAACAAAGTAGCTAAGACGACTACTGCAACTCTGTAACGCTGATCCTGCCGCCTTCTCGACTGTTTTCCTGTTTGTGCATGCTGTGGGGGTAGTCTGCCTCCTCTCTGCACCAGAAGCTCCGAAGAAATCTCCTGTGGGTCGACGGAATCTTCCCCCTGCAACCGCAGGCACCAAAAAGCTGCATTACCGGTCCCTTGGGTCTCCTCTCAGCACGACGAGCGAGGTCCCTCGAATCCAGCAACTCTGTCCAAGTGGCCCCCACAGTCCAGTGACTCATCAGTCCAAGTTTGGTGGAGGTAAGTCCTTGCCTCACCTCGCTGGGCTGCATTGCTGGGAACCGCGACTTTTCCAGCTACTCCGGCCCCTGTGCACTTCCGGCGGAAATCCTTCGTGCACAGCCAAGCCTGGATCCACGGCACTCTAACCTGCATTGCACGACTTTCTAAGTTGGTCTCCGGTGACGTGGGACTCCTTTGTGTAACTTCGGGTGAGCACCGTTTCACGCATTCTCGTAGTGCCTGTTTCTGGCACTTCTCCGGGTGCTACCTGCTGTTGAGAGGGCTCCTTGTCTTGCTCGACGTCCCCTCTCTCTCCTGGTCCAATTTACAACCTCCTGGTCCCTCCAGGCCACAGCAGCGTCCAAAAACGCTAACCGCACGATTTGCAGCTAGCAAGGCTTGTTGGCGTTCTTTCGGCGGGAAAACACTTCTGCACGACTCTCCACGGCGAGAGGGATCCGTCCACCAAAGGGGAAGTCTCTAGCCTTTTTCGTTCCTGCAGAAACCTCAGCTTCTTCTGTCCAGTAGAAGCTTCTTTGCACCCACAGCTGGCATTTCCTGGGCATATGCCCATCTCCGACTTGCTTGTGACTTTTGGACTTGGTCCCCTTGTTGCACAGGTACCCTAGATTGGAAATCCACAGTTGTTGCATTGTTGGTTTGTGTCTTTCCTGCATTATCCCTCTAACACGACTTCTTTGTCCTTAGGGGAACTTTAGTGCACTTTGCACTCACTTTTCAGGGTCTTGGGGAGGGCTAATTTTCTAACTCTCACTATTTTCTAATAGTCCCAGCGACCCTCTACAAGTCACATAGGTTTGGGGTCCATTCGTGGTTCGCATTCCACTTTTGGAGTATATGGTTTGTGTTGCCCCTATCCCTATGTGTCCCCATTGCATCCTATTGTAACTATACATTGTTTGCACTGTTTTCTAAGACTATACTGCATATTTTTGCTATTGTGTATATATATCTTGTGTATATTTCCTATCCTCTCACTGAGGGTACACTCTAAGATACTTTGGCATATTGTCATAAAAATAAAGTACCTTTATTTTTAGTATAACTGTGTATTGTGTTTTCTTATGATATTGTGCAAGTGACACTTGTGGTACTGTAGTAGCTTCACACGTCTCCTAGTTCAGCCTAAGCTGCTCTGCTAAGCTACCATTATCTATCAGCCTAAGCTGCTAGACACCCTATACACTAATAAGGGATAACTGGGCCTGGTGCAAGGTGCAAGTACCCCTTGGTACTCACTACAAGCCAGTCCAGCCTCCTACATTGGTTGTGCAGCGGTGGGATAAGTGCTTTGAGACTACTTACCACTCTTGTCATTGTACTTTTCATAAGAGAAAAATATACAAAACAAGGTCAGTGTATATACACATAGCCAAAAAGTTTTGCATTTCCTCTTTTCACTCTTTTCTAAGTGCTGAAAAGTACTTCTCAACTTTCAAAAAGTTCTTAAAAGTTTAAAAAGTTTTTTTCTGTCTTTCTAAAAAGTTCTGAAAACTTTTTTCTCTTTTTCTATCACTTTAACTCTCTCTAAAAATGTCTGGCACAGGCCAAAATGTTGATCTGTCCAAACTTGCATATGATCACCTTAGCTGGAAAGGAGCAAGGAGTCTCTGCATAGAGAGAGGTTTGAGTGTAGGGAAGAATCCTTCCTTGGAACTGTTACTTAACATGCTTAGAGAACAAGATAAGGCTATAGGTGCCCCATCTGTTGAAAAAGTACCTAATAGTTTCCAATCTGATTCAGGGACTCCCCCAGGAAAAGATTCAGGAAATAAACTTCCTAGCCTGCCCATTACTAGACAGTCTAGCATAGTTGGTAATGATGATGAGCCACACCATACAAATAGTGTTGTCTCACATCATAGCAAAAGCATTTATTCTCACCATACTGGTAGTAATGTTTCTGTTAGCCAAGCTGTTAGGGTGGCTTCTGTAAGGGACAGGTCTCCTTCTGTTCATTCCCATCATACCTCTGTATCTAGGAATGTCCCTCCCACCAACCCTGATGACAGAATGTTAGAGAGGGAACTCAATAAGTTGAGGGTGGAACAAACCAGACTGAAGCTTAAAAACCAACAGCTGGATTTGGAAAGACAGAAGTTGGGTTTAGAAACCCATGGTGGCAGCAGCAGTATTCCCCATAGTCATCCTGCTAAAGAGCATGATTCCAGGAATCTGCACAAGATAGTTCCCCCTTATAAGGAGGGGGATGACATTAACAAGTGGTTTGCTGCACTTGAGAGGGCCTGTGTTGTACAGGATGTCCCTCAAAGGCAGTGGGCTGCTATCCTATGGCTATCATTTAGTGGAAAAGGTAGGGATAGGCACCTTACTGTGAAAGAAAATGATGCTAATAATTTCCAAGTTCTTAAGAATGCACTCCTGGATGGTTATGGCTTAACCACTGAACAATACAGGATAAAGTTCAGAGAGACCAAAAAGGAGTCTTCACAAGACTGGGTTGATTTCATTGACCATTCAGTGAAGGCCTTGGAGGGGTGGTTACATGGCAGTAAAGTTACTGATTATGACAGCCTGTATAACTTGATCCTGAGAGAGCATATTCTTAATAATTGTGTGTCTGATTTGTTGCACCAGTACTTGGTGGACTCTGATCTGACCTCTCCCCAAGAATTGGGAAAGAAGGCAGACAAATGGGTCAGAACAAGAGTGAACAGAAAAGTTCATACAGGGGGTGACAAAGATGGCAACAAAAAGAAGGATGGTAAGTCTTCTGACAAGGGTGGGGACAAATCTAAAAATGAGTCTTCATCAGGCCCACAAAAACACTCTGGTGGGGGTGGTGGGTCCAAATCCTCTTTTAATCAGAACAAGGAAAAGAAACCATGGTGCTATTTATGTAAAATAAAAGGCCATTGGACAACAGATCCCAGTTGTCCAAAGAAAGGCACCAATGCTCCTACCACTACAACCCCTACTGCTACCCCTAGTGTCCCTACTAATAGCAGTGGTGGTGGGAGCAAACCTACTAATAGCCAATCCAAGGGAGTAGCTGGGCTCACTATTGGTAACTTAGTTGGGGTTGGCCTTGTTAGGGAGGCCACAGAGGCTGTGTTAGTCTCTGAGGGGGCTATTGATTTAGCCACCTTAGTTGCTTGTCCCCTTAATATGGATAAGTACAAGCAGCTACCCCTAATAAATGGTGTTGAGGTTCAGGCCTACAGGGACACTGGTGCCAGTGTGACTATGGTCATAGAGAAACTGGTCCACCCTGAACAACACCTACTTGGTCACCAGTACCAAGTAACCGATGCTCACAACAACACACTTAGCCACCCCATGGCTGTTGTTAATCTCAACTGGGGGGGGGTTACTGGTCCAAAGAAAGTTGTGGTAGCTTCAGATTTACCTGTAGACTGTCTATTAGGGAATGATTTGGAGACATCAGCTTGGTCAGATGTGGAGTTGGAGGCCCATGCAGCAATGCTGGGCATTCCAGGGCATATTTTTGCTTTGACAAGGGCTCAGGCCAAAAAGCAAAAAGGACAGGGAAGCTTGGATCCTGGAACAATGGACCAAGTGCTCCCTAAAGCTAGGGCTAGTAGAAGCAAACCACTTCCTACTATCCCTCCCTCTACAGTGGATTCTACTTCTGAGGAAGAAGAATTCCCTCCCTGTGCAGAACCTACACCAGAGGAGCTTCAAGCAGACACTGCTGAGCTTTTGGGTGAAGGGGGGCCTGCCAGGGAGGAGCTGAGTGTGGCACAGCAAACCTGTCCCACATTAGAGGGTCTCAGACAGCAAGCTGTCAAACAGGCTAATGGGGATGTCAGTGACTCTCACAGAGTTTACTGGGAGGACAACCTCTTGTACACTGAGCACAGGGATCCTAAACCTGGAGCTGCCAGGAGACTAGTGATTCCTCAGGAGTACAGAAAGTTCCTCCTAACTCTTTCCCACGACATTCCCCTAGCTGGGCACCTGGGTCAAATGAAAACTTGGGACAGACTTGTTCCCTTGTTTCATTGGCCTAGGATGTCTGAGGACACAAAAGATTTGTGTAAGTCCTGTGAAACCTGTCAAGCCAGTGGCAAAACAGGTGGCACTCCAAAGGCACCCCTTATTCCACTGCCTGTGGTTGGGGTTCCCTTTGAAAGGGTAGGGGTTGACATAGTTGGCCCCCTTGACCCTCCTACTGCTTCAGGCAATATGTTTATCTTGGTGGTAGTGGACCATGCCACAAGATATCCTGAAGCTATTCCTTTAAGGACCACTACAGCACCTGCAGTGGCAAAGGCCCTCCTGGGAATATTTTCTAGGGTGGGCTTCCCAAAGGAAGTGGTATCAGACAGGGGAAGCAATTTCATGTCTGCATACTTAAAGGCCATGTGGAAGGAGTGTGGTGTAACTTACAAGTTCACTACACCCTATCATCCACAAACAAATGGACTGGTGGAGAGATTTAATAAAACTCTCAAAGGCATGATTATGGGTCTCCCTGAAAAACTTTGCAGGAGATGGGATATCCTTCTACCATGCCTCCTTTTTGCCTACAGGGAGGTACCCCAGAAAGGAGTGGGCTTCAGCCCCTTTGAACTTCTTTTTGGACACCCTGTTAGGGGTCCACTCACACTTGTAAAGGAGGGTTGGGAACAACCTTTAAAAGCTCCTAAGCAGGATATTGTGGATTATGTACTTGGCCTCAGATCAAGGATGGCTGAGTACATGAAAAAGGGCAGCAAAAACCTTCAGGCCAGCCAAGAGCTTCAGAAGCAATGGCATGATCAGAAGGCTGTTTTGGTTCAGTACCAACCAGGGCAGAAAGTGTGGGTCTTGGAGCCTGTGGCCCCAAGAGCACTCCAAGATAAATGGAGTGGACCCCACACAATTGTTGAAAAGAAGGGAGAAGTCACCTATTTAGTTGACTTAGGCACTGCCAGGAGTCCCCTTAGGGTGCTCCATGTCAACCGCCTGAAACCCTACTATGACAGGGCTGATCTCACCCTGCTCATGGCAACTGATGAGGGACAGGAAGAAGACAGTGATCCTCTACCTGATCTCTTCTCTTCCACAGAACAAGATGCTCTTGTGGAAGGTGTAGTTTTGGCTGATTGTCTTACTGCTGAGCAGAAAGACAATTGCATAAACCTCCTAGATCAATTCTCTGAACTCTTCTCTACTGTGCCAGGTACCACTTCTTGGTGTGAGCACACTATAGATACTGGAGACAGCTTGCCTGTCAAAAGTAAAATCTATAGGCAGCCTGACCATGTCAGGGACTGCGTAAAGCAAAAGGTCTAGAAAATGTTGGAACTAGGAGTGGTTGAGCACTCTGACAGTCCGTGGGCTTCTCCTGTGGTACTTGTACCAAAACCCCATTCCAAAGATGGAAAGAAGGAAATGCGGTTTTGTGTAGACTATAGAGGTCTCAACTTGGTAACCAAAACTGATGCTCACCCTATACCCAGGGCAGATGAGCTCATAGATACACTGGCATCTGCCAAGTATCTAAGCACTTTTGACTTGACTGCAGGGTATTGGCAGATCAAATTGTCAGAAGATGCTAAACCTAAGACTGCATTTTCAACCATTGGAGGACATTACCAGTTTACTGTAATGCCTTTTGGTTTGAAGAATGCACCTGCCACTTTTCAAAGGTTGGTGAATACAGTCCTGCAAGGGCTGGAAGCTTTCAGTGCAGCATATTTGGACGATATAGCTGTCTTTAGCTCCAGCTGGGATGATCACCTGGTCCACCTATGGAAAGTTTTGGAGGCCCTGCAAAAGGCAGGCCTCACTATCAAGGCTTCAAAGTGCCAGATAGGGCAGGGTAAGGTGGTTTATCTGGGACACCTTGTTGGTGGGGAACAGATTGCACCACTACAGGGGAAAATCCAAACAATTATTGATTGGGTTCCCCCTACCACTCAGACTCAGGTGAGAGCCTTCCTAGGCCTCACTGGGTATTACAGGAGGTTCATTAAGAACTATGGCTCCATTGCAGCCCCTCTTAATGACCTCACATCCAAGAAAATGCCTAAAAAGGTATTATGGACAGCAAACTGTCAGAAAGCTTTTGAGGAGCTGAAGCAGGCCATGTGCTCTGCACCTGTCCTGAAAAGCCCTTGTTACTCTAAAAAATTCTATGTCCAAACTGATGCATCTGAATTAGGAGTAGGGGCAGTCCTATCACAACTTAATTCTGAGGGCCAGGATCAACCTGTTGCTTTTATTAGTAGGAGGTTGACCCCTAGAGAAAAGCGTTGGTCTGCCATTGAGAGGGAGGCCTTTGCTGTGTTCTGGGCTCTGAAGAAGTTGAGGCCATACTTGTTTGGCACTCACTTCATTGTTCAGACAGACCACAAACCTCTACTTTGGCTAAAACAAATGAAAGGTGAAAACCCTAAATTGTTGAGGTGGTCCATATCCCTAGAGGGAATGGACTATACAGTGGAACATAGACCTGGGAGTAGCCACTCCAATGCAGATGGACTCTCCAGATATTTCCACTTAGACAATGAAGACTCATCAGGTCATGGCTAGTCTTATTGTCCTTCGTTTGGGGGGGGGTTGTGTAGGAAAGTACCATCTTGCCTGGCATGTTACTCCCATTTTTCACTGTATATATGTTGTTTTAGTTGTATGTGTCACTGGGACCCTGTTCACCAGGGCCCCAGTGCTCATAAGTGTGCCTGAATGTGTTACCTGTGTAGTGACTAACTGTCTCACTGAGGCTCTGCTAATCAGAACCTCAGTGGTTATGCTCTCTCATTTCTTTCCAAATTGTCACTAACAGGCTAGTGACCAATTTTACCAATTTACATTGGCTTACTGGAACACCCTTATAATTCCCTAGTGTATGGTACTGAGGTACCCAGGGTATTGGGGTTCCAGGAGATCCCTATGGGCTGCAGCATTTCTTTTGCCACCCATAGGGAGCTCTGACAATTCTTACACAGGCCTGCCACTGCAGCCTGAGTGAAATAACGTCCACGTTATTTCACAGCCATTTTACACTGCACTTAAGTAACTTATAAGTCACCTATATGTCTAACCTTTACCTGGTAAAGGTTAGGTGCAAAGTTACTTAGTGTGAGGGCACCCTGGCACTAGCCAAGGTGCCCCCATATTGTTCAGGGCCAATTCCCTGAACTTTGTGAGTGCGGGGACACCATTACACGCGTGCACTACATATAGGTCACTACCTATATGTAGCTTCACAATGGTAACTCCGAATATGGCCATGTAACATGTCTAAGATCATGGAATTGCCCCCTCTATGCCATCCTGGCATTGTTGGCACAATTCGATGATCCCAGTGGTCTGTAGCACAGACCCTGGCACTGCCAAACTGCCTTTCCTGGGGTTTCACTGCAGCTGCTGCCAACCCCTCAGACAGGTTTCTGCCCTCCTGGGGTCAAGCCAGGCTTGTCCGAGGATGGCAGAACAAAGGACTTCCTTTGAGAGAGGGTGTTACACCCTCTCCCTTTGGAAAATGGTGTGAAGGCAGGGGAGAGGTAGCCTCCCTCAGCCTCTGGAAATGCTTTCTTGGGCACAGATGTGCCCAATTCTGCATAAGCCAGTCTACACCGTTTCAGGGACCCCTTAGCCCCTGCTCTGGCGCGAAACTGGACAAAGGAAAGGGGAGTGACCACTCCCCTGACCTGCACCTCCCCTGGGAGGTGTCCAGAGCTCCTCCAGTGTGCTCCAGACCTCTGCCATCTTGGAATCAGAGGTGCTGCTGGCACACTGGACTGCTCTGAGTGGCCAGTGCCACCAGGTGACGTCAGAGACTCCTTGTGATAGGCTCCTTCAGGTGTTGCTAGCCTATCCTCTCTCCTAGGTAGCCAAACCCTCTTTTCTGGCTATTTAGGGTCTCTGTCTCTGGGGAAACTTTAGATAACGAATGCAAGAGCTCAGCCGAGTTCCTCTGCATCTCTCTCTTCACCTTCTGATAAGGAATCGGCTGCTGACCACGCTGGAAGCCTGCAAACCTGCAACAAAGTAGCTAAGACGACTACTGCAACTCTGTAACGCTGATCCTGCCGCCTTCTTGACTGTTTTCCTGTTTGTGCATGCTGTGGGGGTAGTCTGCCTCCTCTCTGCACCAGAAGCTCCGAAGAAATCTCCCGTGGGTCGACGGAATCTTCCCCCTGCAACCGCAGGCACCAAAAAGCTGCATTACCGGTCCCTTGGGTCTCCTCTCAGCACGACGAGCGAGGTCCCTCGAATCCAGCAACTCTGTCCAAGTGGCCCCCACAGTCCAGTGACTCATCAGTCCAAGTTTGGTGGAGGTAAGTCCTTGCCTCACCTCGCTGGCCTGCATTGCTGGGAACCGCGACTTTTCCAGCTACTCCGGCCCCTGTGCACTTCCGGCGGAAATCCTTCGTGCGCAGCCAAGCCTGGGTCCACGGCACTCTAACCTGCATTGCACGACTTTTTAAGTTGGTCTCCGGCGACGTGGGACTCCTTTGTGTAACTTCGGGTGAGCACCGTTTCACGCATCCTCGTAGTGCCTGTTTCTGGCACTTCTCCGGGTGCTACCTGCTGCTGAGAGGGCTCCTTGTCTTGCTCGACGTCCCCTCTCTCTCCTGGTCCAATTTGCGACCTCCTGGTCCCTCCAGGGCCACAGCAGCGTCCAAAAACGCTAACCGCACAATTTGCAGCTAGCAAGGCTTGTTGGCGTTCTTTCGGCGGGAAAACACTTCTGCACGACTCTCCACGGCGAGAGGGATCCGTCCACCAAAGGGGAAGTCTCTAGCCCTTTTCGTTCCTGCAGAAACCTCAGCTTCTTCTGTCCAGTAGAAGCTTCTTTGCACCCACAGCTGGCATTTCCTGGGCATATGCCCATCTCCGACTTGCTTGTGACTTTTGGACTTGGTCCCCTTGTTCCACAGGTACCCTAGATTGGAAATCCACAGTTGTTGCATTGTTGGTTTGTGTCTTTCCTGCATTATCCCTCTAACACGACTTCTTTGTCCTTAGGGGAACTTTAGTGCACTTTGCACTCACTTTTCAGGGTCTTGGGGAGGGCTAATTTTCTAACTCTCACTATTTTCTAATAGTCCCAGCGACCCTCTACAAGGTCACATAGGTTTGGGGTCCATTCGTGGTTCGCATTCCACTTTTGGAGTATATGGTTTGTGTTGCCCCTATCCCTATGTGTCCCCATTGCATCCTATTGTAACTATACATTGCTTGCACTGTTTTCTAAGACTATACTGCATATTTTTGCTATTGTGTATATATATCTTGTGTATATTTCCTATCCTCTCACTGAGGGTACACTCTAAGATACTTTGGCATATTGTCATAAAAATAAAGTACCTTTATTTTTAGTATAACTGTGTATTGTGTTTTCTTATGATATTGTGCAAGTGACACTTGTGGTACTGTAGTAGCTTCACACGTCTCCTAGTTTAGCCTAAGCTGCTCTGCTAAGCTACCATTATCTATCAGCCTAAGCTGCTAGACACCCTATACACTAATAAGGGATAACTGGGCCTGGTGCAAGGTGCAAGTACCCCTTGGTACTCACTACAAGCCAGTCCAGCCTCCTACAGGGTTGCCTTTTGGTGGTGGTGAAAAGGCGGCAAAAAGTTGTTTAGACTCTGATAGTTTTAGTTTTATCAATGAATAACATAAGTGCTCTCTTGACATCTAATGTGTGAAAAGCTCTTTCCGCAACAGAATCTGTTTGAGGGAAAACAACTGGCAACTCGATGGATTGCTTAAGATGAAATTGAGATACAACCTTAGGTAGGAATTTAGAGTTGGTACGTAGAACCACTTTACCTCTGTGTATTTGGAAGAAGGGTTCTTCTATGGTTAAAGCCTGGAACTCTCCTAAGTGAAGTGACGGTGACTGAGAACCCACTTTCCAAGATAGAAATTGAAGAGGTTATGGGTGTAGACGCTCAAATGGGGGAACCCATGAGTCCTGTAGATAGTATATTAGGATTCCAAGAAGGTGCAGGAGGAATCCTTGGTGAATAACCCATTTGAGATCTTCTGTAAAGGCTTTGATTACCAGAATTTTGAAGAGAAAACTGTGCTGCCTATCTTAGAGGTAAGCAGCTATTGCAGCAAGATGTAACCATATAGAAGTATATGCTTTGTAAGGAAAGCATCTAATAGACAATGGCCCTCATTGTCACTTTGGTGGTCTGTAGGAAGTTGGCTCTGTATATACTATTTCAAAGTAAGAAATAGCATGCACAGAGTCCAAAGGTTCCCCTTAGAGGTAAGATAGGTGCAAAAGTAGATAATTCTAATGCTCTATTTTGTGGTAGTGTGGTCAAGCAGTAGGCTTATCAGAGGGTAGTGTTAAGCATTTGTTGTACACACACAGGCAATAAATGAGGAACACACACTCAAAGACTTACTCCAGGCCAATAGGTTTTTATATTGA
The DNA here is from genome assembly GCF_031143425.1 of Pleurodeles waltl. Classification (NCBI taxonomy): domain Eukaryota; kingdom Metazoa; phylum Chordata; class Amphibia; order Caudata; family Salamandridae; genus Pleurodeles; species Pleurodeles waltl. Next base: position 1,348,492,762 of record NC_090437.1, on the reverse strand, counting down.
AAAATATATTTTCTTAGTTTATTTTAAGAACCACATGTTCAAGATTTACAGTAAACACTTTAAATTTAAGGTACTTCACTTAGATACTTTAGGAACGTTGAGTGAAAACAATATCATGTACAGTCTTTGTAAAAATGACAATAAGCTATTTTCAAAGTGGACACAGTTCAAAAATCAACAGTTCCTGGGGGAGGTAAGTAAAGGTTAGATTAGGAGGTAAGTAAAACACTTACAAGTCTCAGGCCTGGGGCATAGGCAGCCCACGATGGGGGTTCAAGGCAACCCCAAAGTTACCACTCCAGCAGCTCAGGGCCGGTCATGTGCAGAGGTCAAAGAGGGGCCCAAAACACATAGGCGCCTATGGAGAACAGGGGTGCTCCGGTTCCAGTCTGCCAGCAGGTAAGTACCTGCGTCCTCGGGGGGCAGTCCAGGGGGGTTTTGTAGAGCACCGGGGGGGGGGGGGACACAAGTAGGCACACAAAACACACCTTCAGTGGCACAGGGGCGGCAGGGTGCAGTGCAGGAGTCGGGTTTTGTATAGGTTTCAATGGAGGGACCCGGGGGTCACTCTAGCAGTGAAGGCAGACACAGGGGAGGGGCTTCTTGGGACAGCCACCACCTGGGCAAGGCACAGGGTTGCCTGGGGGTCACTCCTGTGTCGAAGTTCGGTTCCTTCAGGTCCTGGGGGCTGTGGGTGCAGTGTTGGTTCCAGGCGTCCGGTCCTTTGTTACAGGCAGACGTGGTCATGGGGAGCGTCTAGATTCTCTCTGCAGGTGTCGCTGTGGGGGCTCAGGGGGTCGTCTCTGGTTACTCACAGGCTCGCAGTCGCCGGGGAGTCCTCTCTGAGGTGTGTGTTCTCTGGATCTCGAGCCGGGGGCGTCGGGTGCAGAGTGGGAAGTCTTACGCTTCCGGTGGGAAAAGTGAAGTCTTGGGGAGTTGCTTCTTTGTTGCAAAGGAGTAGCTGGTTTTGAACAGGGCCGCTGTTGATGGGAGTTTCTTGGTCCTTTAGTCCAGGGCAGTTCGCTGAGGCTTCAGAGGTCGCTGGTCCCTGTTGGATGCGTCGCTGGAGCAGGTTTTGGAAGTTGGAGACAGGCCAGTAGGGCTGGGGCCAAAGCAGTTGTCGTCTTCCTCCTTCTCTGCAGGCTTGTAGGTCAGCAGTCCTTGTTTCTTCAGGTTGCAGGAATCTGATTTCCTGGGATGTTGGGAGCCCCTAAATACTGAATTTAGGGGTGTGTTTAGGTCTGGGAGGGCAGTAGCCAATGGCTACTGTCCTTGAGGGTGATTACACCCTTTTTGTGCCTCCTCCCTGTGGGAAGGGGGGGGCACATCCCTAATCCTATTGGAGGAATCCTCCAAACTCAAGATGGAGGATTTCTCAAGGCAGGGGTCACCTCAGCTCAGGACACCTTAGGTGCTGTCCTGACTGGTGGGTGACTCCTCCTGGTTTTTCTCATTATCTCCTCCAGCCTTGCCGCCAAAAGTGGGGGCAGTGGCCGGAGGGGTGGGCATCTCCACTAGGTGAGATGCCCTGGGGCGCTGTAACAAAAGGGGTGAGCCTTTGAGGCTCACCGCCAGGTGTTACAGTTCCTGCAGGGGGAGGTGAGAAGCACATCCACCCAGTACAGGCTTTGTTCTTGGCCACAGAGTGACAAAGGCACTCTCCCCATGTGACCAGCAACATGTCTGGTGTGTGGAAGGCTGGCAGAAACTGGTCAGCCTACACTAGAAGTCGGGTAGGTATTCAGGGAGCATGTGTAAGATGCCCTCGGGGTGTATGTTACAATAAATTGCACACTGGCATCAGTGCGCATTTATTGTGCTGAGAAGTTGGATACCAAACTTCCCAGTTTTCAGTGTAGCCATTATGTAACTGTGGAGTTTGTGTTTGACAAACTCCAGGACCATGGGGGTCATTACGACCTTGGCGGGCGGCGTGCGGCTGCACTCCTGCGGCCCCCATTACGACATCCCCACTGGGCCGGCATGAGGCCGCAACATAGGAGCCGGCGGTGTTGCAGTAGCACCTGTCGCGCTTTTCACTGTCTGCTTTGCAGCCAGTGAAAAGCTGGCTGGGGCCCTGTTAGGGGGCCCCTGCACTGCCCATGCCAGTAGCATGCGCAGTGCAGGGGCCCCCGGACACCCTTTACCGCCAGCCTCTTCCTGGCGGTGCAAACCGCCAGAAACAGGCTGGCGGTAGGGGTGTCATAATCCCCAGGGCAGCGCTGCTTGCAGGGCTGCCCTGGCGGATTATCACCGCCGGGGCTAAAACGGCGGGTAACAGCCGGCCCCGGCAGTGCAACCGCGGCGCTACAGCCGCGGTCGTAATATCCCAGGAAGCACCGCCAGCCTGTTGGTGCTTCCATCGAAACAGCCCTGGCGGTCTTGGACCCCCAGGGTTGTAATGACCCCCCATATACTCTTATGGCTACCCTGTACTTACAATGTCTAATCTTTTGCTTAGACACTGTAGGGGCATAGTGCTCATGCACATATTCCCTCACCTGTTGTATAGTGCACCATGCACTAGGGCTGTAAGGCTTGCTAGAGGGGTGACTTATCTATGCCACAGGCAGTGTGAGGTTGGCATGGCACTCTGAGGGGAGTGCCATGTCGACTTAGTCATTTTCTCCCTACCAGCACACACAAGCTGTGAGACAGTGTGCATGTGCTGGGTGAGGGGTCCCCAGGGTGGCATAAGACATGCTGCAGCCCTCAGAGACCTTCCCTTGCATCAGGGCCCTTGGTACCAGTTACAAGGGACTTACCTGAGTGCCAGGGTTGTGCCAATTGTGGAGACAAAGTTACAGTTGAGGGAAAGAACTCTGGTGCTGTTGCCTGTTTAGCAGGGTCCCAGCACACTTTCAAATCATAACTTAAAATTTCCTTATATGGTCTTTTTCAAAGACCGCCAAAACTGTGGGTGCCAGAACACCACCAGTGCTGGCGGTGTTCCACCCACCATATTATAACTACTGCAGGATTTCCATGAGCGGAGGCGAATAGACTCTTACACTATCGGTCCCGCCCCCAAGGAGGACTTCGCCCGCCATATTATTAGCAGTAATACGGCGTGGCAGTGTCCTGATGGCGGGGCGCTGCCAGTGGTGGAAGCGCCTGTTCCCGTTCCCTGCCGGACGAACTCCTCGCAGGACAAGGTAAGTCAGGCGTCCGACAGGGGAGGGTGGTGGTAGGGTGGCGGGTGTTGTATGTGTATGTATATGTGTGTGAGTGGGTGTTGTCTGCATGTGTGAATGTCAGTGTGTATACATGTTTGTGTGCATGTTTATATGCGTGTGTGTATGTGTGGTTGAATGCGTGTATGAATGTTGAAGTGAATGCATGTATAAACGTTGAAGCGAATGCATGTAGAAATGAAGTGAATGCATGTATGAATGTTGAAGTGAATGCGTTTATGGATGCATGCGAGTGAATGTGTGTATGTCAGTGTTGGTGAATGAGGGTATGCAGGGTGCATGTGTGCATGTGCATGTATGCAGGTTGGGGGGGCGCTGTACCTGAAGGGGAGAAAGGGTGTGTGTGCCTGAGATGGAGGTGGGGGGTCCTGATATGGAGGGGGGGTGGGGTATTGTGCTTGGTAGAGGGTGGGGAGTCGCCTGCCAGACACAGGGAGGAAATTCCCTGTTACTAGTAGCCTTTCCGCAAGGGTTTTCGTGGCAGTGCTACCGCCATGGAAACTCTGGTGGAAAGCCAGCTCAAAATACCACCGGCAGTCTTCATTGGACCGCCATTTCAGAGATGCTCATCTCTGGCCACGCGGTTCTAAAGGCCCTGGCGGTATGAGTGGGGATGTGGTGGGTTGGCAGAGGCCAACCAGCCACACTCATAATGTGGCGGTCTTCACCGCCAGTCTGTTGGCGGTGAAACCACCACAGTTGCCCTGGCGGTCAGAAGACTGCCATGGTCATAATGAGGGCCAACGTCTTGCACCGTGGCTTCGAAAGGGTCAATTTGTTTTGAATGACAATAGCAAACAAAACTTAACAATTTTGCTGCACAGTAGGCTCTAGTGGTGGGCCTACATGCTTCCTTAAGAATGCCCATTCATTCTTGTGGTAGGTTATGGTATCCAAACTCCATGACCTGAGGAGCCAAATTGCTAGGTTGAGAGTTTTGGGATCCGAGTGTCTGATCTGTCCTTGATTCTGAGAGAGAAAGCCCGGCCTGTTGGGAAGCTTCTTGTGTGGAACTACCGAGAGATCTAGTAGTGTTCTGAACCAGTGCTGACGCACCCAAGTGGGAGCGTCAAGGATTATTGAGACGTTTGCAGGAGCTTCTGAACCAGAAATGGAAGGGGAGAGAGAGAGGGAAAAGCGTAGGCAGATATCGCTGACCAACTCATCCATAGTGCGTTGCCCTTGGATAGTGGGTGTGGAAACCTGGTAGCAAATTGTGGGCATTTTGCATTTTCTGCTGTGGTGAAAAGGTCTATTTGAGGAACCCCGCCCATCTTTGGAAATATGATTGGAGGACTTGGTGGTGGTGTTCCCACTCGTGGACTTGTTGCTACATCCTGCGGAGTAGGTCCGCAAACTCTGTCTGTTCCCTGAAGGTATTACGCTAACAGGTGAATGTTGTGATGTAAAGCCACTTCCACTTAAGCTGCGACAGGAGTGATAGTTAATGAGACTGTGTCCCTCCTTGTTTTTGTAGGTAATACACGGCTGTCAAACTGTTTGCCCAAACTAAGACAAACTTGTGAGTCAGCTGAGGAAGGAAAGCTTTCAACGTTAGGAGAACAGCTTGAAGCTCTAGGTAGTTGATGTGCAGACTGTGGTGTACGACATCCCAAAGGCCCTCACTGTTAGGCCCACTAGGTGTGCACCCCATCACGTCTGTGAGCTGCGACCACTGCTATGCATTTGGTGAACATTCAAGGTGTGGTGGTTACCCCGAATGGAAGAACCTTGAAATGGCAATGCTTCCCGGCTATGACACATCTTAAGTATTTGTGATGAGCTGGATCTTATGGTATGTGGCAGTAGGCATCCTTTTAGGTTTAGTTGCTTGTTGAAGAAGTGGGATGACATCCTGTAAGGTGACCATGTGGAAGTGCTCTGATAGGATGACTTTGTTTAATGGCCAAAGATCTAAGGCTGTTCTTACTGACACGTCCTTTTTGGGGATTAGGAAGTACAGAGGGTAAACTCCTGGGTCCTGATGTTGAAGAGGAATGGGTTCTATGGCCCTTTTGAGAAGAAGGGCCTGGAGTTCCTGCTTGAGTAGTGTTTGATGTTCCTGTGTTAACCTGTGAGTGTGCGGTGGAATGTTGGGTGGCGTGGTTATGAGCTCCAGACAATAGCCATGTTGGACAATGGCTAACACCAGCTTGTCTGTGGTGATGGAATCCTAAGTTGGATGGAAATATTGTAGCCTCTGCGGTGTGTGGTCGATGGGGAGGATAGGGTAGTCACTGTTTGGTGGCGGGTGCTGCTCCGTGAAAGGAGGCACTCTTACCTCTACCTTTGTTATTGTTGTCTCTAAATGTGCCACAGTAGTAGCTTGTGGCGTGTGAACTCTGTGGCTGCTTCTGTTGTGAAGTGGATGTCTCTGGACGTATAGGCACCGCAGTATTATGGGCAAGGAAAAGTGCACATGGGAACAGGCATTTGTAGTGCTCCCATTACTTTGGTAGTGTCTGTCTTTTTTTAATCGTTTCTAAGGTACTGTCTACCGGTGGACCAAAGAAATTATCATTGTCGAATGGCATGTTAAGAACAGCCTGTTGGACCTATTGTTTGAAGCCAGAACACCTTAGCTAAGCGTGTCCCATAAGGAGAATGCTTGTGCTGATTCCTAATGATGCATTATCTGCTGCATCAAGGGTGCAGCGAACAGAGGTGTTGGTGACCGGTTGCCCCTCTGTCACAATTTGTTGACACCTTTTTCTATGCTCTTCAGTAAGGTACTGGAGTAGCTCCTCCATTTTGTCCCAGTGAGCTCTATCGTAGCATGCTAAGAGAGCCATGGAAATGGTGATATGTCCATGGTTGGCAGCCGGAGCTGCAGCCCTTCTCCCTGCAGCGTCTACACGCTTGCTTTCTTTCTCTGTGGGCGGTGTATCCCCAGTAGCTTGGGAATTAGTGGTGACAATGGAGCGTGGTGGCAGTTGGCCCCAAATGAAAATAGGGTCAGATAGTGCTGCTTTATATTTTTTATCCACTCTAGGAACGACGACCCAGGCCCTAACAGGGTCCTTAAGGATGTCTTGAGCATGCTGCATCACACCCTTTAGCATGGGCAGATACTGTGAGTTCCTGTGTGCAGCTAGGGTGTCAAAGAGGAAGTCTTGTTCCAGTGGTTCCCTGTGAAGCTGTACATTGTGGAAAGCTGCCGCTCTCGCAATGACCTCCTGGTATAAGGTTGCAAGCTGGATAAAGATCTGGGTAATTCCCTGTATCGGGATCCATGTAATACATGTCCTATGGTTTGGGATCCCCTTGTGACCCCCCCCCCCCCCAACCCACCAGTGCTCGATTGTGGTGACCCCAAGGGTGATATTTATAGGGCATCATGGGGTGGAGACTATGGTAGCGGAGAATGAGGGGGTGACTGAGGTGGTTGAGAGGGAAGTGTGGAGGGCGTGGAAGAAAGGCAGGGCTGGTGGCCTTGTCCATGGTTTTCTTCCTAGGAGGAAGGGGTACATTCAGTGCCTTCACAAAAGTCAATTTCCTCTTCAGTGGTGGAGGAGAGGAGGGTGTAGCAAGAATACAACCAGTCCCTGCTTGAATTTGGATTTCTTCACTGTCGAAATTCCAGCTTTACCAATAGGTGCTGCGAAAATCGATGACGTTTTGTTGGCTATCCGAGGGTTTTGGCTTCAATGTATAAGGCCTCATTGGCATTGAGGTGAAGGGAAGAGACAAATGGGCGGCATCAAGATGGAGTCAGTGCCGAAGTCAGGTCTGACCATGGCTGGCAAGCAGTGACGGTCCAGTGACCTCAGACTGTGGGACTCTTGATGGCAACCATTCTTGTGGTTGGCTTGGGTGGTGATGGGGCGGGCGGGGCTGCAGTAATCACATGTTGAGCAGATGGAACTTCCTGCATTTTTAAGTCTACCTTCGTGTCGGAGCCGGAGCTTTTGTTAAGAGAGGAGGCCTCTTCTTCCTCAACGGTTGCTCTTGTGCATGTTCCTCGCTGGAAATGTCAGAAGTGTCGTCCACGGCACTGTGAGATACTTTCAAGCAACAATCCCTTCGGTCCCAGAGGCTCTTCTTCGACCTGAATGATTTACATGCCCCGCATTTGGCTTCTTTGAGGTCCGAAGAGAGAGGCACAAATTGCACACAGAGTGTAACGCAGAAGTAGAAAAGCACAAACAATAATACAGTTGAAGATAGAGAAGAACCAATATAATCAAACTGAAAGGGGGTTGAAGCACAGAGTAAAGGCACACAAGTCTGAACCTGACGGTGGAGAGAAAAGAATCCAACAATGGAGCCAATGCGCATCATCACCGAGAGGAAGGGTCACTCTACCTCGTGACTCAAAAGAGTTCTTCAAAGAAAAACAACTTGCAGAATGCCGGACACAACACTAGATGGCAGGAGTATGCAGAGAACGTGTATCTATAGCCACACGTGCCATCAAACACTTTGTTTCATTTAATCTGTCAGTATTCAGGAGCTTTCCAAAGTATCCTGCAAGTGATTCTCATTTCAGCAGGGAAAATAAATTACATGATTCTGGCTTCAACAAATGGTGCAACTCCTGTGACTCTAAGGTAAATCCTACTTACCAATAATTCCGCAGTTCTTAGCACTGATTAAATCTGAACAGACTCGACAACAAAAGTCTGAAACCCCACTCAGCTCACTTTAATCCTTCAAGATTCCGCAAACTGTTTCAAAATAATCACTGCCTTCTATGATGTGAGATACAAAATCATTTATTTGTAAAAAAAAAAATTAAACATCCTGAAAAGTGAGTGTAAACAGACTAAAAAAAACCTAAAAAAACAGTATGAGAAAAATTCACAACACTGAAAATATTCCATTTTATTTTTAATGAAAAAATATCCATAAGATGACACAAGTACGTAATAACAGATAACACTTTTAAATACAGCCAGTCTCACACATAATCTAGGAGAACACAGCACTACGCATGCCCCATCACAGCCATGCGAACATCTGGGATCGCCAACCGCCACGCGTGCAGCAGACCGCCACGCATGCTCCGCTATGGTCAGGTCAAAGACTGAAGCAGCAGGATCTTCTCGTTCATGCAGAAGCGGTGCAGCACTGTCATGAGGTTCTCTCCGCAGCGCGACACCTGCCGCTCCATGGCCAGGCGGAAGTCCTCCTTCACCCCCTTGGTGATTCCACGTGTCACTGTGTGATGCCTGCGGTGAAGAGTAACAAATGATGAGTCGAAATACAAGAACTCATGGCTTTCTCTCACTACTAACCAACACGGCGTCTTTGTTCTTTAATGACCACACATCTATGGAAAGACACCCGAGGGCTCATGCATGCTCCGCAGTATGCGGAGAGCTTCATGTATGTATGATGTGTAAACAATAAAGAAAAGTGAAAACTTTACTGTGGACATGAAAGATGCAAGATGAGCTGCACCAAGAAAACATGTTAACATATGTTAAACTGCTAAAGCCATGATGTGATGATGCTTCCAGGTAACCCTGTCAGTGTTTATCACAAATCACATGGAGGGTTTGGACATGTGTTAACTTATGATCCAACCGCCGTTCTAATACCAAAAGGGAAAATTGTGGAAAATAATTAAAATACACAAATATTGAATTCCAATTATTGCTACCCTGATTTGAAGGGTATAGGGCTCTGAAAATGACTCCGGACCTGAGTTAGATATTGGCGGACGAGTAACTCAGTCACAACGGTGACAGATATCCCGTCTGCTGAATTTTAAGTTCCATTATTTCGGCGGATGGATATCCGTCGCCGTTGTGACACTGTAAGCCATCTGCCAATATCTAAATCAGGCCCGGAGTCAGTTTATTTCTTGTGAGATCTCCAGAATGTGTGCCCTCACATCGGCTGGCCGTGCCTACTCATCGCTGCAATACACAGGTCCATCTGCTTTGCACAGCGACAAAGACAGTGGCCTACTGAAGGGTATTAATGAAAATTCGATATATTGAAAAGCTACATCCTGGCCACCTTGTCACCCAGGTGTCATCCTTCAGATGTTTGTTGCACTTTGTTTAACCCCAGCAAAGGTTTAGGACCAATATGTAGGACAGTATCAAACTGACTGACTTGGATTTACAAGTGAGAATAGTCGCAAACTGGAAGCAAAATAAAAACAAATGATTTTCCATCAACGTTTTCTACAAGAACAAAGTTTAAAACCTTTTTACTTCCCATGTTAGTGACTTTGGGCCACATGTATCAAAATTCCATTTTGCATTCGCTAAATAGCAAATTTTAAGAAATCGCTATTTAGGGAATGCAAAATGGTATGTAACAACATAACAATTCCTTAATAGCAATTCCTACAGTGTCACCATCTGCATCGGAAATTTAGCATTTCCTTACTAGCTATTTACTAGGAAATGCAAAACCAAAGGTGCCTAGAGGCCTAAGGCCCCCTTAGCTGCGCCCATAAAAATAAACTGTGCACATGTAAAGTGCACCCATGCCCATACACAGCACTTTAAAAAATGCATTTTTAATGCTTGCTTTTTTTTAATTTTTTTATTGCACACGGTTACCATTGACTTGGAGTCGATGGTAACAGCATTTCCTAAATGCCCATTTCGCATTTAGGAAATGCTTGATACATGTGTTTAGGGAATCGCAATTAGGAAATTCCTATTTTGAGTAGCAATTTTAGTGAATCGCAAAAATTGCAATTCCCTAAAACGGGACTGGCAATGCCTTTCATACACTTGGAAAGGCAATGTTGCATTCGCAAATGGTCGAATTTAGTGATTCATGCCGTTTGCGTTGATACATATTGCCCTTTATCCCTTAGTAGTCACATCTAAAGCAGGCGCCAAATGACATCGGTTATGAACCGACACAGCAAAGGGCCTGTGTTTTGATGTTTAGAATCAGATATATTGAGGGCTCGGTAAGGCCGCTCATCCCATTGTATCTCCATGGGACAAGCTCTTGCCCAACAACACTCACACGATGCAGATCTGCGACAGACTCCTCGATTACAGACCTTCCAAACAGTGGTGACTGTATTCCTTTGAGGATATTAGAGACATGATAGTAAGGCAGACGCACAAATAAGGCATCACAGTTTTTTGCATCTAAGCAAGAGCAGGTTATTTTTTTGTGCCTCACAAGGAAAATCCAGCTATTTACAGTTTTTAGGATCTCCAATTATCCCAGTTGAAAAAGGGAACTACAAGAGCTGGGCATGTGTGCGGTGCAGTCATGACCCGCTACCCTTGGTGTAACCAGAGGTGACCGCGCGTAGGTCTATCATCACCTCAGAGATCAGTACCAGTGCAGCGGGCAGTACTATAGGTCCATCCTCGTCTTAGACTTTGGTACTTACAGAGCAGGCAGTACCGTACATCTATCCCCTCCTCAGAGCTCAATACTCACAGAGGTAGCAGTACCCTGGGGTAGGTCTACCCTTGCCTCAGAGCTCAATACTTGCAGAGGTAGCAGTACTTTAGGTCTATCCTTCGCATAGATAGCAGTACCAGAGGTCTATACTCTTCTCAGAGGTCAGTACTCGCAGAGGTAGCAGTACCGTAGGTCCATCGTCACCTCAGAGTTCAGTACTCGCAGAGATAGCAGTACAGGAGGTCTATAGTCTTCTCAGAGTTCAGTGCTCTCAGGTAGCAGTACCGTAGGTCTATAGTCTCCTCAGAGTTCAGTACTCATAAAAGGTAGCATTACCGGAGATCTATCCTTGCCTCAGCGCTCAATACTCGCAGAGGTAGCAGTACCAGAGGTCTATAGTCTCCTCGGAGTTCAGTACTCTCAAGTAGCAGTACCGGATGTCTATCCTCACCTCAGAGTTCAGTACTCTCAGAGGTAGCAGTACCGGAGGTCTATAGTCTCCTCAGAGTTCAGTACTTGCAGAGGTAGCAGTACTGTAGGTCTATAGTCTCCTCAGGGTTTAGTACTCGCAGAGGTAACAGTACTGGAGGTCTATCCTCACCTCAGAGCTCAGTGCTGACAGAGGTAGCAGTACCGTAGGTCTATAGTCTCCTCAGAGTTCAGTACTCATAGAGGTAGCATTACCGGAGATCTATCCTTGCCTCAGCGCTAAATGCTCGCAGAGGTAGCAGTACCAGAGGTCTATAGTCTCCTCGGAGTTCAGTACTCTAAGAGGTAGCAGTACCGTAGGTCTGTAGTCTCCTCAGAGCTCAGTATTCGCAGAGGTAGCAGTACTCTCAGGTAGCAGTACCAGAGGTCTATAGTCTTCTCAGAGTTCAGTACTTGCAGAGGTAGCAGTACCGTAGGTCTATAGTCTCCTCAGGGTTCAGGACTTGCAGAGGTAGCAGTACCGGAGGTCTATAGTCTCCTCGGAGTTCAGTACTGGCAGAGGTAGCAGTACTGGAGGTCTATAGTCTCCTCAGAGTTCAGTATTCACAGAGGTAACAGTACTGTAGGTCTATCCAAGCCTCAGAGTTCAGTACTCGTAGAGGTAGCAGTACTGGAGGTTTATCCTCACCTCGGAGTTCAGTACTCGCAGAGTTAGCAGTACCGGAGGTCTATAGTCTCCTCAGAGTTCAGTACTCACAAAGGTAGCAGTACCATAGGTCTATAGTCTCCCCAGAGTTCAGTACTTATAGAGGTAGCATTATCGGGGGTCTATAGTCTCCTCAGAGTTCAGTACTCTCAGAAGTAGCAGTACCATAGGTCTATAGTCTCCTCAGAGCTCAGTATTCGCAGAGGTAGCAATACCGGAGGTCTATAGTCTCCTCAGAGTTCAGTACTCGCAGAGGTAGCAGTACCGTAGAGCTATAGTCTCCTCAGGGTTCAGTACTCACAGAGGTATCAGTACTGGAGGTCTATAGTTTCCTCAGAGTTCAGTACTCTAAGAGGTAGCAGTACCAGAGGTCTAGCCTCACCTCAGAGTTCAGTACTCGCAGAGGTATCACTACAGGAGGTCTAGAGTCTCCTCCGAGTTCAGTACTCTCAGAGGTCAGCACTCGCAGAGGTAGCAGTAATGTAGGTCTATCCTTGCGTCAGGGTTCATTACTCACAGAGATGACAGTACCGGAGGTCTATAGTCTCCTCAGAGTTCAATACTCGCCGGAGGTAGCAGTACTGTGAGTCTATCCTCGCGTCAGAGCTCAGTACTCATAGAGGTAGCAGTGCCGGAGGTCTATCCTCACCTCAGAGTTCAGTACTGGCAGAGGTAGCAGTACCGGAGGTCTATAGTCTCCTCAGAGTTCAGTATTCGCAGAGGTAACAGTACTGTAGGTCTATCCAAGCCTCAGAGTTCAGTACTTGCAGAGGTAGCAGTACCGTAGGTCTATAGTCTCCTCAGAGTTCAGTATTCGCAGAGGTAACTGTACTGTAGGTCTATCCAAGCCTCAGAGTTCAGTACTCGCAGAGGTGGCAGTACCGTAGAGCTATAGTTTTCTCAGGGTTCAGTACTCACAGAGGTGACAGTACCATAAAGGAGCACAGAAGTGCACTATATAAAAATGATACCATCCTGTACAGCAAAGGTTTTGCTTGAGAAGTCTTTGGGACGGCAGCGTAACAGGCCCAGAGCTGGTCATACACACTGGCATACACCGAGTGCACTGAAGCTAGAGGCGGCTGTGCCCGCTCCATGGAAGATCTCCAGCCCCAGGGCCAGAGCTGGTCATACACACTGGCATACACCGAGTGCACTGACTCTAGAGGCGGCTGTGCTCTCTCCATGGAAGATCTCCAGCCCCAGGCCCAGAGCTGGTCATACACACTGGCATACACGAGTGCACTGACTCTAGAGGCGGCTGTGCTCTCTCCATGGAAGATCTCCAGCCCCAGGCCCAGAGCTGGTCATACACACTGGCATACACCGAGTGCACTGACTCTAGAGGCGGCTGTGCTCTCTCCATGGAAGATCTCCAGCCCCAGGCCCAGAGCTGGTCATACACACTGGCATACACGAGTGCACTGACGCTAGAGGCGGCTGTGCCCTCTCCATGGAAGATCTCCAGCCCCAGGGCCAGATGGTGGTCATACACACTGGCATACACCGAGTGCATTGAAGCTAGAGGCAGCTGTGCCCTCTCCATGGAAAATCTCCAGCCCCAGGGCCAGAGCTGGTCATACACACTGGCATACACCGAGTGCACTGACGCTAAAGGCGGCTGTGCCCTCTCCATGGAAAATCTCCAGCCCCAGGGCCAGAGCTGGTCATACACACTGGCATACACCAAATGCACTGAAGCTAGAGGCGGCTGTGCCCGCTCCATGGAAAATCTCCAGCCCCAGGGCCAGAGCTGGTCATACACACTGGCATACACCGAGTGCACTGACTCTAGAGGCGGCTGTGCTCTCTCCATGGAAGATCTCCAGCCCCAGGCCCAGAGCTGGTCATAGACACTGGCATACACGAGTGCACTGACGCTAGAGGCGGCTGTGCCCTCTCCATGGAAGATCTCCAGCCCCAGGGCCAGATGGTGGTCATACACACTGGCATACACCGAGTGCATTGAAGCTAGAGGCAGCTGTGCCCTCTCCATGGAAAATCTCCAGCCCCAGGGCCAGAGCTGGTCATAGACACTGGCATACACGAGTGCACTGACACTAGAGGCGGCTGTGCCCGCTCCATGGAAGATCTCCAGCCCCAGGCCCAGCGCTGGTCATACACACTGGCATACACAAGTGCACTGAAGCTAGAGGCGGCTGTGCCCGCTCCATGGAAGATCTCCAGCCCCAGAGCCCGATACTGGTCCTACTGCTATTGGGTACCATCTGCAACTGATGAAGCTGATCCTGAAGCTACCTCATCTGTTAACCCAAGGCGGCCTCTCCCCCTGGTTCACACCAGGTTTGCAGTTCCAGACAAGCAGGGTGCAAAGAGGGACCAAAGCAATCCTGACCTCAAACCAGATGGCAAACCTCAGCTGCCAGCATATAAATGGCATCTACACCACCCACAAGAAATATTACGCTAAACACATCCCTGGCCAGTGAAACAGGAAGATTGTTAAATTGAGAATTAATTATGACACATTTCTAATCTGGCCCTTTCTATCACTCCTACTAAAAACACATGCTACGATCATGACAAATTCTACCTGGATAGGATCACACAGCGTGGAGCTTCTATCTTGTCAAACTCCTCTGTTCCTAAGAGAACCCACTCACTGTCACAGGCTTCCCAGATTCATATTTGCCTACTTTTTATGAAACGTCTATAGGTGTGTTACAATTCTGTATCCTTGTCTACGCACATGCAGACGATTCCCAGGCAACAAGACAGAAGTCCTGGCCACAGGTGGTAACACACCCCCTTGTCACATCAGCTCTGGGCTCACAATTCCAGACCTTTCCCAGCAACGAAGAAGCTTGGGAGACAAGTGGGACTCCAGACTAAAGATGAGAGCCCAAGGCTTGGCGCTCACCGCTGCCTGCACCTTCTATATGTGGAGGCCCAAACCTCGCCTCACCCGTTTACCCCCGGAAGCAGGACAGATACTATTTCTGCACTTGTGGCCGACATCAAGCATAAAACTCTTACTGTATTCCTTCATATCCTTCACAAGCACGTGGTCAGATTGACCACTTGAGCTCCACACTTTGAGAGCTAAGGGGTGATTGCTTTCCATATGGGCCAGAGCATGACTCAAGGTTTTATACATGGCGTCCCAATACTCCCTCTTTTCTGCTTTCTATCGTTGATAGATAAACTCCCACGCGTTGACTCTGCTCCTCTCAACATCTTGTCTCAAGGTCTTCCATGAACACAAATCTCATGATGGAAGATGATCCTGTTCAGCACCTCATGAGATGTCCTAACCTGTGACCACGAGACCACCTCGTCTCCTTCAGCCTAAAGGACAGAGCTTGAGACCCCTCTACTCTCTCAATAATCTACTGACGGACTCAGTGCCCAGAGGGTGAAAGCACGCGTTCTCTTTATAAACATTTCAAACCACATGTGCTCATGAACAGAGACCCCATTCCAGACCTGACAACAGGGCCTGCAATCTGAAGTCATGGGGAGTCCGAGCTTTTGACTTGTTCTTTAGGTTTAAGAATGTAGGAATATCTCACTCAAGGGCTGTGGTACAGTTTCACTTGGCGACAACCTCCCAGGGTCCATGAGGCCGTCACTTTGTATCAAACACAGAGATACACTGTGAGTGCACTGATCTGAATAACTCAAAACTGGGAGGCGCACAGACCCAACGAAGACGAGGTAAACAGACTGGATTTGCACCGGTAAATAAGTAACCAACAGAGTTCCAACACTGGAGCGCTAAAGCTTTGATGGGACGGTACAAACCACAGACCAGTCTCGCTACCACTAAAGCCACCACTGGCAGTAACGTGGCCTGTTATCTGCTCACATGTCCTTTTCCTCTTTTCTCGACACTGAAGCCATTTGAATTTAAGAGACTATTAACAACACTTCCAACAAACTAAACCAACTTGAAAGGCTATAAATCAACCTAAGCGTCTCACAACTTTAACTCAAATGTACAACAGATTAACATGTTTCGGCCTTGTCTCGTCAGTATTTTTAAAGATAACAATTTTTGTCTTAAAATGGGAATCTTGCACACAATGTTATCAGAGCACTACCCATCATGTACTGTGGACACTCCCATAATTGTACTCAGGTCTCTGCTCAGCAATGCAGGGCTGGATCTGTCCTTGGACAGTATCGCCCCTCGTTTCATGTCCCTGGACAGACAGTAAGGACCACCTTACCGAAAGCGGGCCAGCAGTGCAATGGGGCCTTTTGTCGCCACTAAGGCACTCTGATATCACAGAAGGGCCCCTGCATGGTCCATTCCGTAATATAAATTATACGGGCCATAAATGCCCTCGAATGCCATCTGAAGTGGGGGGTGCCCCATGGCAATGAGGGATTTCTTTGCACCCGTGCCAAATTACAGACGCGGAGCAGAGGCAAGAAAGCTGTTGGGAGGTGCACTGACTGTGCACACTCTAAAGGACTCCCCAACCAACCCCAGACACGCCCTGTGGGTCCGGCCACTCACGTCACTCGTCTGCAGGGGGCTCTTTGCCTTTCACCGGGAACAACGTACTAGAAAGGATAAGTTCCGCTGTGCACCCAGCGCACACCCATACGTGTCATTGGTGTGGCTGCCTCCTTTTTGGCGGAGAGGGGTCAATCAGCCTGTATGGTCGCTTTTGCAATCATAAGTGGTGGATTTCAGGGGTTTCTTTTTGAGCCAGAACAATGACTTATCTGAGCTCGGTTGTCATGGAGTCCTTTTCTTGCAGTCGCAGGATGACCTCCTGCAGTGTGGTCATTTTAAATTTCTGTGTTTTTATGAACTTGTTTAAAAAGCAGAGTTCCAGGATTGTATGTATGTATGTATGTATGTATGTATGTATAGTGTAAAGCGCGTTCCGGCCCGAAGGCATGGAAGCGCTGACTAAGGTGAGACTGTGCAAGCTCTGCAGGAAAGAGGAATCAGGGTCAAGACTTATCGTGGAAAAAGCCAAGTCTTGACCTGTTTTCTGAAAGTGAGATAGTTGAGCTCTCTCCTAAGTTCCAGAGGGAGTAAATTCCAATTCTTTGCAGCCGCGATGGTGAAGGCCTTATCACCCCACGTCACCTTCTTGGTGCGGGGGACTTGGATTGGATGGGTGCTGGCGGAACGCAGCAGTCTTTCGGGTCTGTACCACTGTAATTTGGACGTCAGATACTTAGGTCCGATCCCATGGGTGGCTTTATGGGTGATACAGAGAGTTTTAAAAATGATCCGTTGTGCTACCGGGAGCCAGTGTAAACGTTAAAGGCTCTCCTTAGCAGAAGCCACTCGTGGAAGGTTCAATGGCATTCTGGCAGCTGTGTTCTGCATCAGCTGCAGTTTATTAAGGGATCCTTTGTCCAGATTGAGCAAAAGGGCGTTACCATAATCCAATATGGACAGGACAAGGGCCAGGGTAGCTGTGATTCTCCATTGTTTTTGAATATAGGGAAACATTTTCTTCAGTTTCTTCAAGATCCACATACAGGTTTTAACGGTCTGGTTGACCTGGGGTTTGAAAGATAAATGGTCATCAAAAAGTAGTCCTAAATTCCTTGAGGTGGAACCCGGGATGGGAGGAGTGCCACACTCTTTAGGCCACCAGCTCGGAGACCACTGTTCCCTGCTAATACCAAAGCAGAGAATCTCAGTTTTTTCACAGTTCAGTTTTAGCCAGTTGGCCTTCATCCAACTATTTACAGCTAACATACAGGCGTTAAAACTATCCTCAACTTCCTCCACGTTTTTATGGATGGGAATGATAAGTTGTGTGTCATCTGCGTAGGAGGTAGGGATGAAGCCAAAAGAGCCTATTAGTTCAGCCAGTGGGGCAAAATAAACATTGAATAGAGTAGGGCTGAGAGACGAGCCCTGAGGGACCCCACATGGCAAAAGATAAGCAGGGGATCTGAAATCTCCACTGCTTCCTGTAGACCACCTATTGGATAGGAAGGATTCAAGAAGCTTAAAGGCTTGATCCCTAACACCAATATGATATAGTCGTTCTGACAAAACCTGGGGTGCGATGGTATCAAATGCTGCTGATAAATCCAGCAATACCAGAAAGACACCCCGGCCCTCATCTACCAATCTACAAATGGTATCAGATGAAGAAATGAGGGCAGATTCGGTGCTGTGGAATTTCCAGAATCCATGTTGAGAGACATCTAAGCCCCCTGATTCTAGCAAGAAATTGACCAGTTCTTTATTAATATATTTTTCAAACATTTTGGCCAGAAAAGGAAACAGAGCTATGGGGCGTAAATTGGTTAGGTCATGACTCTTTCCGGTTTCCTTTTTTTTTAGGGGGATAATGATGGTCTCTTTCCATGCATTCGGGTATATGCTGGTAGTAAGAACCTCCTGAAAAATGGGGACTAACGCGGATGCCACCAAATCAGGGACCAATTGAAGAATGGCAGGGGGGCAGGGATCTGTCTTAGGGACTTGTCCAGTTTTGGGACAAGGAAGTATGTTGAGCGGTTTCTGTAACTGAGCTCTACTATGTGAAAACTCAGTTGCTTTCTTTTCTAGCACTTCTCTTCCTCCGTGTGTGACCTTGCTTTCAGTCTGGTCTCCAGTGGTCTACTTACGAGTTCCATGCAGTAACCGTGTTGGATGATGGCGACCGTCATTGGTGCAGGAAGGCTTCTATTCTGCCTCCTCCCACGGGTGTTATGCGGTGGGGAGTATGGTAGGTGGAATCACTTTTGGAGGAGCTAGCTCCTCTGCACGGTTGCCCCTTTCCCTAGTGCTGCCCCAAAATAGCTGACATTATGTCGGTGGGAACCGCCACAGTTTGTGCGACTTTTGCTGCGGAGCTGTCCGCTGATAAGATGGCGGAGATGTTGTGCTTTGGAAGCCTCCTTGGTCAACGCGACTCCTTGCTGGGTTAGTTCCCTTTCTGGGTTGACCCTGTAACTGTAACACCCCCATGGCCTTTGTTGTGTCACTGTCCTTTTGAACCTGTTGCAGAGTGTCTACAGCCATTGCAAACATGTTTCTCCTGTGACTGGTGTATGTATGATGCTTGCCTGAACCTCATTTCGAAATCCGAACCCCCAAAGCCAGATGGGCCTGCTCATGGATGTTCCTGTGACCATTCGCCTTCTGGCCGTGTCTGCTGCATCCAAGGCAGATTTTAAGCAAGTGTTTGCTATTATTTTTAAATCTTCCACGAGTGCAGTTCTTCATTGCTGGAGTTGTGGTGGGTGGTGTTTTAAAGGGTCTCTGACCTCTTCCCAGTGGCTGCGTGCGAATCGGATGAGGACTGCATTTACGTTTGTGACCCTTCGCTATGTCGCAGCCTCTCTCTCGCGGCCTACCATCTCTACCCCTTGCTCTCCTTCTCAGGATGCGGACCTGTGGATATTGGCACATTGGCCCTCTTCTTTGCCATGGGTGAAATGATGGAGTCTGCCACTGCATTTCCCTCGATGTACATAAAGTTTTACGAGGAATGTTATATTTTTTGTCAATTCTGGGCGTTAATGTCTTGCATGATGCTGGCACCCTGAAAGCTTCCCTTCCTTGATCCAGGATGCTCAGCAGCTTGGGAGGTTCTAGTCCTTGCTCTGGGATGGTAGGTGTGTCTCTAGGAGGAAGCAGGCCTGTGTACTTTCTTATTCCAGCTATACCCTATACCTGGTTGTATGGTGCACAGCAATGTCGCTGGGGTGGGCTAGAGGGGTAGAGAGCCCACCTCGAGGTCCTGCCACTGATCGGTGCTGCTTTAGGAATCCTGGAAGGTCTCTTGATCCTGTGTCTTCCTCCTCATACTGGAACAGCTCTTGCTCCTCTTCTTGTGGCTTTGGGTTAGCTGGTGGGTCGAGCTCACCATGTTATCCCTCCCTTGTACCTTTCAATGAAATCCTGTATTCTCTCATTGCAGCATCAAAGTTCTTCTGTAGTATAACTGCCATTTCTACCTCAAGTGCCTTTTTTTCCTTCTGATTTCGAGGGCTCGATCTTCGACGTCAATGGTCTTCAATCACCTTTTCTTTGAGTCCGGCGCACCTGCCAACTCCTTGGCCCTTTCCTTTTCTCTATCGCCTTTCAATGTTGAATATGTGCCCGATGGATGATCGCCATGAGTGCCTCCCTTTTGGGGTACGTGGTCTTCTTTTGTCTTGCTTCTCCTTCGAACGTCAAGTGCTTCGTCACGGAGGTAGTCCTTTGTGCCTTAAAGTCCAATATCTTCAGCTCTAGCCCAGAGTGTTTTTGTCAACGTTACCTGGCTCTGCTTTCAAGGTTCTCCCTCCTTACTTCTTTGTCGCTTTGGTTTTGCCAACTTCCTCTACTTTGACGCCTGAGTCTTCAATCTTCACCCACTTCTGTCTCTTTGACGTTGTCCTCTTCAATGGTCTGAGGTCCCTGAGCGACAAGCTCCCTTTCTTTTGCATCAGCATACTTGAGTGATGATCATGCCGCTGCTTTGCCCTTGCTCCCACGGTCTTGAGCCTGAATTCCGAGCCCACTTTGCAAGTCTTAGTGCTGTAATCCTTCAGCAGGCAGAGGTTGTAACTTGTGGCTGTCCTTCCGAGCCAATTTTTGGTGTCACTTGCAACAGCTCATAAAGGAATTATTTTCCATTTCCACGGGTGGCGCCTCCACTGCCCCACTGCATTCTCTGTTTACGTGGTCATCAACTTCTGCAACCTGCTCCCTTCTCCAGGGCACTTCCGTCACCTATTACGTGTTGTTCATTGTAGGGAGCTGGATTCTGGGCCTGCTAACAGGTCCTCACTGCCAGGGTTCCTTCCCTAAGACAAGACACTTGGTCACTTGATTCCCAAGTGACCAGGCCCTTCAGCACCTCAATAAGTCCCTAGTAAATGGTACCCCTGGTACTTAGGACAGGGGTACTGAAGAGAACCCCTCAGAGCTGCAGCACAACTTGTGCCACTCTGACGGACCCAGCACCAACCTTATGCAGACTTCCACTGATGGCTGCGTGACAAGGGGCTCCCAAAATTGAAAACATGGCATGGCACACCGCTTGTGTGCCATGTTTCCTCACACTGCATGCAACATGGTAAGTCACCCCTACAGCAGGCCTTCAGCCCTAAGGCAGGGTGAGTTTGATTAGAAGTGAGGGCGTATATGCTTGAGCAAATATGTCCCTACTATGTCTTTGTTGGTTCTTAGACATAGTAAGAGTGCAGGGAAGCCATTTTAAGTACATGTGCTGGACACTGGTCTGTACGAGTTACCCAGATACATGATGGCTTCTCCGAACATAGAGATGTTTGGTATCAAACATCTCGTATTAATAAAACATGACTGATTCCAGTGATGGATTTATTAATACATGCACCTAGAGGGCAACTTAGAGGTGCCCCTTGAAAAACCTACCAACTGCTGGTGGGCTCACTGACCGGTTCTGGCCAGCCTGACACCAACAGACACATCAGACATTCCAAGGTAAGAGCCTCTGCTTTCGAGGGGTCAGGAATAAAAGCCTGCCCCTCTCCACAGGATTACCTGCATTCTACGACAAGAGCTTCAAAGAAGCCCACCGTCTTGGTATGCAGATCTGGCTCAACTCAGAGGAAGGTGCCAACCCCCCTTGCCCCAGGGCCCATCTGGCACCTGGACAGGTGGGAAGATTAGCTATGTAGGAGGCGTGTCACACTTCCAGACTGGGAACGCCCCTAGGGTTGTCAGCCTGAAGTGGACACAACTTAGCAAATTCGCCATCTTGGGTGTGGTGGAATTTATGACCTCTGGACAGGGTGATGCCCACCCCCCACAGAAAGTGGTCATCTACAGGGTGTAGTGACCTTCCAGGGGAAATATCACATTGGCTACTACCATTTACTCCCCTTAGTGCCCTTAAATTGAGTATTTAGGGGACCCTCTGATACCAGATTTGCAGATCTTCGCTAGACACTAAAGGAGGAGCGGAAGAGAAGCCGTCTGAACCTGAGAAGCGAGGAACACGACTCACTTCACGCCAACACCACTGGCCTGCCTGCTGCACCCGACCCTCGAGGAGCAACTGACCTGTCCTGCTGCTGCAGCCCAGGAAACTGGGAAAGCAGTCAGCGTGGTCCCCAGCCCTCCAGAAGAGAAGCTCACTCTGTGCTCACCCACTGCGGACTTCATGGCAACATCTGCAGACTATTTCAGCCCATCCCCCTACAACCGTGAGTGACTAGGAGGCAAAACTCAACGCCCTAGGACACCTCTGCACCCCTATGCTCAGACGCAGAAGAGGAGAACCAAGGGTGTCTTCACGTCTCTCCACCTCGCGAGACCTGAGCCCACTTGTTGGCTGGGTCAAACGGGACCCCCAGTCAACACCTGCAGAGTGTTTCTGCGGGCTCCCCTGCAACCACGAGTATCCAGTGCTGGACCCGACGCCAGAAGACACCCCTCCACCAACATCCTAGAGCCCGAGGACGAGTGGACTGATTGTGTATCCACGTGCCTGAGGAGCTGAAGTGTTGAGCACCCCGTGGGTCCAGCAGATTGGTCCCGTAAGTCACTGTACTACACCTGTACGCAGTGCTTCTTCTTCCTCCACAGGATAATATTACCACATCTGAAAAGTGTTGACTTTTGAAAACTTGGAAGAATGAATAACTCAAAAAGTACTCACCAAACTTCGGTGATCTTGGTATCGTCTACATAAAAGTATGTGTTATCTTTATAAATTGGTGTTAGATTTCTTTATTAAGTGTGTGCCGGACATGCTTAGCACTACCCTGTGATGTACCCAAAAAGAGAGCATTTGGGATGTCATTTGTGCCGGTGATACCTCTGGGGATTGCTTGGACTCTGCACGTTGTACCTGGTTGTGGTCCACTGTGTACAGAGCCAGCTTCCTACATTCATTCTCAGCTTCTGTTATCTTCCTTCTCTTTCTTTTTGTTTGACGATCCGTCAGTAAGAGATGAAACTTCTTGCGGCGACCTCAGAGCTTACGCTGTTTGCTTTCAGACCCAGCCGCAGAAAAATTTTGAAGATGGTGACCACGCAAAGGGGCTTCCCGGGCCCACAACTAACTTCAGAGGATGGACATAGTACTGAATGGCTACCAACTAGGCAAAAAAAAAAAAAAAAAAAGATTAGTAAGAAGATTCCAGACCCCACCACTAGATGGCGGAACAATGACCAGCATGTGCATCCATAGAAGGATTCTTGCTGCAGCACTGGTGGATTTTAGTAGTTTTAGTCATTTGTTGCGCCTGAGCCAGACCTAACACTCAATTTTAACGGTGTTTTTTAGTGAATTTCACTGTTTTAATGAAGTGCTTATTTTCCAATCCCCCTGCGCATGGCTGTCTGCCAAGCACTACATCTATCCATCCATTCTTGGCAAACTCCCGCAGCTCACGACCTTCCGGTCTGCCCTACCCTCTACTTTACTCCTGCTGCGGGTGATGGAGGCATGGTTTTCATAGACTACCCCCAAAGTGCACAGCCTTCGGGCGTGTGCAGGAGGGGCTGGGTACAAAGGCTTGGTCTTTGCTTGTAGTCAGACACTTGGTAACGTCTTTACTTTTGTATTTTTTTACCACCATGGAACTCTTGAGATAGATGTGATACAATAGCCAACTGCAAAATGGCGTCTGACTCCAGCATCTAATCAATCGATCAGTTTTTATAAAGCGCAACAACTCACCTGTGAGGGTTTCAAGGAGCTGGTGGTGGGTCTGGGCCTCATCCGAAGAGCCACATCTTGAGGTTCTTCTTGAAGATGGTAAGTGATGGGCTTTGTCTGAGGTGCGTGGGTAGGTTGTTCCAGCTCTTGGCTGCGAGGTAGGATAAAGATCTTCCTCCGGTGGCGGTTTTTCGGATGCGTGGAATGGTGGCTACTGCCTGCTGGGCGGATCGGAGGGGTCCCCAGTGCTGCCTCTAAAATGGCCATTTGAATAGGTCTCTAATTTTTTGTGGCTTTACAGTCACGCGCAAATGTTGTTATTTTTTCCTGGTGTTGAACCTGAATTTTCCACACCTCTGAATACACCTTAGCACTCCACTGGGGTCAGAGAGTGGCTGCAATTTTTGTTTTCCACAGTGCTAAACTTGACTCAATTTCAAGATGGCTAAAAAAAAAATTCAGAGTCCTTATCCTGCCAATCATATTTCTTAAAAAATTTGATAAACATGAATTGCAAGTTAAGACTCCAGTTAAAACAACAGAGATAAACAAAAGAATTAACACTTTAGAGCTGCTAGACAACTTTTTAAAAATGTGAATCTCAAAAGCTATGGAATGGATTTAACCCAAAATACACGAAAGCACGCTTTTTGAGTAACGTTATAATTTCATGCCAAATTGTGTGTGAATCCGTTCAGCGGCCTGGGATTTAAAATGGGAAATCACTTGCCTTTTGACCCATCTACTTCAACTTTCCCCACCCCCTCCTGGCATCTGCACAAAAAATTGTAATACAACACCATAGCTGTCTAAACTAGGGATTTGCCCAATTTTATGTAAATCTGTCTATGGGGTCAAAAGTCATAGGCAAATTAAAAAAATATTTGTCAATAGAAAGTACTGCTGAATCACATTGGCAGCCGACACTAATAGACATACCTTCGCGATAGTTTTGGCCTCGATATTTTGGCTCTGCAATATTTTTGTCCTTGGTATACTGGCAAACAACCCTCTGTGGTGTGCACACATACATACGCACACACAAGCGCAAACAAGTGCACACACAAACACACACACATGCAAACACGTGCACACACAAACACATACGCCTACATATATACGTGCAAGCACACATGCACACACACACCCTCCAAATCCACCCACCAACACTAAAATAATTTGAAAAGCACCACCCTGGCAACACCCCAGGTACTGTGACCAAACATCACTGAGTTTGCACGAAACTATTCGTGTCCGAACTACACGCTCTCTAGATGCAATGAAAGTCGCTCACTGTGATGTGTGCGCCCCTCAACAATGGCTGCTCTGCTGAGGTGCAGGTGGGTGTCAGGACAAAGCAAGTGGCGAGAAGTGTCCTTGAGAGCAGCCATTCAAAGGAGCTCAGCACAACACAACTTGTGAGTCCATCTTTGGCTGTCACTTAGCAGAGTTTGTGCAATAAGTGATCAGCAAATGAGGGGCAGGCACTGGTAGGGACTCAGGGAAAGATCTGCCACAATCAAGTGGAGGGCTAGTTGTAACGACAGTCACGGCTTTAATACCTCTGCAAAAGGAATAAGCTGCTAAAACATCTGAAGGATGGCTCCAAGGACTGAGATCCGGTCTCCTCATCACACACCATATATTTGATCAAATTCGAAACAATGACAATCAAGAGTTCACTATTTAAT
Source organism: Pleurodeles waltl (assembly GCF_031143425.1). Classification (NCBI taxonomy): domain Eukaryota; kingdom Metazoa; phylum Chordata; class Amphibia; order Caudata; family Salamandridae; genus Pleurodeles; species Pleurodeles waltl. The sequence continues at coordinate 1,348,467,813 of NC_090437.1, read as the reverse complement.
GTACGGAAGAGTTGATATGAATCGAGCACACAGACTGGAAGCTTGTGGAAATAAAGCATGTAGCAATAACACACCAGATGAGATACCAAAAAGCAGTAACGTAAAATACACCGAAAGCATGAATGAAGTCACGGAAGGACACCATGGGCGGTGATGGACAGCACACCATGAGCAGCCGTGTGTGGTTGGCTGGTACCTGTCGGGAGTCGGAAAGCTGGGCTGAAGCATAGGCATGAAGTCCTGCTGCAGTAAACCCATGGCAGGGCTAGCGGTCCTTAAAAACAGCAAAGGGCAGCATTCAAACACCCACGCGACTCACCAGCTACAGCAAAACAACACTCAGGAACAAGGTGAGAAAGCAAGGAGGAGACAACGGGGAAGCACTGTTACAGGGGGGGCCCTAGCGAGGGGATAGTTAAGGGACGGAAGTGGTGGTCCTGATGGATATATGAATCTCCTCCACGATCCAGGGTGCACAGACGGAGAACTGTTTTTTCCCTTTTCTTACATGTTTAGTTCTACAGTCATCATTTTTTAGGAAGCTCTGTGTAGCGCTACAGTATTACAATGCGCTACTTCAGGGCGCTGGATGACACTGTGGTGCAGGAGACGCGCCTCATTCAACAGCAGTTTTATCCTTACTGGAAAGCACAGCTCAGGGCATACAAGTGGAGTAAATGAAAGGCTTCTATGTGACTTTCCTTCCATTCTAAATTTACAATACAAGTAAGTTAAGGCGGGGGCTCGGGCATGGTCCAGGTCCATAGTGTATTAGTAGCATCATCTCCTGCCTCAGAATCAGAGCTTAGAAAACTCCCTATACAACTGTTGTGAACAAAATAAAACCTCCACCTGGATGGTGGATCGTTTTGGGGTTTAAAGAGAACCTACAAATGTTCAGGGGCACTCAACTTTAGTCAACGGTAAAAGCAACAACATATGAACAATATGATTTATGATGCACCTTAATAGTAATTCATCACAATATTTTATTAATCAACTGGTAACTATTCTGCCATTTCTTTAAAAAGTACAAATTGTATCTTTACGATGGACACATCTACCTGTGGATTCCTCACCTTTTGAATATCCCAAAGCGCCAGCATTTCACAGAAACTTTTCTTCGTAGCTCGCTATGTCGTCGAGGACGCCACAATGCCACAGCTCCGCATGCCACAGCTCCGCATGCCACTCCATGTGACTTAAGCAGAGCCCTAAGAAGTCCTTGTTGGTGTGCAATATAAAAAGAGAGCAGCACATCCGATGGATAGTGAGAAGAATATTGCAAATACGTGTTTAAAATCCGCCTTGGATGCTGCAGGTACATCAAGCCGCCAGCAAACAATGGGGATTTCACTACGATGGCACACCTGCTTAAGAACTTCTCGGTTCAAACCAGAGGTGCAGGAACACATAACAAACACCCATTTCAATGACCAGCAGTTATTTGGGAAACAAGTGGATGACTGCTTGAACCAACTGTTATTGAAAATATAGAAAGAGAGGGCCCATTTTTGCTAAAGCAAGAGTTGGGAGGAAAATGTGCAGAATCATATATGCTCAGAGAGGAATACAGGCCCGAGTGCTCATGGCATCCAAGTAAAAGGCCAGTGCAGGAGACAGAGAAGAGAGACAAAGGCATAGTTATCCACAAAGCAGCTACACGTAGAAAGGCCTAGAAGCTTGCAATAATATAGTTACAGGAAAGGCACGCATTTCAAATCCACGTTAATGAGGAAAGGGAGTTTCTGGACAGGAATGTAAAAGCTTTGATGCTAGAAGGTCAGCAGCTGTGTGAGGGAGGTCAGACAGTCGGGGAGGGCTCCAAGCCTGGAGTTAGGAAAGGAGGAGCTACACACAGCCTTTAGAACGTGAGATAAAGGTATTGCTGTTTATCAATAAATGTGCACATGACAGATATGTAACCTTCGTTTTTCTGCAAATGTGTAATTAGACGCTTTCTCATGAGAAATGCGGCTTTATGCTGACGAAAGCAGTGACACAATGTACCACGTGAGCGCTTAAATCAAAATGCATGACAAGTGATAAGATGCATTCAAGGTAGCAAAAGTATATAAAAAGGGCTGCTTGAGTTGATGATTTTGAGAACAGTTTCAGACTTAGAGCTGTGCTGTCCTCCCGGCCGTGATTCATAAAGGCTCATATTACTTGCCAAACTGAATACTGTCTTTCTTTATTCGTGACCTGCCAACAACATTTGGCGCAGCCGAGCCAGGAGCCCTCCTCTTCTCCGGACGCAGCTGAAGGAAAATCTGTCTGTACTGCTTGAATAGAACACTGCGCGCAACATAAACAGGTAAGATTACACCTGCCTATTCAACCAGGCAGTCGGGGATTCCAGATGTTGCAGTCCTAAAGGGGTAAAGAGAGGTCGGGCTTGTACCTTATTATTTTTAATTGCATGATTCTTTTTGGCAACTCTAATATGACAAAATGCATGCATGATTTATGTGGGGTTTAAATGTTTTAATGCAATATTATGCTGTGTGCTAAAAAATAAAATGTTATTTCCCGGTTAGACCGGAAGACTAGCTAGGGGGTTAAAGCAATGTTTTGATGGTATGTTATTACTACACTGTGATTCCCTGGTCAGACCAGAAGACTAGCTGGTGTAATAGATAGTACTGTCTTACAACAATATATGTGAAGTCTGGTAATACTGAGTAGGACTGACTTCACACAATACTGTTGTGAGTTAGTGACAGTGGCATAATTAAAATACTCACAAGATAACAGACAGGGAAAAAAGAGCGCATCAGTTACGCTGCTAGAGGTACGCATAGGAAAACATTCGTCCTATGGGGATCATGGATACCCCTTTGGACCATTTGATGAAAACTTTCCCTTCAGACAAGGGAAGAATACAAAAATATTGCAAACAGTGGCATAAAGGCACTGAGGGCCACGCTCAACCATGGCCAAAAGATGGGACATTTGACCACAATATAGTTGAACACACATTGACTTACATTCGTTCAACATACAAGAAAAAGAAAAGGCAGAAGAGGGAAGCTATTCTATCACTGTGGCGAGTATTCTGTCATGAGAAAGAAAGAGACAAGTCTACCACACCTGAAGAGGTAGTGACACCCATACAAGAAGTGGCACAAACTCAAACAGAGTCCCCAGGGAATTCGCTAGGGGAACCCCCACTTTATGGGTTGTACCCTATCCTGCCAGCTGCAGTGTACCAAGATCCCGTTCGGGTTGAGCCTAAGGAGGAGAGGTTAGAGGCCAGGGATCTGAGGCAACCCCCGCTCCTATTCCTTCGGCCCCTCGAGCTGACCCATATGTGAGCGAGAGAGACAGGTTAGTAAGTGAATTGCAACACACAGTGAGACAGGCAGAGCAACCCCTTCAGGGACAATGGACTACAGGGCATGTTATTCTCAGGCTTGGTGACACATCTGCAGAGACACTAAGAGAGGCAGCAGAGGACTGGATGGAGGAAGAAGAGGAGCGGGGAGGAGGTGTACACACGGCATCATATGAGGAGCCCCCAGAAGGCTCACAAGGCATAGGTGGGGCAGAAGAGGATGAGGAATGGGACAATGGATTTAATAGGGGTGCACATGAGCAATGAGTTAATAGAAGGTTATACAATTTTCACCCGCGCCCTCAACGAGAATTAGTAATGACAGCCAGAGGTGTCTCAGTCACCACAAGACCGTCAACAGTCAAAAAGAGGGCAGAACTGACACCTATAGAGATAATAGAGCAAGAGGAGGGTAGTCATTATAGTTACCCATTCTCAAATGATTTGGCAAAGTGGACTAAAAGAGAAGGAAGGAAGCCGTGGCCCCAACAAGGGTCTTTTCAACCCTTTTATTTAGCAACTGCAGAAGATTGCATACGACATGGACAGGGTGACCCAAGTGGGAATTACCCTTACATGCAAGAATGCCTTGCAGTCTGGGAAAAGTATGCTGAGGGCAAACCCACTCAAGTGATATGTAGTACTAGACCAGATCCAAGATTAAGCCGCAGATCAGGGAGCCCTCAACCAATAACTCAGTTGCCCCTTATCTTTAAGGGAGGGCAAGTGCCTACATATGTACCATGGCCACAAATGGACAAAGAAAATTTAAAGAGAGTATTGCCTCCGTTGTCTGAAGGTGCAGGGAAATGGATAGGAAGTTTTGAAAAACATACTGCCGGGGTCAACCTTGCCTTAGGAGATGTCAAAAGCCTGCTCAGCTCATTAGTGGGAGATGAAGTAAATACCATATTTGTAAGAGCAGGGTTCCCTCAGGTAACATTGATAAATACACAGTTTGATGGGTCATCTTTTAACAATGTCCGCCAATATGTTTGGGATGCACTCCGACGGACGTACCCAGACAGGCCAGACATTGGAGCCCTTATGGCAGAAAGTATAAAACCGACTGAGGATATTGCAGATTTTATCAGCAGAATGAAAGAGCGATGGATTCAGGAAGTAGGATGCAACTGGGAAAATACGGGAGGAAATGCAATTTTGTTTTATAATGTATTAAAGCGAGGCCTTCCCACTGATATTCAAGCAAATTTAGATGGAGTGGTGGGAATAGAAGCTAAGCCGTGGCCTGAAATACAGGCCCACATAATACATTATTTTAAGCGAAAACAAGAAAAAGACAAGGAGAGAACAGAGCAAGCAGAAAGGGCCGCAGCGAAGTTGGTGCAACAGAAGCTTAAGAAGCCAAGTACAGAAGGAGCACTCGTGACTGCACCACCAATGTCCGTCACCATGCCAGTTCAGGTGCAGACACCAGGCGGACAACCAGTAAGTGACATAAAGAAAGGACAGGGAGGAGGATGACACCAGACAGAGTACAGAGTATTAGGAATATGCCTAAGCCCACAACCACTAAACAGATGCAGAAGTTTTTAGGACTCTGCAATTATGTGAGACAGTGGATATTTGATTATGCCACCCTAATTGCACCACTTCTCACTGCCTTAAAAGAGTCCCACGCAAACGCAAATAAAGTAGACTGGACCGATGACAGGGAAATAGCCTTCCTGGAGCTGAAAGAAGCAATTACAAATGGTCCAGTGTTAGCTACACCTGATTACAAAAAACATTTCTACCTTTTTTGTCATTTTAATGAAATAACAATGACAGCAGTACTGACTCAAAAGACATCTATGGGACACAAACCAATTGCCTACTACAGTGGGCTGCTAGATCCCGTCATGAAAGGGCATTACCCATGTGAACAAGCTCTGGCAGCAGCAGCCTTTGCGGTTCAAAAGAGTGCCACCATAGTGATGGGATCACCTTTAACACTGTATGTAGAGCATGCGGTGTAGGAAAGTACCATCTTGCCTGGCATGTTACCCCCATTTTTCACTGTATATATGTTGTTTTAGTTGTATGTGTCACTGGGACCCTGCCAGCCAGGGCCCCAGTGCTCATAAGTATGCCTGAATGTGTTACCTGTGTTATGACTAACTGTCTCACTGAGGCTCTGCTAATCATAACCTCAGTGGTTATGCTCTCTCTCATTTCTTTCAAATTGTCACTGACAGGCTAGTGACCAATTTTACCAATTTACATTGGCTTACTGGAACACCCTTATAATTCCCTAGTATATGGTACTGAGGTACCCAGGGTATTGGGGTTCCAGGAGATCCCTATGGGCTGCAGCATTTCTTTTGCCACCCATAGGGAGCTCTGACAATTCTTACACAGGCCTGCCACTGCAGCCTGAGTGAAATAACGTCCACGTTATTTCACAGCCATTTTACACTGCACTTAAGTAACTTATAAGTCACCTATATGTCTAACCTTTACCTGGTAAAGGTTGGGTGCTAAGTTACTTAGTGTGAGGGCACCCTGGCACTAGCCAAGGTGCCCCCACATTGTTCAGGGCCAATTCCCCGGACTTTGTGAGTGCGGGGACACCATTACACGCGTGCACTACATATAGGTCACTACCTATATGTAGCTTCACAATGGTAACTCCGAATATGGCCATGTAACATGTCTATGATCATGGAATTGCCCCCTCTATACCATCCTGGCATAGTTGGCACAATCCCATGATCCCAGTGGTCTGTAGCACAGACCCTGGTACTGCCAAACTGCCCTTCCTGGGGTTTCACTGCAGCTGCTGCTGCTGCCAACCGCCCCAGACAGGCTTCTGCCCTCCTGGGGTCCAGCCAGGCCTGGCTCAGGATGGCAGAACAAAGGACTTCCTCTGAGAGAGGGTGTTACACCCTCTCCCTTTGGAAAATGGTGTGAAGGCAGGGGAGGAGTAGCCTCCCCCAGCCTCTGGAAATGCTTTCATGGGCACACATGGTGCCCATTTCTGCATAAGCCAGTCTACACCGGTTCAGGGACCCCTTAGCCCTGCTCTGGCGCGAAACTGGACAAAGGAAAGGGGAGTGACCACTCTCCTGACCTGTACCTCCCCTGGGAGGTGCCCAGAGCTCCTCCAGTGTGCTCCAGACCTCTGCCATCTTGGAAACAGAGGTGCTGCTGGCACACTGGACTGCTCTGAGTGGCCAGTGCCATCAGGTGACGTCAGAGACTCCTTCTGATAGGCTCCTTCAGGTGTTGCTAGCCTATCCTCTCTCCTAGGTAGCCAAACCCTCTTTTCTGGCCATTTAGGGTCTCTGTCTCTTGGGATTCCTTAGATAACGAATGCAAGAGCTCATCCGAGTTCCTCTGCATCTCTCTCTTCACCTTCTGCCAAGGAATCGACTGCTGACCGCGCTGGAAGCCTGCAAAACTGCAACAAAGTAGCAAAGACGACTACTGCAACTCTGTAACGCTGATCCTGCCGCCTTCTCGACTGTTTTCCTGGTGGTGCATGCTGTGGGGGTAGTCTGCCTCCTCTCTGCACTAGAAGCTCCGAAGAAATCTCCCGTGGGTCGACGGAATCGTCCCCCTGCAACCGCAGGCACCAAAGAACTGCATCACCGGTACCCTGGGTCTCCTCTCAGCACAACGAGCGAGGTCCCTTGAATCCAGCAACTCTGTCCAAGTGACTCCCACAGTCCAGTGACTCTTCAGTCCAAGTTTGGTGGAGGTAAGTCCTTGCCTCCCCACGCCAGACTGCATTGCTGGGAACCGCGACTTTTGCAGCTATTCCGGCCTCCGTGCACTTCCGGCGGAAATCCTTTGTGCACAGTCCAGCCTGGGTCCACGGCACTCTAACCTGCATTGCACGACCTCCTAAGTTGTCCTCCGGCGGCGTGGGACTCCTTTGTGCAACTTCGGGTGAGCACCGTTTCACTCCACTTCGTAGTGCCTGTTCCGGCACTTCTGCGGGTGCTGCCTGCTTCTGAGAGGGCTCCTTGTCTTGCTCGACGCCCCCTCTGTCCCCAGACGCAATTGGCGACATCCTGGTCCCTCCTGGGCCACAGCAGCATCCAAAAACCCTAACCACACGATTTGCAGCTAGCAAGGCTTGTTGGCGGTCTTTCTTCAGGAAAACACTTCTGCACGACTCTCCACGGCGTGGGGGATCCATCCTCCAAAGGGGAAGTCTCTAGCCCTTGTCGTTCCTGCAGAACCTTCAGCTTCTACTGTCCAGTAGCAGCTTCTTTGCACCCACAGCTGGCATTTCCTGGGCATCTGCCCATCTCCGACTTGCTTGTGACTTTTGGACTTGGTCCCCTTGTTCCACAGGTACCCTCGACTGGAAATCCATAGTTGTTGCATTGCTGGTTTGTGTCTTTCCTGCAGAATTCCCCTATCACGACTTCAAATAAAGTACCTTTATTTTTAGTATATCTGTGTATTGTGTTTTCTTATGATATTGTGCATATGACACTAGTGGTACTGTAGGAGCTTCACTCGTCTCCTAGTTCAGCCTAAGCTGCTCTGCTAAGCTACCATTATCTATCAGCCTATGCTGCTAGACACCCTATACACTAATAAGGGATAACTGGGTCTGGTGCAAGGTGCAAGTACCCCTTGGTACTCACTACAAGCCAGTCCAGCCTCCTACATGCGGTATTTGCCATTTTACAGAAAAGCAAAAGCACTCTTACAACTCAGAGAGTATCTGGATACGAAGTAATCCTGTCAATACCATCCTTGCAAGTGGTACGGTGTCACACGGTTAATCCAGCAACATTCTTTGCACACCCAGTTTCTGAGGATGAGCAGGTACATGACTGTGCTACTTACACCCCAGAAGAAGAGAGCGAGATAAGAGAGGACCCCATCCCTGGGAGCATGTTACTCTTTGTTGATGGGTCCTCTTTCATAGATCAGGAGACTGGGATTCGGCATTCAGGAGCAGCTGTTGTTAGAGCAGAGCAGCAGGGATCCTCTAACACCTTACAAATAGTGAGCCAGATATCACTTCCATCCCAATTCTCAGCACAAGCTGCAGAGTTAGTGGCCATGATAGAAGCACTACAGCACGCTGAAGGACTAGAGGTCACCATTTATTCAGATGCAGCATATGTCACCACCACCGTGCATTCTAGTATTCGCCGGTGGGAAAGGAGGGGGTTTCTCAAATCTGATGGATCCCCTGTAATGCATAAAGATCTATTAGAGCAATTGATAAAAGCCTTAACACTGCCATCTAAGGTAGCAGTTATAAAATGTGCAGCACACACCAATCAGCAAGACCTCATCTCCAGGGGAAACGCCTTGGCAGACTGGGCAGCAAAAGAAGCAGCTAAAACATTTCCAAACTTCAGTGAACAAGATGAACACACGTTAGGGATGATGATAAACAGACAGAGTGTTACTGAGTTACCACCCGAATACACTGAGACAGCACGATTACACTTACGCGAGTTGCAAGAACAAGCACTACCTCATGAAAGGGAGCTGTGGGAGCAGCGAGGGTGTATACAGTCACCAACAGATTTTATCTATAGGCAAGAAAGTACAGGCAAACCAGTGATGCCCCAAGCCCTGCTGTATATTGCCCTTGAGCAACTACACCTCCCTGCACATACTGCCAAAGAATACCTTCTTTCCACATTACAGACAGACTGGTTCATTCCATAGTTATCTGAAATGATTACGATGTACATTGCAGAATGCACTGTATGCCAACAATACAGTCCAAGACCTACATTAAAAGTAATTACATCAACTATACCGCGTCCAACAGGCCCATTTAAAAATGTACACATAGATTTTGTTGACATGATTGAAAGATGTAATAACTACAGATATCTCATCGTAGTAGTTTGCCCCTTTTCAAAGTGGATTGAGGCAGGACCATGTGTACATAATGATGCCAAAGCTGCAGCTAATTTTTTGATACGAGAGGTCATACCTAGGTGGGGAATCGCAGAAGCAATACGTTCAGATAACGGCACCCATTTTGTTAATGCCATGTTTCAGCACATCTGCACCTCTTTAGGAATAAAACATAAATTGTCATCTGTTTATCATCCCCAAAGTAATGGTATAGTGGAACGCCTTAACGGCCTGTTGAAGAACAAAATCAGTAAATTATGTGTCACCATGAACAAAAATTGGCTGTACTGCCTTCCCCTAGCCTTATATGCCCTTAGAAACCAACCAGGAAGTGACCATCACTTGACCCCTCACCAGATAGTAACAGGACGGCCTATGCCAACTCCCTTAACAATAGCTCGACAGCGAACAGATGCTCAAAAGACTGCTGAAGTTCTAGGACAGGAAATGAGTAGCTATCTATCTCAGTTATTGAAGTCTGTCAAGTTCTTCTCTAAACAGGTGGCACGACAAGAGAAGTGCACCAACGCAGCCCAGCAGACCAGTCCAATATCCGTGGGCCAGCAAGTGTACATCCGCAATTTTGTGCGACGATGGAAAGACAGTAAGTTCGAGGGCCCTTACTTAGTGACCCAGAGCACCCCCACAGCGGTGAAGGTGGAGGGCAGGAAGCCATGGATACACCTATCAGATGTTCGATTGTCCCCGGCTTCATGTCATACATCACCATCTTCACAGGAACATTTACAGCAAGACAAAGACAAAGACGAAGGACAGCGTCCTTCCTAAAGAGGCCAGCAGAACTTCTACTCGACACTACTAGTGGACAGTTATGTATTTCGATTTTGTTTTACTGTTCATGCTTTGTTATGTTAGCAATTACCTCTCAATTGTATCTTAGTCCACGCATGGCAATGTGTCAGTATAATAAGCGCTTGCAGAGAGAAGTATATAAATATGAAAATATATCTCACAATATTCATACTAGCTTATTAGACAATGTATGGTATCAGCACATGACAGAGATAGGCATACAGACTACTAATGAATCATGTTTAGTTTGTTCATTGATTCCACATGCTAGTGACACAGATAGGCTACATTCATCAAAAGAAGTATTTCCAAATATTACTCGATGTTTATTGCACTTGTACCTTTGCAGGATGAGAGCACGAATGCAGCCCTTGCAGATAAAACAGGGAGCATTTCTAGTAAACACCACACAATATGAGGAGGAATTAGCCGATATAACAAATGTCTTGACAGATCGCAAGGAATTAGTGGTGAAATTAGGGAGGATGGCTGAGACGGGAATACTGAAATATAAAAGTAGGAATTGGAAGAATAAAATAATAGAACAGGGATTCCTGGGAATATCAAGATCTACACTTTTCTGTAAGAATTATTCAGCTTCACCCATGTCCCAAGATTGTCAGGAAAGACCATATTTTCGAGTAAATGGATCAGTGTATGTTCATGGTCAGTGGTACCACGGTGCAACATTTGGATGTAGAGCTCTCTCTCTCTGGAAGGGAAACCAGACTGATAATAGCACCCAGAAGAAGTGCCAGGCTACATGGGATGAAAATATATCTAGATTAACTTGGGTGGAAACACCAACAACTCTCCGAGCAGGCAGAACACCAATTGTTTTCTTTTTATGTTTCAGAGGGAATGGAACAGTCCCCGTGGGAAGGCACATCAATTGCATCACCACCGAGTACAATGCTGATATGCAATGGGGCACCTCCAGTCTGATGGACTATTATTGGCAATGCGGAGAATGGCTGCATTCGCGACTTCCTTCCGGATGGAAAGGTATCTGTTCCTTAGTAACTGTGCACACCCCCTCCCTGGTGATTCCAGGGGTGGACATCTCAAAGTTATATGATCACCCCATGAGCCGTCCAACGACTTTATTGCGTCATCGAAAAAAGAGATATGCAGAATACATGGGTACTGCAACCTGGGAAGACGTTCCACAAGAGCACAGGTTGTTTAATGATGCCCAATTGTTCTTTGGGAGCATCTTTCCCTTTGTTCAAACAAAGGCCACGGCCCGCTGGCTGCAGATAACACGATGGGAACTGATGAAGACAATTAATACAACCGAAGATGGATTCAATGCAGTCAAGGAAGAGATGCGGGCTGTGAGAGTGATGCTTGTGCAACATAGGTATGTGCTAGACTTGATGACGGCCATGGAGGGTGGGGTCTGTGCCAAGATCGGAACTGCCTGTTTTACATGCCAACGATGCAGACAATGGAACAATCACGGAGGCCATACAGACTCTACATAACTTGCGGAAGAAGATGGCAGATGAAGGGGGTGCCCCCAATGAATGGTTTTCAGGGTGGTTTGCATGGATACCATCCTGGTTATCAGGACTAATTAAGGGGTTATTCCCGATACTTGTGGTGATGTTATTGATGCTCTGCACCTTTCAGTTAGTGGTAGGATGCTGCAAGAAGGTTAGCCAGAAGTTAGGTGGGATGTTCACTAGTAGGGTAGCCACGGACGTAAAGGAGGATGAGGATCACATATATATCCAAATGAATGAATGTAGTAGAGAGGGTGTAATAGTAGTTGAAAGTTCAACTAAAGGGGGGAATGTTATTGAAAATATAGAAAGAGAGGGCCCATTTTTGCTAAAGCAAGAGTTGGGAGGAAAATGTGCAGAATCATATATGCTCAGAGAGGAATACAGGCCCGAGTGCTCATGGCATCTAAGTAAAAGGCCAGTGCAGGAGACAGAGAAGAGAGACAAAGGCATAGTTATCCACAAAGCAGCTACACGTAGAAAGGCCTAGAAGCTTGCAATAATATAGTTACAAGAAAGGCACGCATTTCAAATCCACGTTAATGAGGAAAGGGAGTTTCTGGACAGGAATGTAAAAGCTTTGATGCTAGAAGGTCAGCAGCTGTGTGAGGGAGGTCAGACAGTCGGGGAGGGCTCCAAGCCTGGAGTTAGGAAAGGAGGAGCTACAGACAGCCTTTAGAACGTGAGATAAAGGTATTGCTGTTTTTCAAAAAATGTGCACGTGATAGATATGTAACCTTCGCTTTTCTGCAAATGTGTAATAAGACGCTTTCTCATGAGAAATGCGGCTTTATGCTGACGAAAGCAGTGACACAATGTACCACGTGAGCGCTTAAATTAAAATACATGACAAGTGATAAGATGCATTCAAGGTAGCAAAAGTATATAAAAAGGGCTGCTTGAGTTGATGATTTTGAGAACAGTTTCAGACTTAGAGCTGTGCTGTCCTCCCGGCCGTGATTCATAAAGGCTCATATTACTTGCCAAACTGAATACTGTCCTTCTTTATTCGTGACCTGCCAACAACACAACTCAGGACACAACAAGACTGCAAAATCTATGGGAGCATTGCAGTTTCGAGGGGGGTTTCGTAGGGACAACTTGCCATCAAGAAGACCAGCCTTTCAGGCCGGAAGGACCCACCAACGCTTCCAGGGGGGCACACAGTCGGCACCCCTGCAACAATCCTGGCAGTACCAACAGCAAGGGAGGAGCACCTTTAGGGTCGAGCCAGAGGTCATTCAGGAAGAGGAGGTTCAACTCCAGCAAAATACGCCCACAAAACCAGACATCAACAGATCAAAGTTACATCACAACTCACCAGTAGGAGGAAGAATACAACCGTTCCTCCAGGAGTGGAGGAAAATAACTTGAGACAAATGGGTCATAAATATAACAAATCATGGATATTGCATAGATTTAATGAAATTTCCACCACCAAGGGGGCCAACAAAATAATTCATTTGAAGGAGGAAATGAATTGCTTTCTAAAGGAAGTCCAAGAGTTATTAGGAAAACAAGCTATAGAAAAATTACCAAAACAAAATATCAGCAAGGGAAATTACTCAACGTATATACATAAAGGACGCTTACTTGCATATCACAATGAACACAAACCACAAAAAATAGCTAAGATTTGTAGTCCCCAAAAAACATCATCAATTCAAACTCCTGGCTTTTGGGATAAAATCAGCACCAACACAAAATGTTTAGCGGTGCTGGCAGCACACCTCACAAGGAAGGGGATACACGTGCATCTTCACCTAGACAGTGGGCTTGTGATAGCACTGTAGGAAAGTGCCATCCTTCTTGCACAGTTACCCCACTTTTTGCCTGATGTCAGTGGATTTAGACTGTAGTTTTCTAGGATCCTACTAACCAGGACCGTAGTGGCTGTGCTATCCCCTCTCAATTTGGTTGCTTGGTAACATTTTACCCCCATAATTGACATACTGGTGCACCTATGTAAGTCCCTAGTATATGGTACTTAGTTACCCAGGGCACTGGTACACCAGGGGTTCCCATGGGCTGCAGCATGTATTGTGCCACCCATGAGGGGCCATGCAAACTGTGTCTGCAGGTCTGCCATTGAAGCCTGCGTGAAATGGTGCATGCACCCTTTCACTGCCAAACCGTACGACTGCACTTACACATTATAAGTCACCTCTCTGGTAGGCCCTTCAGCCCAAGTGCAGGGTGCAGGTCTCTAAGTGTGAGGGTGCCCCTACATGAGAAGGGTGCCCCTGTAGACCCCAGGCCAATTCCTGGACTCTATAAGTGCAGGGAAGCCATCATAAGGTATGTTGTGGACACTGGTCAACATAAGTGGTTCAACTACATAATGGCTTCTCCGAACGTGGGCATGTTTGCTATCAAACATGTTGGAATCATGCAACAACATCAATTCCAGAACTAGTTGCATGATCCCCTGTACTCTGGGGGTTCCTTAGAGAATCCCCCAGTTCTGCCTGTGAAGCCTTACGGGGTCTGTCAGCCAGCGCGCGCTACTGCTGACCCCAGACACTGTTCTGCCCTCCTGCTGGTTAGCCTGGCTCAGGCCGGAGGAGAAGAACAAAGGATTTCCTGCAAGAGAGAGGTGTGACCACCTCCACTTGTGTATTAGGTTTCTAAGGGCTGGGGTGCGTGGCCTGTGAGCACCAGACTGTGTTGAAGGGCACATTTGGTGCCTTCCTTGCATAACCCAGTTTGCACCAGTTCAGGAACCCCCGGTTCCCACTCTGGCACAAAACTACACAATTCGACAGGGGGAGTGACCACCCCCCTGTCCAGCCCCTCCCCAAGGGATTGCACAGAGCTCTGCCAGGTGGCCACTTGATTCTGCCAACTTGAAAATAAGATGGGCAGAGGCGCCTGGGATCATCTGACTGGTTAGGCCAGGTAGATGATGTCCCTGACACAATGACCAAACCCTTTTAGGGTTCCTTAAGGGTTCTATCACAGGTAGGTCCTCAGATTTGTCACGCAAGACTCTCTAAGGAACTCTCTGCAAGACATCTTCTGCTCCTGGCCTCTGGAACCACTGCTGGTCTGCTTTGGAACCCAAAAAGTCTGCTTCTGGTGGGAAGGCTCCCCATTGCAACATTGTTTTTCCAAATCCTGCAAGAATTCTGCAACATCCAAGGCTGTGCATCCTCCAGGGTCAGAAGGACTCTGTTTGCACCTGGAAGCGTGGAGGAATCTCCCTTGGAGTGAAGAAGTCACACCCCTGCATCCACAGGCACCTCAAGACGTCGACCAGCTGGTGGGGTCTGCTGTTCCACGGACATTGCAAGCTCTTCACCACAGATGGTGGGTCTGTGACCTCCTCTGGGTCCTGCTCGTCTTCTGACCAACT